>NW_012154507.1:1770053-1801566 GCF_000956105.1 Propithecus coquereli | reverse complement strand
CTGAGCTCAAACAATCCGCCTGCCTCGGCCTCCCAGAGTGCTAGGATTACAGGCATGAGCCACTGCACCTGGCTCTCTCAACATATTAATTAATATATACTCTAGTGTCTTCTGTCTGAAATTGCTCTTACACTTCACCCCTTTCCTGTTACAGCCCTCCATAATCTGGCTTTGCCTCTCTCTCCAAGCCCCCCTGGGTCCGTACTACTCCTGGCACCTACACTTCAGCCATACTGGCCCCAAATGCCCCAAACCCTTTTCTACCTGAGCATCTGTGTGAAAGCCGCTCCATATGCCTAAAAGATCTCGCCATTTGTATTGGGTCAAATAGTGTCTACCCAAAATTGCGACCTTACTTAGAAATAGCGTCTTTGTACATGTGATTAGTTAAGATGATGTCATGCTGGATTAGGGTGAACCCTAAATCCAGTGAACGACATCCTTATAAGAAGAGGAAAGGACACACAGAGATGCAGACACAGAAGGAATAGGCCATGTGAAGGTGGAGACAGAAAGTGGAGTAGTGTGTCTATACGCCAAGGAACGCCAAGGATTGCCAGCGACCATCGCGGCTAGGAAGAGTGAAGGAAGGATTCTGTGTCCCTTTGGAGGGGACACAGACCTACCAGTACTTTGATTTCTGACTTCCAGCCTCCAGAACGGTGAGAGAATAAATTTCTGCCGTTTTAAGCCCCCTACTTTGAGTTAATTTGCTACAGTTGCCCTAGGAAACTGCTACACCATTCTTCACATACGTCCCATCCCTTCCCAGCCCTCTCTCTTCCTTAGGAGGTCCTTCCTTGGCCGCTTTATCTAAGAGCTTCTCTCATGTTTTTCTCCTTTGTTGAAACTGGTTCATTTTTGTATCCCTTAGCATGAGAGGAAATCGTATACGTATTGCTTCATTTTGTTTTTGTTATCTGTTTCACATGTGAAACTCTAAGCTCCCAGAGGGCAGGGATCGTGTGTGTCTACCTCTCTAGTACTGGCCTGAAATGTGATAACTTTCCAGTGAATGTCTGATGAATAAGTGAAATAGTGAATGAGTGAATGAGGTATTCAGAAGCGAGAGGGGACAGGACTTGTGACTGTTTAGATGTGAGGGAAGGGGCTGGAGTGGTGGGGGTGCCCAGCTCTGGCTCAAGTCCTTGGCAGATCTGCGCTCCCCTCCCTGAGCTGCAGGGCACCAGAGGAAGAGTGAGCTTGGAGGAAAGGGAATGAGTTCAGTTTTGGAGTTTTAAGTCTGAGATGCCAGTGGGGCATTCAAAAGCAGATGTCAACCAGCTGGTATCCCTGTTCCTGCTTTTCTCTGCCCTGGCCCCTTCCCCAGTCTATTTGCAACACAGCAGCCAGAGTGATCTTTTAAAAATCTGAGCAGATGACATCCCTCCTCTGCTCACCACCCTCGGGTAGCTGTAACATCTTCTGCATTTGTTTATTGTCTGACTTCCCCTACTCTAGTAAGATTCACGCTTCCTGAGGGCAGGGTTTCTTGTCTGTTTCGCTCACTACTGTACATCCAGCACCTACAGCAGTGTCTGGCAGATAGGAGATGGTCAACAGAATGTTTATTGAACAGAGGAATTAGATGTCATTAGAATCTGGGTAAATGAGTCTGGCACTCAAGAGTGGGTTCCAGGCTGGAGATGAGGATTGGAGGCTGCCGAGTGACAGATGGTGCACGAAGCCTCTGTTGTGGATGTGACCTCCCAAGGTAGGGACATAGACCAGGAGTAAATGAAGGCGTAGGAGAGAGCCCCGAGAAACATCAACCTTTAAGAGAAGAGCAGAAGAAATGGTGTCCTCCAAATAGACGAGGAAGCAGCTTGTGTGGTATCCATTGGACACAGATGGATTGACAGGGAATCACGATACAAACTGATAAAGCCACCCTGGGGCCGAGCATGGGATATCATAAGAGTCCATCAGAGGATACTTTCCCAGATTTACATGAAATGAAAGGCTACCCGAATGAGGTGAGAACTCCAGCTGGTTCAGGGGTTAACTAAGCCAAACAACGGAGTAATGTGCTCCAGGCAGAGAGAATAGCATGGGCAAAGGCACAGAAATGTGAAGGAGTGTGGTGTGTTTAGGGAGTAGCAAGTGTGTCTTGTGCCTCATAGACAGGAGTGAAGGCTGCAGTCATAGGGAAACAGTGTGGGATGGTTGGTTGAGGCCACCTATAGAAGGGCCCTGTGTGCCACACTCAGGAGCATGGACTTTGTAAGAGAAGGGGGGCCAGAAGACCATATAGGGGGTGGGGCCCCTCCTTCATGTTTGTATTCAAAGCTGTTCATGGTGTGTTTAGCCCTCCAAATGGCAGCCAAATGCTAAACAAATAATGAGAGGCTGTTCCATCCTACAGCCTGCTTCTTCTGTCAGGATACCTCAGCCCAAATAACAAAGGGTGATTTTTGAGATAACTTTGCAGTTTCCTGTTCCCAGAGAGTCCCTGGATTCTCTCTCCTAACCACCTCCTAGGGGTTGAACAGTGACCTCCCTGCGCTGGCTGCACTAATACCTGCAAGGCCCTCTTCACTCCTGCCTGTGGCAGCCAAGGAGTGGAATATCCTTCTAGGCCCTGCCAACTTAGGCTTGATATTCAACTTGGTCTTCAATTTATCCCTGAATTGGAGAGGGGAAGGATTTCATCTCCCTCTATCTTTCCAAAATGTTTGTAGACACCATGCATAGAAGCCTGAGTTGGTTTGGCGGAGAAATCCACGTGCTTGCTTTGGAAGGCTTGGTGGGGGCCCTCAGAGGCTGGCAGTTATGGCAGCTCCCTACACAGGGTCAACTCTCAACATCACTCTGTGTGTTCTCCATGGTATTTGATAAACACCAGGAAAGAGGAGGAGACGCCAGCATTGTGAACCAGTTTCTTGCTGAATCAGTCATATGCTATAGCCTTTCCTTCCACGCTCAGAGCCAATGCAGGGGTGCCTCTGGTCAGGACGTTGCCCCACTGTTCCAGACCCTTCATGTCCTGGCACTGTGTTTGCTACATGGAATGTTGCCTTTCCCCCTCTCATCTGGCCACAAGCAGCACACCCAGCATCCAAAAGTTCCATAAGTCCCCATCAGGAACACTCTATTCAGTACTGCTTTTTGGCTACAGTCCTATTTCTTTGCCTTTGAAGATTGACAGAAAGCTTCCCACACAGTTCTCTACCTACACATTCAGAATAAAATGTGTAATTTTTATTGTAAATTGAAATGTTTCTAGGGAGATCAGTGAACCACACTGAGCCTTCAAACATTCCTGACTAAGTGTGTTGTCCAACACGCCTTTGCATTTCACCGACAACCTGTTTGCTTTCTTGAGATGACTGCACATTGCCCTGGTTATCAAGGAGGAGCTTGGCCTTCCCACTCCAGCCTTCTGGATGTGTGGAGCACCTGCTTTCTGTCTTAAGGTGTCCTCTTTCTGGCGCCCTGGGAGAGCAGCTGGGGTGTGGCATGTGATTAGGAGCAGGAGCTCTGAGACCAGGGGGCTTGTGAGCCCATCCTCCCTTCTCATTTGCCCCCTGGGAGGTCTTGGACCAGTTCCCTAACCTCTCTGAGCCTCAGTTTCATCTGTAAAATGTAGGCAATAATATTTGCTCTGTAGGGGCTTGAGAGGATTAAATGATACCATAAATGCAAATTGGCCCACACTAAGTGCTCATTCAGAATCCATTGCCATTATTAGACCACATCCCAGGACTAGACAGCCGTGCTCCTCTCTTATTCCCTTCTGTTTTGTTCTGTTCAGGCTGCTAGCACAGGATACCACAGACTGAGTGGCTTATAAACAATAGACATTTATTTCTATGGGGGCTGGGAATTCCAAGATCAAGGTGCCAGTAGACCCGTGTCTAGTGAGGACCTGCTTTCTGGTTCACACAGGGCCTTCTTCTTGCTGTGTCTTCACATGGTGTGAGACAGCCCTCTGGGGTCTCTTCTTTAAAGACATTAGTCCCATTAATGAGGGATTTCCCTTCCTGACCTAAGCACCTCCCAAAGGCCCAATCTCCAAATACTATCACCTTGGAGGTTAGGATTTCAACCTGTGAATTTGGGGAAAACACATTCAGTCTATAGCGATTTTCCCTCTTATTCTTAGATGATTTATATCCTCTTCTGGCTCAAGCTCTGGCTCAGAGAAGAGAGTAGACTCAGTTTGTGCCACTTGTGTGCTTACCTCACTTTCTATCCAGAGTGGCCCAAGTGACATCGTGACCATTCCCAAGGTCATGGAGCCAGGTCACTGCTGCTGCTGCCACCACAGCAGGTGGAGAAGTCCATTGGCTCAATTGTTCTCTCAGGGGATCTGGCTTCCCCAGTGACTACATAGAGACTGGGCAATGCAATCCACAGTGCAAGAAAGTTAACCAACCATGGGGCAGACTGTGGCCAGTGGGAGACAGGGAACTCTTGGGTTCATGCTTCTCCCTTTCTCCTGCTGAATAGACAGGAGAAAGACATAATTCACAAGCGTTTCTGAAGGTATCCCACAAGATTGAGCGACTGTCTCAGTAACATGCTCACATGTTTATCTCACTGCTCCTCTGCCTCACTCCGCTTCCCTCTCACTTCCACTCCCCTGGAATTACACCTTCTACCCCAAGAAAGGGTTAGCCTGTAAGCTATTGCCCTTGGCACTGCCTTTTAGAAAACTTGGGCCAAGTTGTGCAAAAATTCTTTTCCTAGCATAGCTGGCAGATAGGCATGAACTTGAGACAAAGACACAGGAGGACAATGATGAGCAGAGCATAAGAAGCTCACCATGCTGTGGCTAGGCTGATGGCATGACACTCGACTCAGGATGACAGAGTGAGACTCTGTCTCAAAAAAAAAGAGAGAGAGAAAGAAAAGAAAGGAGAGTGGGAAGATAGATAACAGAGACTGAGAAGGGTGAGTCAGGAGGAGGGGAGAGGATAAAGAGAAGTGGGTTAAAGGGTACAACCATACAGTACGATAGAAGGAATAAATTCAGTGTTTGATAGCAGAATAGGGTGACTATACTTAACAAAAATGTATTGTATTCGGGTGATGGACACCCTGAATACCCTGGCTTGATCACTATGCATTATATCCATGTTAACAAAATTTCTCATGTACCCCATAGATTTCTACAAATAAATAAGTAAATAAAAACTTTGTGATCTTAGGCAAGTGACAACTTTGGTGAGCCTGTTTTCTCTTCTTTCAAATGGAATTATTGATATCTACCCCACAAGACTGTTGTGAACATTAAATTAGATAACGCAATAGTGGGTACTCGATAAATGTTAGCCTCCTTGCTTTGACCATCTCTATTCACTGAACCTTTGCTTCCTGTGCCCCTGAGACACGGGGACGTTGCTCTGGACTGGACATGAGGAGACTTAGATTCCGCTCCTGACGCCATCCATTTCTTCATCATAGCACCAGGGCTATGAATTCTATTCTACGTGGTCCTTGGGACTAATGTGCACATCAAAGAGACAGTGCAGGTGGAAGTGCCTTCAAAAGGGGTAAATACCTAATAAACATAGGAATCTTTATTTTATTTTTACTTAGCCAGCAGATATTTAAAGTGCATTTGCTGTGGGTCAGGCACTGTGCTAGGCAGAGGATACAGGAGTGTAAAAACTAATGACAAGCCCTCCCTGCCACATTGAGGTTTTGAGTAGACTGGAGCCATTTCCTCCATTTATTCATGGTGTTCCGCAGTGAGTACATCTATGCAAACCTATCCTCAAAGGCTGGGGGAACTAAGAAGCTGGAGAAAGAGACTAACAAATTTTCTCAGAAAGAAACATTAAATAGGAACTTATGAACAAAAGCCATGTCTTGGGCAGCTGCAAGACGGTGGATCCCCAAGCCATTACCCCCAGACCCAGGGCTTATGTACCAAAGAGAATTTGCCTAAGGGTAGGATTTCCGCTAAGTACAGGAAAGTAGAAATCTTAGGGGCATTCCGGAACTGGGGTTAATCAGAAGTCACCATGGCAAATTAGCATCCAAGATGGAGTTGCTTTAGCCTCCACACATGGGGTTGGAACCTTTTCAAACCTTCTGTTCATGGACAGACCCAACTAGATTTCAGCTTGGCTTTTCAGGCAGACCAGCCTCCAATCTGAAATAAGCTCCCTGTTGGAGCTACTTTCTGGGCTCTCTGGGGTGAAACCACCGGTAGGTGGTAGGAATTCTGTTCCTTCAAAGCACTGAGTTTGAATCCCAATTGTGCGACCTTCTAGTTGAGCAACCTTACCCAAATTCCTGAACTTCCCTGAGCCTCCTTTCCTACACTGTGGAATGGGCACGTTATCTGTGTGGGAATATACATTGGCAATATACTTGGTAGTTAATACGCTAACATTCATTTCATCCCTCCACGATCGAGCAGTGGCAAAGTTACCATCTGAAGAAACAGAGAAGATTCCAGAAGCGATTGTAAAACATGAGCATAATTCTGATACTGTGGACTATAAACAACAAAACTGGATGAACCTAATCACTTTAGTAAAGTATTTATAATAATTGTTTGAGTTGTCTCTCCAATAGACTGTGGGAATTTTGATAAGCCAGGCACGTGGTAGGCATGCAAGCAATGCTCACTTTGATGATTAGGAATTGGCCAGTCAATGAATAAAGAAAGCAAGAGTCTAAGCAAAGAGCAATAGTATAGATCTGAAAAATGGCATAGCATGTTTAGGAACAATGAGAAGTTCAAAAATGGAAAGTATGTATGGCAAGAATTTTTGGAGCTAAGGCTGGGGAGGGTCGTACTGCCCTGATGGTGAAGAGTCTTTGATTTCATGGTAAAGATTTGTTTTTTCAATTAATAAACTTTATTTTTAGAACAGTTTTAGGTTTACAGAAAAATTGTCAGGAAGTACAGAGTTACCTTTCTTACTTCCTCTCCTCCTTCCCGACAGTTTCCCCCATTAACTTCATGCATTAGTATGGTACATTGGTTATGATTGATAAACCAATATTGATACATCATTATTAACTAAAGTCCATAGTTTATATTAGGGTTCACTCTTTGTGTTGTACAGTTTTATGGGTTTTGAGAAAAGCATAATATCATATATCCACAAGTACAGATCATACAAAATAGCTTCACTGCCCTAAAAATCCCCTATGCTCCACCTGTTCATCCTTCCCCATCTCCCTGGAACCCCTGATCTTTTTACTGTCTATATTTTTGCCTTTTCCAGGATGTTATATAGTTGAAATTATATAGTTTGTAGCCTTTTCAGACTGGTTTCTTTTACTTGGCAATATGTATTTAAGGTTCCTAAGTCTTTTCCTAGCTTGATAGCTCATTTCTTTTTACTACAGAATAATATTCCATCCTATGGATGTACCTGAGTTTTTAAAAATCTATTCACTTACTGAAGGATATCTTGGTTGTTTCCAAGTTTTTGGCAATTGTGAATGTCAGGTTTTTGTGTGGGCATAAATTTTCAACTCGTTTGGATAAAATACCAAGGAATGTGATTGTTGGATCATATGGTAAGACTATGTTTAGCTTTGTAAGAAACTGCCAAGCTATCTTCAAAAGTGGCTGTATCATTTTGTATTCCCACTAGCAATGAATGAGAGTTCCTACTGCTCCACATCCTAACCAGCACTTGATATTGTCACTGTTTTGGATTTTAGCATTCTAATAGATATGTAATGATATCTCATTGTTGCTTTAATTTGCAATTCCCTCATGTTGAGCATCTTTTCATACGCTTAGTTGCCATCTCTATCTCTTTTTTTTTTTTTTTTTTTGAGGCAGAGTCCCACTCTGTTGCCCGGGCTAGAGTGCCATGGCGTCAGCCTAGCTCACAGCAACCTCAAACTCCTGGGCTCAAGCAATCCTTCTGCCTGAGCCTCCCGAGTAGCTGGGACTACAGGCATGCACCACCATGCCTAGGCTAATTTTTTCTATACAGATTTTTAGGTGTCTGGCTAATTTCTTTCTATTTTTTTAGTAGAGATGGGGTCTCCCTCTTGCTCAGGCTGGTCTTGAACTCCTGAGCTCAAGTAAGCCTCCTGTCTCAGCCTCCCAGAGTGCTAGGATCATAGGCGTGAGCCACCACATACAGCTCTATCTCTTTTTTGATGAGGTATCTGTTCAGATCTTTTACTCATTTTTAAATTGGGTTGTCTGTTTTCTTATTGTTGAGTTTTAAGAGTATTTGTGTATTTTGTGTATTTTGTGTATTTTGTATACAAGTGATTTATCAGACAAAATAAGTGTTTTGCAAATATTCTTTTCCAGTCTTTGGCTTCTCTCTTCATTCTCTCTCTCTCTCTCTCTTTTTTTTTTTTTTTTTAGAGACTGAGTCTTGCTCTGTTACCTAGGCTAGAGTGCTGGAGCACCACTCCACTCCTGGGCTTAAGCAATCGTCTTGCGTGCCTGGCTAATGTTTAAATATTTTTTAATAGAGATGAGGTCTCACTATATTGCCCAGGCTGGTCTCAAACTCCTGGCCTCACTCCTCAAGTGATCCTCCCACCTTGAACTCCCAAAGTTCTGGGATTAGAGACTTGAGACACTGTGCCTGGCCCTCTTCATTATCTTAACTGTCTTTTGCTGAGCAGAAGTTTTTAATTCTAATAAAGTCCAACTTATTGATTTTTGTCTTTCATGGACTGTGCTTTTGGTCCTCATGCCTATCATCCCAGTGCTCATGCCTATCATCCCAGTGCTCTCAGAGGCCAAGGTGGGAGTATTCCTTGAGACCAAGAGTTCAAGACCAGCCTAGGCAACAAAGCAAAATTCCACTTCTACAAAAACATTTTTAAAGAATTAGTCAGGCATGATGGTACACGCCTGTAGTCTCAGCTATTCCAGAGGCTGAAGCAGGAGGATCACTTGAGCCCAGCAATTTGAGGCTGCAATCAGCTATGATAGATAGCACCACTGTACTCCAGCCTGGTTGACAGAACGAGACCCTATCTCAAAAAAATAAAATAAAATAAAAAGTTATCACCCAATCCAAGGTTGCCTAGATTTTATCCTATGTCATCTTCTAGAAGTTTTATAGTTTTGCATTTTTTTTTTGCATGGAAATGTCTAATTGTTCCAGCACCATTTGTTGAAAGACTATCCTTTCTCCATTGAATTGCTTTTGCTCCTTTGTCAAAAATCAGTTGACTATACTTGTATAAATCTATTTCTGTGAGTCTGTTCTGTTCCATTGAGCTATTTTTTTGCCAATACCATACTGTCTTATTTACTGTAGTTTTATGGTAAGTCTTGAAGTTGCGTAGTGGCAGCCCTCTGACTTTGTGTTCCTTGAATATTGTGTTGGCTCTTCCAGAGTTTTTTGCCTTTTCATATAAACTTTCTAATCAATTTGTTGATATTCACAAAATAATTTGCTAGAATTTTGATTGGGATTGCATTAAATCTATGGATCAAGTTGGGAAGAACTGATATCTTAATAATATTGAGTTTTCCTATCCATGAGCATGGAATAGCTTCCCATTTATTTAGCTATTCATAAGACTTTTTTTAGTTCTCCTAATATAAATTTTGTACAAATTTTGTTAGATGTATACCTAAATATTTCATTTTGTGTGTGCTAATGCAAAGATTTTTAACTTTATATTGTAGGTTATAGCAAGTCAAAGAGATCACTAAGCAAGAGAATAATATATACATTATTTTTAAGAAGATTGTGTCCTCGTTAGAGCAATCAGGCAACAGAAAAAAATAAAGGGCATCTAAATTGGGAAAGAGGAGGTCAAATTATCCCTGTTTGCTGATGATATGACCCTGTATCTAGAAAACACTAGACTCCACCAAAAGACTCCTAGAATTGATAAATAAATTCAGCAAAGTCTCAGGTTACAAAATCAATGTACACAAACCAGTAGTATTTCTATATACTAATAACAGTCAAGCTGAGAGTCGAATTAAGAATACAATACCATTTACAATAACTGGAAAGAAAATAAAATACCTAGGAATATACTTAACTAAGGAGATGAAAGATCTCTACAAGGAGAACTACAAACCACTGATGAAAGAAATCAGAGATAACACAAACAAGTAGAAAAACATCCCATGCTCATGGATTGGAAGAATCAACATTGCTAAAATGTTCATACTGTGCAAAGTGATTTACAGATTCAACACAATTCCCATCAAAATACCAATGTCCTTTTTCACAGATCTACAAAAAATTTTAAACTTCATCTGAAACCAAAAAAGAGCCCAAATAACTAAAGCAATCGGAAGCAAAAAGAACGAACCTGGAGGCATCACATTACTTAACTTCAAATTATACTACAAGGCTATAACAACTAAAACAGCCTGGTACTGGTATAAAGGTAGAGACATAGACCAATGGAACAGAACAGAGAACCCAGAAATAAAACCATATAGCTATGACCAACTGATTTTTGACAAAAACATACACTGGGGCAAGGATGCCCTATTCAATAAATGGTGATGGTGAGATTGGATAGCCACATGCAGAAGAATGAAACAGGACCCTTATCTCTTGCCATGTACAAAATGAACTCAAGATGGATTAAAGAGCTAAATGTAAGAACTGCCACCATTAAAATTCTGAAAGAAACTACAGGAAAACTCTTCTGGATATCGGCCTTAGCAAAGAATTTATGAGTAAGACTCCAAAGGCAAATACAGCAAAAACAAAAATAAATAAATGGGACTTAATTAAATTAAAAAGTTTCTGCACAGCAAAGTAAATAATCAATAGACTAAATAGACAACTTACAGAATGAGAGAAAAATATTCACAAACTGTACATCTGACAAAGGGCTAATATCCAGAATCTACAAAGAACTCAAACAAATCAGCAAGAAAAAACAAATAACCCCATCAAAAAGTGGGCAAAAGACATGAACAGAGTTTTTTCAAAAGAAAATATACAAATGGCCAATAGACATATGAAAAAATGCTCAACATCACTAATCATCAGGGAAATGCAAATTAAAACTATGATGAGTTACCACCTTATCCCTATCAGAATGGTCCTTATTAAAAAATCAAAAAACAATAGATGTTGATGTGGATGCAGTGAAAAGGGAACACTTACACACTGTTGGTAAATTAGTACAATCTCTATGGAAAACAGTCTGGAGATTCCTTAAAGAACTAAAAGTAGACCTACCACTGAATCCAATAATCCCACTACTGGGTATCTACACAAAGGAAAAGAAATCATTATATCAAAAAGACACTTGCCACGCCTGTAATCCTAGCACTCTGGGAGGCCGAGGCAGGCAGATCGTTTGAGCTCAGGAGTTCGAGACCAGCCTGAGCAAGAGCGAGACCCCCGTCTCTACTAAAAAAATAGAAAGAAATTATCTGGACAACTAAAAATATATAGAAAGAATTAGCCAGGCATAGTGGCGCATGCCTGTAATCCCAGCTACTCGGGATGCTGAGGCAGTAGGATCGCTTGAGCCCAGGAGTTTGAGGTTGCTGTGAGCTAGGCTAATGCCACAGCACTCACTCGAGCCAGGGCAACAGAGTGAGACTCTGTCTCAAAAAAAAAAAAAAAGAAAAAAAAAAAAGACACTTGTACTCTAATGTTTATTCCAGCACAATTCATAATTTCAAAGATGTGGAATCAACCTAAGTGCCAATCGATTAGTGATTGGATAAAGAAAATGTGGTATATATATATACACATACACACACACACCCCATGGAGTACAGCTCAGCCATTAAAAGGAATGAAATAATGTCATTTGCAGCAACTTGAATGGAACTGGAGAACACTATCCTAAGAGAAATATCTCAACAATGGAAAAACAAATACCATATGTTCTCATTTGTAAGTGGGAGCTAAAGGAGAGGTAGCCATGGTCATAAAGTGGTGTGAAGGACACTGGAAACTAAGAAGGGGGCGGGTAGGAGGGGCTGAGGGATAAAAACTTACCTGTCGGGTACAATGTACACTATTCTGGTGATGGGCACACTGAAAGCCCTGACTTCAGCATCATACAATTCATTTATGTAACAAGAACAATTGTACCCACTAATATTTTGAAATAAAAATTATTTTTAAAAAAGAAGATTGTTTTTACTAACAATGTGGAGGATGGACTAGATCTGGATAAAACTGGAGTTAGGAATATCAGTTAGGAGAATTTTTTTAAAATGTGTACAGCAGAAGTAAAGGTTTAAACTGAAGAATTGGCAGCAGGTATGGAAAACAGTAAATCTGATTCAAGAAATAAGGCAAATAGTAAGGATGGTCTTTCTCTGAGAAGCCAAGGAGACGGATGTTCCAACAGCCTTGATGACTCTTCGACTACACCAATCTTCATATCCCAGGGAGTTGGCATTTAAAGGGCAATGTTAGCTGCCTGCCCAGCGTTCATTCATACCCTGCCCCTTCTTTCTGCCCAACACAAGCCCAACTTTGTTTACGTATCCTCCTTCCCCACTTGGCCAAGTATTATAGTGAAGCTGACCCCAGGGTGGCTTGACTGGTCTAAGGGCAATCCCAACCCCTTGCCGGGACGGCATCGTAACTGGGCACGTGAGCCAATTCTGGCCAATGAGACAAAGCGGAAGTGTGCTGGAGGGAGTGGACACGAGGGCTAGAACATTTTTCCTCCACCCCAAGAGAAAGCCACGGGAAGAAATGGTCTCCTGTCTTGCTCTGAAGGTTGTTCTGTCTCTTTGTGACTCCCAGAACTGCTGCAGCCATACCGCTATTAGCCTAAGGATGGAGCCAACAGTGAAACCACATTTATTGTTTAAGGAAGTTTGAGGTGAGATTTCTGAGGCTTACATCTGAAAGCACTCTCTCTGCTACATCTGCTCTTACTCAGCAACTAAGCCACAGGAAGCTTGTCTGCTATCCAGCCAGCTCTCCCAGGATGCTAAGTTCTTTCTTAGCATCAGATTAGATCACACCCTTAGAGTAGGACTTTGCCTAATTGTTCTACCCCCTTTACCTAGAACCTGACATTTAGTAGACACTTAATAAATATCTGATGCATCAGTGAATGAATGAAACACCTAGGAGTTAAATTTTATTTTACTTTTTATTTTTTAGAGATGAGTCTTGCTACGTTGGCCAGGCTGGAGTGCAGTGGCTATTCACAGATGTGATCATAGTGCACTGCAGCCTCAAACTCCTGGGTTCAAATGATCCTCCAGCCTCAGCCTCCCAAGTAGCTGGGAGCACAGGTGCATGCCACTGCATCTGGCAAGAGCTAAAATTTGAATCACATTTGTCTAGCTACTGTCCACCCCATGCTTCGTTTTCTCCCATTAAGAGTTATGATTGATGTATGCTCTTGACAAATGACAAAGATGCACTTACTATATAAAAAGATTGTTAAATACACCGTATGTTTTCAGAATTCCCTATAGAAAGTCTCATAGAAGAAACTTAATGCCAGAAAAAAAGAACATACCTCTCTCTTGGAGAATTATCCTGCTTCCTTCTAGTAGGTTGTTTGGACTATCAAATTGGGTATCCTCTTTTTGCCCTGGCTGCCAGGAAGCTCAGGGCCTAATCTGATGCTAAATCATAGTAACTCTTCATAGTCAATGCTTGCTTCTTCCTCCTTTCCATGGCTTTGCTTTTCTAATTTTAGCTGAATGACTTCATTGTGTTTGCCTCTATTATAAGTTGCTTCAAATCCTTTTCAGAAAGAGGTGCACATAAAAAAAAAAAAATTAACAGCTCAATTCGAAAAAGCCATGCAGTGCCCGAGTTGGCACCACTTGCTCTTTGTAATAGCCTGGGAGGGCCCCCAAAGTAGCCTGGTGCTTTATCTTTACAAACACATGTCAGCCGGAGCAGCGGTGCTCACCGGAGATCTCGGGAGACAAGGGCAAAAATCACCCGTCATTTTCCACTGAATGGGTGTCTGGAGGACCATTCAGGCTCCTAGTGGCTGGATTTCGTGGGGAGGATTAACGTGGAGAGCCCTTGGAAAATCAGCATCGCCCCTGCCTGCACCAGCTATTGTTCCAGAGGTGAGTGTTCTGTCTAGTTTTGAAGATAGAATCTCTCTCCTGCCTGGCTCCCAGCCCCACAAGCTTTGTGTGCAGGGTCCTGTGCCCTTTCCCCTCACTCTGGGCCTCAGGCCTCTCCAGCCAGCCCTCTGTGCCAACTGGCAGAGGGTGCTCTTGTATAGCAGATCCGACTCCCTCCCCATGCCGAGCTCCTGATGCCTTATGGCTCCAGCCTGCTGCCTCGACCTGCTGGGGGCCCTGGAACCCTCCGTGCTTGGAGGGGAGGCAAATTGTTGGTTTTTTCCCAGAAGCTGGCCTAGGCTCTCCCTAAAATCACTGCTGAGCTGGACGCATTCACCTTGAAGCTTGTGGTGTGCTCCTCTCCGCACCCCAATTTTCCCACAGATCCAACAGAATGAGGCTGTATATGTGTTGGGGGACTTAGGAGTTTGATTTGCTTATATCGTATCTTACATATGTGTTCACAGGCGGGTAGGGGGAGGCAGAGAGAGAGGCAGAGAGAGGAAAGGGAGAGGCACTGCCTTCTCAGAGCTCTGCAATAATAGATTTCATGATTTAATTGGAAATTTAGTAAATCTGCTAAAACATTTAGTGGTTTAAATTTTTCCTGTTCTGCAAAGAAACAAAGGCTCTGGTTTACTCTGTGTCTTTCAACAACTTTAATTTCATTTGTAGATTACAGATGGAAGTAGCATTTCCACTCGATTGCATACTGGGCATTAAGAAGACAAAAACCTTCATTGTTTGCAGCCCTCAGAATTTTTTTTCCAGACATTAAGCTGTAGGTGGCATTCTTTATACCTGACATCAGAGCACTTTTGTCAGGCGTTTAGCTGACAGGATTTACTGCAAGTCCATCCTAGGTGTGTGAAGCAGGGAAAACAAGAAAATATTTCGTTCAGGTGGGCAGAGAGAGGAGTGCACAGGCCGATCAACCCGATCGGGTAACCGCTGCTTTTCAAACTGTGTAATTAAAGATCTTTAGAGTTCTTCGAAGGGAATTAATTAGTAGAGAAAGGCTGTTTTGTTTACAGTCTTTATCATCAACATAATCAAAAGCAAGCCTTGATATTGGTGGCAAATTGGACTGCATTCTCCCAAAGCCAAGAATGCCTCATGCAGTGCCTTTCTTGTTTTCCTCGTTAGTTCCATCTTCATGCTAACTTGCCATTGGGTGCGGGGAAGAGGATGGAGGGGGAGGCAGTGCATTGTGAGTGGAGTAGGGGAGAGGCCACTCAGTATTGTCAAAACACCCTTAGCACGGAGTTCCCATCACTAATCACCCACCTGTGTGTGGTGCATCGGCGGGTGGGGATTAATGTTTGGGTTCACCTGTCTGGAAGGTTCGTCCAAGGGTGACTGTGTTTTCAGGTCTGAACCGCTGCACCTGTGAAGCCCTAAAAAAATTATCTGGTTATGTGTCACAGTGGATGTCACTGTACTGACCTGGTGGCATCAGAAACACCTGCAGTGCTTCAGAATAAATGCAGAGTTCTGGGTCTCACCCAGACCAGGACCTTCTGGGCTGGGGCTCAGGAATCTGTTTTATTAAGTTACTACACAGGTGCTTCTGATATAGAGCCAGGTTTGGGAACTACTGATCCAAACCATTTGGTGACCTTTTGGTGAACGGACATGAGCATGAAGAGGGGAGAAAGGCACGAGTGCCCAGATTACCTTGGGCCAGGAAAAGCTGGTCACAACGTATTAGACCTATGACCGCTGAATATAGACTCAAGCTGCTGGAAGGCAGGGCCACTCTGCCAAGACTAACAAGCCTTCGCCTTGAGGGGCCAGCCTGTGCACTTGCCCGAGCAATAGAGGCCGTCCTCCAAGCTAAGAGAGACTGCAGGGCAGCTGCCAGCCCCGTTGCTCCCCTCCCCCAAAGGATCCCATTTCATGGTGCCAGGAAATGTTCCCAAGGACCAACAGATTTAGGGGAGGGAGCCTAGTTGATCATATGATTATCCAACTGTGAGGAGTAGGTCTCAGTGCAATCTGGGTTTAATAGGCCCAATTTCATCTGATTATCTTGGTGCTAATATTCTGGAAGCTATCTTGTCTTAGTCAGGACAAGAGCTCGGAGACTTCTTCCTCAGCTGTCCCAGATTGCGTCTTTATCTGGCCACCTATGCAATCCTTGCCCACCATCTACTCTGGATTTTAAAAGAGATCTAGTCCTAGCCCCTTAGTTTCCTTTTCAATGAAAAGTTTATATTATAGAAGTAATACAAGTATGGTGTTAGAAATTGTTTTTAAACAAGTAAAAGTGTTTAAAGTGGGGAGTGAAAGTTCTTCCTATAATCTCATCCTTCAGTTCTTCCTATAATCTCATCCTTCCCTGTTAAAAGGGTCAACTACCTCATTTTAAAGGTGTGGCCACTGGGGTTCAGAGAGGTGACTGTGTGGCAGATGGAGGGCACAGTCCCTGACCCCTTTGCTCAGTGCCCTTTCTACCCCCTCCTCTTTGCAACAGACCTCTCCCAGCACCCCAGGCCATCAACAAGGAGGTGACTAACGCATTGGTCCTGCATCAGTAAAGGTGACCAGCATACTGCTCTGGAAACCTGAAGCCATACCTTGAACCTGGATTCTTCCAGATTACAGGAAGCTGATTCCTCCTGGGCCTCCCTTTTATGAACCGAGTTCCCGAAAGTTATTGATTCTCAATGAGAAAAGCAGAATGGAGCATGCTCCGTAACTGCTGGCCAAATGGGGTGGGAGCGAAACACCAGCAGCCATCTAGGAGTGTGCCTTGAAAAGAGTCAAAAGGGCAAGGCAGGCAGAGTCACAGCCCTAGGAGAGCCCACTGTGCTATTCTAGAACTCTCCTAGAGGTCTTTTCACTTTTTCCCAATATTCTTGGGAACTCAAGCCCACACATGGTTGGTTATATCTTTCTACAACATACAATCTGGTGATGGGCAGTGAGTTGTAGAATTAAATATCCTTGATTCCAAAGTCACGGGGGGACTCCAGGAGCAGCTTGGTTACAGTGACAACACTAACAAAGATGGAGGTTTAAGCTTCAGGACGTATTTTGTTGCTGCTGTTGTTCACCAGACCCAGTGAAGAGTCGTGCTCAGCCCAGTTCTCAGTGCTGGCAGAGTCATAGTACAGCACCATTAAGTATCACTGTATTAACTGGCATGTATTAAGCATCAGGCATGTGCCAGGCACCAGGCTAGGTGCTTCACATAAATTATCTCAGTTAATCTACTCTAGCAGGAGAAGGTGTTATCATCTCCACTATATAGATGAAGAAATTGAGACTCAAAGAAGTTACCCCAGGTCACACAGCCAGTAGAGTCAGCTTTCCAACCCAGGTTGATTTGATTGCAAAGCCTGAGAATTTATAAATGGAAACGCAGACCTGTGTCAAATCTTAGCCCCTATTCCCCACACCCGGAAACAAAGCTTATGGAGGGAGGCAAGGTCAGCTAAGTGAGGGCTGGCTTCCCACTCTGCACGCCAGCAGAGCAAGGCTGCCCACTTGTTATGTTGGGTAGAACTTTTGGGGATACCATGTTACCTGTAAACTCGTGTAAACCATGTTACCTGACAACTGCAGCCTCAGCTGGGTTTAGGAATCTATTATTCAGCCTTGCTGATTTATTTATTTTATGTTTAATCCCCTTTTCCCCTAGAAAAATGATCTCCACTTTTTTTGAAACCCTTTGCCAATAGTTCTGTTGACTGCAGTAATGTATACTGACCACAGCAATTGATAAAGAAATAAAGGCTTCTGTCAGATCTCAGGGTGGGGGGAAGCTGAGGAGGAACTAATCGCTAAGAGAGACCCGGCCAGCTCGGAAGTAATTTTCAGAGTAGCCAAGAGCCCCGAGTGTGTGTAGTTTTTTCCCTTTTACCATTTTAAAATTCATGTCAGTAAAGCTAGGTTCTTCATGTGCCCCTCTGAGAAACCTCTTGCTTTTTAAGCTTAGTCTGAATCTCCTCTGTATTTGCCATGCCATTGTTGGAAGAGACCTTAATTTTAATTCTTTTCTCTTCTGCAGCCCCTCCCTCCTCCCCAAATGTTTTAGCATCTGTTAATCCCAGTTGGAAACCTTAGCAGATAAAAGTCGTGTTCTGTGTAGATTGCTTCCAGAACAAATACGGGATGGTAGATAATTCAGCATTGGGTTTCAGGAGGGCTTAGGCGGGGGCTGCAGAGGACAGCACCTCTTCCTCATAAGACATCCAGTAAAAGCAAAAGCAAAGTAATTCCCAAGCTCACATGGAATGCATGTAGATCAGGTTCATTTCCAGAACTGCCGCTGCCTGCGTTTAGGTGATATTAGAAGCCACCATGACAGCAAAGTCGTTTTATGCATAGCGGCTTAGTGAACACTTTGAGAACTAGTTTAGTGAAGCTATCAGGTTGAAAAATACCAAGTCACAAAGTTTTAATGAAACTAAGTGTAGATCAACATATCATAAAGAGCATCCAGGACGACTTAAAAGATCCTTGGGTGGAAATTAGAATGGATCTTCAGGATTTATTTGGCAAAGCCTGTCTATTTTGACCTTTTTTCCGTTTCATATTAAGGCTACTGAGAGTGCGTTTTTTTGTTTGGCTGAGACTGGAGGGGGACAGCAGCTAGGGGTGCCGTTACACTGATGCTGCCGCTCAAGTTTAGCTGCATTAATAGACTGATAAGGGCCCCGGCATCAAATAGCAGAGAGAAAGGCCATCGGAGATTTTCTTGCTTTATTTCTCTCTGCACTTCATTTACATCTTAAGCCATATTGGTGATCCAGATTTGAATAAAGCCACAGCTTAAGCAGTGATTAGATCTCAATAGCTTGGATTTTTCTACGAAATTGCTGCATTTTCACTAGATGTATTTGGAAAAACTGGTGAAAACTGACACCTTGGGTAACTATTATTTAAAATAGAGCTTCAGATGGATAAAAAACCCCAGCTAAAATGGGGGTATTAGTTGCCAGGCCTTTGACTCAAGCAGTGTCAGGGCTAGGATTAGACAAAAGCCAAGCTCAGCACGACTTGGACCAGAAAGATGCAGATAAGTCAACGCACCACCTTCCTCTGAGCCTGCTCTTCCCCAAAATGTTAATCAAAGCAGTGATCCCATAACCTGGAGAAAAAATAAGGAAGCCACAAAGAATATGTAATGCAACAAGGAGCGTTTTTTATTTTGAGATTTTTTTTTTAATCATAAAGCAATATTTTTAACTCTAAGGTTAACCTGCTAATCCTTAAGCTGGTGATATGACAGTGTCAAATGTGATGGGATTTTGTGATTCTCATTATTGTTATGTATTGTTCTTTCCCTGGTATTCCATATTAATATTTATAAATGCCCTTTTTATAGAACCAAGAGAACCAAAACCCGTTATTAAATTTTTAAAATGGACAAACCTCGCATCCAATATAGTTGATTACAATTTAGAACAAAAAGGATTTCGTTCGGTAGTAATCCACTTCTTGTTTCTCATTGTTGTTGATTTGTGTAGACAGCAGAGCTCCTGATGTTATTTTTTTTTTTTTTAACTACTGTTTGCACAAAGTAACATCCAAACGACAGAGAATAACAGAATATTGATTGTGCTCCACAAGAAGAGGTGAAAAACCACCCTGTGCAGGTAAGAGGGCATAACGGAGAAAAGGTGTGCATTTAACATGCTGAAGTCACCCACCAAGAGCAACGGCAAAATGAAAGAATCGATTAAAATTTTTTAAAAGAGGGAGGTTGTTCATTCAGTTGTTTTAAGTGCCTTATTTTACTTGGCAAGTGGCCTCAGAAGTGTTCAGTGGGCATCCACATGGGTGAAAGAAGAAATCTTCATAATAAAGAGAGGCCAATCGATTATTCCACACCCTAACCGTAGAGGGGAGTCAAAATTGACACCCTAATCTACCCAGTTGTTCTTTGAGCACCACAGGACACAATCCAACATCCTTCCGAGTCCAAAAGGAGGAAAAAGTCTCTTCACTCAGAGACATTGCTATGTTCCCAGTTCTGGGTAGCCCAGGTCTTCAGCCCCAGAGAGGAATATTCGTGGAAGAAAGAGGTTTTGTGGCTGACTGACCCCACCACTCCCTCTGTCTCCAGAAGGGCCTGAATAACTCGGTGTAATTGGCAGGTGTGTGTAGGAATAATTGGCTGTGGTTGGGAGGTGGGGTAGTTGGGTGGCCTGGTTTTGCAGAAGAGAAGTCAATGAGGAGAAGGGGGAATATCTCTGCTCATGAAGCCAGGAACCCAGAGCAATTATAACAAATTGTTAGAAATGTCTCAGCTCATCCTTTTGGACAGAAGGTATTTTCATGGGGGATGTTTTTATTCCCTAAGTATTTTTCCCAACTCAATATGCAAAGCCTGGGCTTCAGAATCAGACCCGATTATGAGTCCTGGCTCTCATCCTTGATTCACACTGGGTGATCTTGGACCTGTTACTTGATCAAGTTTCCTTGATTACAAAATGGGGAACGTAGCATCTACTTCATACTGTTGTTGTAAGACTTAAATGAGATAACTTCGTCTTGCACAGGGCCTGGACACATAAGCATGCAAGAAATGGTAGCTTTAATTAATACATTTTTATGGATTTGGAGATTTGAAAGTCTGTTTATTTGTGGATAATTTTCTCTATTTTATCCTCTCCTTGTTTGGGAATTGCAGCCCATGCACATGGGTCTTTATAACCGTAGGTTTGCACATCCATAAAAGAAACCAAGTGGGGTATCTGGAGGCCCAGGTTGCTTGAGCAATTCCAGTCTACACTGGGCCTTCTGGAATAAAACATGGGCATTTAGTTGAAAACACATCTAAGGTATTTTCCAACACCAATAAGGAAAGAGGAGTCAGAATTGATGCCTAGTGGTTCTGACAGTTATTCTATTATAGTGCAGAGTTACGGCCACAGAGGTGGTGTCTTGGCTCCCAGCTGAGAAGTATTGTATGTTCAAAGCAGCAACAGCGTAACTCAATTCCAATGAAACCCAAGTTTGGTAGAGCAATGAGAAGGCTATTCATCGTGACCAATCTTTGTAGAAACTGGCCTCGCCTTCTGGGGAAACGGGTCTTATGTTTCAAGCATGCATAATGGCCTGAGTTTGCAATGTGGCATTAGTTCAGAAAACATGCTAAGCACGCAGGCTTCTCGGACTTCTCAAAAACTTGTTAGCCTCCCTCTCCTTGAAACCCCTGGTGTCCTCTTGTCTTTAAGCATCTTCCTTTGAGCTCCATGAGCACTTTTCTCCTCCTTTCCACAGAGGCCGCCTCAGGCTTCTTTCATGCTCTCCTCAGGCGGCTGGTGATCCGAGTCTGCTTGCCGGGACTTCCTCTCACTGCCCCCACGCCGTTCTCCTCTCACTGACTTGTCAGAATTTGCCTTTCCTCGGGTCCATCTACCTAGGAGGACCCTGGACGAGCAACCTGGGACTACAGTAGAAAGCTCGATAAATGCTTGTTCAGAATCGAATATATGTATTCAGTGATCGGGACTAGCCTTATGTAAGAGCGACTTATTCTCCCCCAGATAACATTTCCTTTATGCCACACCCCTCTGATGTGCTTTCTTGCATTGACTCAGGCCGCTGTTGGCTCCCACTGTGACTGTGGGAGCCTGCTGTGCACACTGCAGCCTGGCGGCACCTCTCCTCAGCCGCCCTGCCTTTCTCCTGCGTCCTGCCCGAGGCTTCTCTCTGTCTGCAGGCTGTGCACGCATGCAGCCACCTGGGACTGTGAGAGTCAGCGCTCCTCAGAGCGAACTGACCGAGGGATAGAAGAGCCAATGGGTAGAAATTCCCTACTCTCATGTCTGTCTCAGCGGCTCCTCAGAAAGTTGCCCTGGGGGCTGATGCCACTCGCCCACGGTGAGAAATGTACTGTGCCCCTAAGTGGCCTTTCCCTTCCTCCTTGTCTCCCCTACTGCAGATCCCTAGGGTCACTTCTCAAAGTAAACTACCTGCACACATGTCCTTGTCTCAGACTCTCTTTTTTGGCAGAACCCAGGGGTCCCAGGGTGCGAACAAGCTCTGTTCAGGTTCCCTTACCCTCTGTCTGAAACATCACATGCAACTGTGGTAACGTTTTCCTGCAACCTGAAGCTGAGACAAGTGGGCAGGAGGCAGGACCTCTGTGGGAGAATGTCGCTGTGTCACCGCAGTGGTTGAGCAGCCCTCTGTAGCCAGGAAGGCAGCACACCTCAGAGTCATCCCCACGGCTGGGAGACAGATTCTCTCACAGCTCACTGCAGCTTTGAACTGCCAGGCTCCAGAGATCCTCCCACCTCAGCCTCCCAAGTAGCTGGAACGACAAGTGTGCACCATCATGCCCAGCTAAGTTTTCTATTTTTTTGTAGAGACGGGGTCGCACTCTTGCTCAGGCTGGTCTCGAACTCCTGGTCTCCTGTCTCGGCCTCTCAGAGTGCTAGGATTACAGGCATCAGCCACTAGGCCCCACCTGCTCCATTTTTAAAAACTTCTTTCAGTCCTCTTGTCCATCCAGTGTCCAGCTGTATCAAAATTCCCTGGAGAATTTTAACCTCTCCCACCCCACCCCCCACAAAATTTAAATGAATAAATATAAATAAAATAAGCTCCAGCCTAGAGATTCTGCTTGAGTGGCTATAGTATGTGGTTCAGGAATCTGCATTTAAAAAAAAAAAACCTCTTAAGTAATTATGATGTGCTGCCAGTTTTACGTCACAGCTGTCAACAGGTAAAGGGCTCCCTATTGACAGCTTTTTCTTCACTTGAGGGTTAGTTTATGTAACAAGTAGTGGTTCTCATTAGGTTGTTAGAGCAACAAAGTGATCTTTATTGAGCCTAACAGAATGATAAATCCAGTTTGCAGTCACTTTACTGTATCGAAGTCTAGTTATTTTGTTTCTTGACAGTTTTCTGATTAGCCAGATAAGGATGTCTCTAAAAGGAAGCATAGAGCCTTCTTTCTGGTTTGACTTTTTATAGAATGAATTTTAACATAACCGAGCCCACCTTTAATATAGCTTTTTCTCGTTATAAGCAGAAGTGGCTCTAGTGTTCATTGCTTGCCTCTTATAGTAGCAAACACTGAGTGATAAAAACCTTTCTTCGACTCTCTGTGCCTCAGTTTATTCATCTGTGAGGTGGAGACAGTAGTACCTATCTCAAAGAGTTGTTAAACAGAAAACAGGACAGAACAGAGTACTCAGAACCACACAAATATGCCCAACTGAATTTGACAAAGGTGCAAAAGAAATTCAACAGAAGAAAAAGCTTTTCAACACATGATGCTGGAGCAATTGGACATCCATAGGCCAAAAAAATAAAAACAAACAACCTCAACCTTAGTCTCTCTCCTTATACAAAAATTAACTCAAAATGGGTCACAGGCTTAAATGTAAACTGAAAAACTATAAAACTTTTAGAAGCTAATGTAGGAGAAAATCTTTTGGATCTAGGACTAGGCAAGAAGTTCTTACACTTGACACCGAAAGCATGACCTCTAAAATGAAAAACTGATAAGTTAGACCTACTCAAAATTTAAAATTTTGCTCTGTATAAGACCCTATTAAGGGCCAGGCGCGGTGGCTCACGCCTGTAATCCTAGCACTCTGGGAGGCCAAGGTGGGCGAATCGTTTGAGCTCAGGAGTTTGAGACCAGCCTGAGCAAGAGTGAGACCCCGTCTCTACTAAAAAATAGAAAGAAATTATCTGGACAACTAAAAATATATAGAAAAAATTAGCTGGGCATGGTGGCGCATGCCTGTAGTCCCAGCTACTCGGGAGGCTGAGGCTGGAGGATTGCTTGAGCCCAGGAGTTTGAGGTTGCTGTGAGCTAGGCTAATGCCATGGCATTCTTGCCCAGGCAACAGAGTGAGATTCTGTTCTAAAGAAAATAAAATAAAAGACCCTATTAAGAAGATGAAAAAATATGCTTTTTTAGGAGTAGAAGCCTGTAGTCCCAGCTACTCGGGAGGCTGAGGCAGGAGGATTGCTTGAGCCCAGGAGTTTGAGGTTGCTGTGAGCTAGGCTAATGCCACGGCATTCTTGCCCAGGCAACAGAGTGAGATTCTGTTCTAAAGAAAATAAAATAAAAGACCCTATTAAGAAGATGAAAAAATATGCTAGAGTGGGAGAAAATATTGCAAATCACATTATCCTATAAAGGATATAGAATATCCTAGTATTTAGAATATAAAAAGAACTCTAGAAACTCCACAAAAGGCCAGGCACAGTGGCTCGTGTCTGTAATCCTGGCACTTTGGGAGGTCAAGGTAGGAGGGTGACTTGAGGCCAGAAGTTCAAGACCATCTTGGGCAATATAAGTGAGACCCCTATCTCTACAAAAAGTAGAAAAATTAGCTGGGTGTGGTGGCGTGCACCTGTAGTCCTAGCTATTTGGGAGGCTGAGGAAGAAGTATCACATGCGCCCAGGAGTTTGTACTTGCAGTGAGCTACAATCTCATGCCACTCCACTCCAGCTCTGGTGACAGAGCAAGGCGCTGCCTCTAGAAAACAAACAAACAACAACAACAAACAAAAAACAGAAAAATTCCACAATAAAAAAGTTTCTAAAAAGCCACCAAAACAAATGAACAACAATAATCTAATAGAAAATGTCAAAAGACATGAAGAAACATTTCAGCAAAGAAGATACACAAATGATAAACAAGCACACGAAGAGATGTGCAACATCATCAGCCCTTAGGAAAATTCAAAATAAAACTACAGTGAGATACTGATATACACCTATCGGAATGACTAAAATAAAAAATAGTGACACCAAATGCTGGTGAGGATGTGGAGAAACTAGATCGCTCATACATTGCTGGTGGGAATGTAAAACAGTTTGACAATTGCTGAAAAAACTAAACATGCAACTATCATGCAACCCAGTAATTACACTCCTGGGCATTTGTCACAGAGAAATGAATACTTGGCCTATAGATGTCCAATTGCTCCAGCACATGTTTCTCACACACAAACCTGGACCTGTAGAAGCTTTATTCATAATAGTCAAAACCTGGAAACAACCCAGATGTCCTTCAACAGGTGAATGGTTAAACAAACCATGGTACATCTATACCGTGGAATGCTACTTAGCAATGAAGAAGGAACAATTGGGACACAAAACAATCTTAATGGATCTCCAGACAATTAATCACAAAACATTGCATGCTGCACAATTTCATCTATACGACATCTAAGGAGGGGTGGGGGAGAGAGGGAAGTAGGTGTGGCTATAAGAGGACAACAGGAGAATGGAAATAATTGTGTGTCTTGAGTGTATCGATGTCAGTATCCTGGTTCTGATATCATTCTATAGATCCGCAAGATGTTACTCTCGGGGGAAACTGGATAAAGGATACACAGGATCTCTCTTTTTATTTCCTACAATTATTGCCACGTGAATCTACAATTATCTCAAACTAAAAAGTTTATTTAAAAAAATTAAATGAGATAATATCCACAGCAGACACTTAGTAAGCCTTTAATTAATTTTAGCCATTATTGTTTGCACTTTCCTGCAATCATTTAATATAAAACTCTTGCTTTGTCCCTCTGTCCCTTCTGAAATACCACAAGACTGTGGTACAGAAGAAAGGTGGTACAGCTGGGAGTCAAACTCAAGTTCTGATTGTAACCCTGACACTTACAAAGCAGTTATGTGACATTGGGCAAGGTAAAAATCTTTCTCCAGCCTTGTTTCCTGCATCAGTAGAGGATCAGCCGGGCATGGTGGCTCACGCCTGTAATCCTAGCACTCTGGGAGGCCGAGGCGGGAGGATGGCTTGAGATTAGGAGTTTCAGACCAGCCTCAGCAAGAGCAAGACCGAATCTCTACTAAAAATAGAAAAAATTAGCCTAGCATGGTGGCACATACCTGTAGTCCCAACTACTTGGGAGGCTGAGGCAGGAGGATCGCTTGAGCCCAGGAGTTTGAGGTTGCTGTGAGCTAGGCTGATACCACAGCACTCTAAGCCGGGCAACAGAGCAAGACTCTGTCTCAAAAAATAAAATAAAAATAAAAGTAGAATGAGGATAATAATTTACCTTTGTCCTCATCACAAGGCTTTTGGTTTGTTTGTTTACTTCTTTAACAATCAAATAAATGAGGTATAGGGGAAAAAAAGCTTTGAAAACTAAGTGCTATAGAAATGCTAACACGTTCAACATACATTTATTAAATACCTCTTACTCATCTATTACCGCTATTACTAATAAATATGACCATTTACTCACTGGAAACCCATGCTGGAATTTGGCATGCAAATTTCCTGAGTGTTGCTCATTTGCATTGGAAAAAGGGAAAGAGGTGGGAGGCCTTTTGAAGCCTTTTAAAAATTGAGCTCAGGGATGAATTCTTATCACTGGGCCCAAGGTGTAATTGATTTTCTACACAATAGCTCACAGGTGCTACATTTAACACCCTGAGCGGTAGGAGGATGGAAATGTATCCCAAGGTGCAGCTATTACTCAGTACATCTACATAGTCAGCCCCTTCACTCTAGGGAAGGCTGAGGAGGCTTAGAGGGGCAGGAGCGGAGGGGAAGACTCCACCCAATTGTCAGAATGTGCCAACGAGGCACCTGCTCCTTACTTATCCCACTCAGAGAACTGGGCCTTGAGTTTCTTATTTTCTGTGGCCAGAAGCCAAAAGCATCTCTTTTCAGATCTGGATCAGAAGGTTAGGGAAGAACACAGGGCAAACCCACCATGAAATACATATTAATATTATAACAATCCTTTCAGAATTCACTGTTGCTATGTCAACAAAGCAGCTGGGGACATTGGGTCTTTGGGAAGTTGGGAAATGAGGTCGGCTTTGGCAACATGGCAAACGTTTCCTTCTCTCAGAACAATTGGCCTGTGACACCAGTCGGCCTTTTCCTACCTACGCTTTCTTCTGTTTATTTTTATGAAAATTGAGAAGCAAAACAATGGCGTTAAGGTTTGTGGTTAGAGAGCTTCTGTGTCATGGAAGAAGAAACAGAAACAAGATGATTCTTCTCTCCCCCCGCCCAGCCCCTTTTCACCTGTTTATGTCAATTTCTCAGTCCCCACCTGGACGCCACCAGACGAGGATCGATTCTGAACCCAGCTCTGGGATTTTAAGTGACTTACTGACTTCATCTCAGTTTCAATTACCTCCTTTTATAAAAGGAAGGTATATTTGCAGACTGACTACCTAATTAGGGGGCCCAATACAAGATGAAAGTATAAGGCCTCCTGTTCAAACATGATTAAAATTTTGAGAGGACGACAGCAGAGCATTAAACCAAGCACAGTGTCCTTCTAAGCTCGGGGACACTGGTGAGTGCACAGTTTGCCTGCCCTGAAGCTGGGCCTCTATGTCAGGTATGGCTCTGGGTTTATAAACGACAGAAGCCAAGTCACATTCATTCTGCAAAAAAATACTTTACTGGGTGGTTACTAGGTGTGTGGAATCTGGGGAGAGCCGAACCACCGACCGGGTCTGGCCTGTGCACCAGACTCGGCTGGAATAAAGCACTCAGTGCCACCGGGTCTGTCCTCTCCGCTCTGCTCAGAGCAGCAGCTGTGTCCTCTGGCTTCAGATCCACCCTGATGATAGAGCAGGCCAGGCCACTCCTGAGTATTCTGTCTTACAGCTTCAGCCACCAGAAACTCAACGACATGCTCTTGGTCTCTTAAATGCGAGAAACGTGGCAAGGGTCACCCTCAGATTAGGTCAGGTGCCCACCCTGACCAATCAACCATGGATGGGGGTCCTGATGAATTTCAGAATAGTGACGGGGAGGTGAGGGATGGACTGGCAGATAACCCAACAGGTGCCTTACCTGTTATAAAAACAAGGAGGGCTGATTTCCTCTCACCACTGCTGCAGGTCTGTTGGTAGCAATGGCCTAGAGGGACAGATAGAGACTATGCCTGGGGCCACACAAGGCTGTCAGCAGGGCAGGGCAGGTGGCCCAGCTGTCAGCCATGAGAAGTGATGGCCCAGCTGTCTGCATCTGCCACCCCTGGATTAGACTCTGTGAGAGCCACGTTCTCTTACAGCCCTAACATTCTATGAGTATTTCCTCTCTGTGCTCATGTTCCTCCCCCAAATCAACTTTCAAGAAGCCTTCAAATGTAAGGATAATTTATTTCATTCAATAGATGTTGGTGCAATGTGATTAAATCTTTTAAAAATAAATGGATTTATTTTAAACACACAAGAGAAATGCGCTAGCTTAAGCAATCCTGAAGTGAATCCTTTTGTAAGGCAGACTCTTATTTAAATTGAATAGCCACTTAGCTCCTTCACAAATAAGAATTTTTATATAGAGTGCTTTGCTTACATGAGACAGACGGAGGATCCAACCTGGATACGCAGCCACTGGGGAAGAAGGCGATGGGTTCTCTGCAGCTTAGAGAAAAATGTTACCAAGAGGCCTCCATCAATGCCACCCCCATCTAAGCAGCAAGAGAGGATTTTTCCTTCATTGGTACATTCTCCCGTGGCTTCTCCCCTTCAAGGATGCCTGCATGTTTATTTTAGCATGAGTCCACTTGCAGAGGAATTTTTCCTTTTGCTGGTGGGGTAGAGGTTGGGGGGTGCCGGCAAATAGCAGCGACAGAGCTTTAGATCGACGCTATCCCATACGGCAGCCACTGGCCACGCGTGCTGTTGAAACGTGGCTGGGCAGAATCGAGACACGCTGTATGCACAAATAACACACTACATTTTGAAGACTTCCTATGAAAAAAAAGAATGTAAAATTTCTCAATAATTTACTATTGATTGATTAAATGTTGAAATTGTTTTTTCATACGTGGGGTCAAAAAATATAATTAACTTCACCTGTTTCTTTTTACTTTTTAATGCAGCTACTAAAGCACTTAGAGTGACTCATGTGGCTCGCACAGAGAGTTGACAGGCTGGGCTCAACTGGCCCCCTTTCCTTCTCCGTGTAGCCTCCAGGCATATCTGTGTGTTCCCCCCCAGAAAGGAGTGGAGCTTCTTTCATGGTGGCTCAAGGGTCTAGAGGAAAGAAGCATAAGCTGTCAGTCATCTTAGCAACTGGGCCCCGAACTGGCAGAGCCTGCCCAGACTCAAGGGGAGGGGACAGACCTACCTCCTAATGGGAGGAGTCTCAAGAATTGGGCAGACAATCTGTGTACCCCTCTGCTTTAGGTCTTATTTAAGGCTCATGGCTCACTATTCCAGCAGACCCTCCTCTGGGCTGGCCACAGCTATCAGTGTTCAGTGATCATCAAGGCTGAGAAGGGTGATTGTGGGGCAGAGAAGGTGCTAGACCAGGGTGCAGCAAACCTTGGTGTGCACTGACCCTGCTCCTCACCTGCCATGCAGACGCAGGCAAGCTGCTGCCCGTCTGTCACACAGGGATGCTTGGCCCTCGGGATGACCCATTAGGATTGTGCCAACTCTGAATCTCTGACTGGGACCACGGCTCTAGGAAGGGCCCTTGTCACCAGGCCTGAGGCCACTTGCATGTGGGTAAAAGGTTCTCACAGGACTGCGTGGAGTTTTCTAAAATGATAAGCCAGTGCTCCCTCAAAGGAAGAAAAGAGGGGCTCTGTGGGCATTCCGACTCAGCAGCTAGAAAGCATAAGCTTCCCTCTCTCGCTCTTCCTTGGTTCTGTTCTAACCTAAGGCCTGTCTTCTGCAGGGCCCATCTTGTGCCTACTCCTTGCTCAGGGACTGGTGGGAAGCAGCACACCCCATTGTACTGGCTCAGGTCAGACCTGAGCCCAGCCTGTACATGGCTTTGTTACCTTCCCTTTTCTCTCCCTCTGGGCAGGTGCAGTAAGACCCGTTTCCTGTGTGGGAAATGAAGCAGAACGTGAAAGTGGACAACACAGTGTCATTTCTGAGGTGCATTGCCCACACAGCAAGGAGGTTTGGGGGCCCAGAACAGCTAAGTAACATCTTTGCTCCCTGGGGCAGTGATGTCACCCTCAATACCCAATTAAAATTCATACCTTTTAACCTCCACAATCATCTGAGATCCATATCATTAGGTTTGATTCCGGGAAGATGCCTCGATATTCCAAGTTATTTGTCAGCCTGGCATGGCAAATAAACATTTGTGAAATCCATTTCAAAAGATGTTAACACTGGTGAAACCCACGTGCCCCCAGAGGGATTATACAAATTTCCATGTCAAATATTTGAGGTAAGGCACTTGTAGAGAAACAGTGTTTTTTTGTGTTTTGATGCCTTTCATTTCCATAAACTAGATTACTTTCTGAAATTACTTTCACACAGAGAACAGTTTCTATTGAATTCCAGTCAGTGAACTCCTCCGAGTGTGAGGTGAATAAAATATTTCGGGGCTGTGGGGCTTCCTTGATGTACATACACCCGTGTTGTGTAAGGAGGGCAAACCGAGTCGAGATGTTATCTCTAGATAGCTGTGTACCCAGATCTGCTGTCTCACAGTAACTGCTAAACAACCAATTCATTTAGAGCCCAACAAGGAAGCTCTCCGGCTTTCTCTTCGCGTCTCTCCCACCTGGCCGACAATGACTCGGCTCTGTTGTTAACTGGAGATTTGCTGGCAGGCAGCTGCTTGCTACAGCCAGATTCTCCAACAGTCAAGGTTTATCTGCTTCTTGCAAACATCGATTCTGCCAAAAAAATTCACACAACACAAATTTGATCCGAGCAAACATTGTCCTATTGTCCTAGTTCCATCAAGCCCAAAAAATTAAAACGGACTTCCTTTTCTTAAAGGAAAAGAAGAGGGAAAAAGTTGTTGAAGAGCCAAGTAGAAGAAAGCTGCTGGGTTAAATGTTGCTTGAAACAAACAGGCACTTCCTATGGGTGTGGGCTTTGAGCTACGGTTTGGAGACAGAAGACTGATTCCTGTGTGGGTGGGGACAAAGGGGACAATCTCTTCTTAGATAAAGTCTCTGGAAGTTCTTATCTTCCAGGGCTAGCAGGAAGAGTTCTCAGATCTGGGAAATACACATCTTAGCAAATGTGACCTTGATCAGCTTTCAGATTGCCACGTGAGGATAGCTCCAGCTGCAGCCAGGGTGTGGCCCTGAAAATGTCGCAGGCCATGGCACTCCCACTTAGAGGGAGGGGCGATAAAGGGGCAGACTAGAGGAGATAGGGCTTGCTTTGTTTGTTTGTTTGGTATTTTGGGTTTCCTTTCAGAGAAGAGGGCAGAGTTTCAAGTTTAACTCCTCTGAGTGAGGTGGCAGCCACTGGAGGGTATAAACCAAGCAGTGAAATGATCTGATTTACTTTATCAACAAGATCATTCTGGCTATTGAGTTAGGGGTAGACTGCAGGAAGAAAGTGTTAGAAGGCTGTTGAAATTGCCAAAACCAGAGATAACGGTGGCTTAGACCAGAGTAGTAGCAGAGAAAAGGGTCAGAAAAAGTTGAATTCTGGATTTATTTGGCACTGAGCCAACCCCTTCTGGGTGTGAGAATAAAAGATGCCCCCAAATTTGTTGTCCTGAGCAGCTGAAAAATGAAGTTGTGGTTGACTCAGATGAAAAAGGCTGCAGATGGGCCGGGCGCAGTGGCTCACGCCTGTAATCCTAGCACTCTGGGAGGCCGAGGCGGGCGGATTGTTTGAGCTCAGGAGTTCGAGACCAGCCTGAGCAAGAG
>NW_012154507.1:1765204-1765731 GCF_000956105.1 Propithecus coquereli | reverse complement strand
AAAAAAAAAAAAAAAAAGTTAGTACTTTACTCACTCAAAATGTCTTCCAAAATACTTCAGGATTTAGTTAACAGCAAAGTAACACACAAGACTATTCTCAAAGGTAGAGTTCCAGTTCATAATTTTTGGACGTCATTAGTTCATTAAAGATGGTTAAAGATGGCAAACCTGAGGCCCTGCTCAGAGACCCGTACAAGGGCAGAGACAGATCTGGCCACTGAACCTGGGTTGGTGCCGTGCAGTCCTTGACTTCCCATTTTCTCCCTGGGTGGGATTATGCCTTGCAGTGCCTGCTCAATACCACGCAATTCCTGCAGCCAGGTCAACTCTGGAAGGGCGCTGTCACCTTAGTCCCACCTCTGTGCCCCATCCCCACCCTGTCCCCACAGCCCCACTGGCATTGCCATCCATCTTTATCCACCTCTGCTCTCACCCTATGCTGCCCACCTCCCTCCCCCAAATTCCTTCGCCAAGCACCACCTTCGTCTCAGCCTTAGAACCACTGCCTTCCTTTCTCACTCTGCAGC
>NW_012154507.1:1752954-1765154 GCF_000956105.1 Propithecus coquereli | reverse complement strand
GCTACTCGGGAGGCTGAGGCAGAAGGATTGCTTGAGCCCAGGAATTTGAGGTTGCTGTGAGCTAGGCTGATGCCACGGCACTCTAGCCTGGGCAAAAGAGTGACACTCTGTTTCAAAAATGAAAAAAAGAAAAAGGCTGCAGATGGAAACCAAGATTTGGACATACAATGCTCATTCTGAGATGCCTATTAGAAGGCAGATAGGCCTACAATGGAATATAAATTTGACAGTCATCTTTTGGAGATGTATCTAAAGCCTTGAAACTGGATGAGATCACCAAGGAGGTGAAAGTAAAGATAAGAAGAGGTCCTGGGGCACTTCAACAGTGAGACACATTTGCAGCCTATCCAAATGTAAATACAATGCAGAAATCAGATAATTTTGTGTAGAAAACTGTATCCATGTGGTCAGGTAATAGGCCCTGGAGGACTGAAACGGGGAATGTGTGCCTTTTGAAGGAGACAAGTCAAGGTCACAATGAAATGGTCAACTCCTGAGGGGCTGGGGGGAGGAGGGGAGTATCCATCATCTTTCACCAGGGTCGCTCGGGAAGCAGAGGAAGGAGCCATAGTCAAGGATGCCGAAGAGGAAGACCAGGTGTGCTGGGAGGTCCCTGAGGGGGCGAAAAAGAATTGAAAGAAAGGAACAGACCAAAGCCCAAGGAAAACACCTGCTTTGCAAATTTGACTCAGTCTCCTTGTTCCTCCTGGCTCTTGTCTATTTTGCCGCCTTCATGCCTAGCCCCCACGCAATGCACGTGCACTGGGGCTGCCCACACACACTCCCACGCATCCCCTCCCTTCTGTCCCGGAAGGAGATTGGTAACAGGGTGCACGTTGCTGGAGAGAGGCCTCCAGCCGAGTGGACAGATGCTTGAGAGTGACATAGCCACCCCACCCCTTTCAGTCCCCATCCCCACACCAAAGCCCCATGTTTCATCGTATATTTATTTATTGCTTTTTAACCACTGATTGGAACCCCATGAGGGCAGTTCACCACCGCATTCCTAGTCCCTGAAACTGTGCCCAGTCCATTGCAGGTGCTCAGTGATGTTCTGTAGTGAGTGAAATGGACGGTGCCCTGAAAGGCGGTGAGGGCTGTCAGTGCCAACGCGGACCAGGTATGTCACTTTGTACGAGTTTCGTCTTCCCTCCTAGCCGCAGTTATTTGAACTACAAAATGGAAATCACATCCACCTTGGTGGGTTACGCGAATCACAATTAAATGGGATTGTTTTTGCGAAACATCTGGTCTGTGATGGGTATGCAAGGAAAGTTTTCTCCTTCCATGTCCTCTACTTCCAGCCACAGAGAGTCAAGGCATAGAGTCCCAACTCTGGTCTCAGTAATGCAAACTAGCTTCCAGCATTGTGGGCTCTCTCCAGCTTTCCCAGCTCCCTACGAAGAAAAAAGTTTTAAGTGGCCAACAATGAGTTTTCATGGTAAGAATGCATTTTATAAAGTGCTTTCACAATATAAAATAACAAGGCGTATGAAGGGAGAACCTTAGAAAAGAACCACATAACATTTTCTAAATGACAACTTTGTACATAATAGACATTCAACAATATTTGATGAATGACTAAACGAATGAACAGTGAGATAAATGAAAACTTAACCTAAAAGCAAAGGCTTACTAAATCTTGCCCTTGATTATTGCTGAATTTCCTTTTTGTCAAAGTAGCCTACACTGTATTTTCCTGTGCCCTCATTTTGGCAGAGGACTCACCTTGGAGCAAATGCTAAAATGCAAAATTTACATTTCTGCATTGAAAAAAAATTTATACTTGATTCTAAATTTCTTGAATTTTCCCAGCAAAAATGTTAATATATTAGTAATTATGTGTGAAATGTAAGCACTTCAAACATCCCCCATTCTCCGCTATCCCTTTTTTGTGTTTTCTATATTGCACAGAGGGTGCTTCTCTCTACCTGCAAGATTCTCGCTAGTGCCAAGGGAAGTTCTGGATTTAAAATAAACAAGAGGAAAAGTTGCCAGGAGCAAGGTTGTTATGTTTGCAGTCAATAAGAGAATAACAGTGTGCTCGGGAAAGGCTGTGGGAGCAGCTCCTTCAGGCTCAGTTCCAGAAGGGAGGGTTGAGGACGTGTGGAGAAGCTGTTGCTGGTGCCGGAACTCACCTCCAGAAGATCTGGGTGGGGCGGGGGGCTCAACTTTGAGATGACTTTCCTGGGTTAAAATTGACTAAATGATGGCAATTCAAAATCTGTCAAAATGAAAAAAATAATTAAAAAAAAAAGACTTCTTCTTGGCTTGAAACATCCCATGTCAGATTTCTGTCTGCAGCAAGTTTTCATGGCAACGGTAGGAGACAGCGAACAAAAGTCTGTGCTGTGGAAAATGGCAGCCTGCGGGATGGGGAGTCTATTGGGGTGGGCCCCATCCAGAAACGTTGCCCATCCGGACTGTCCTTGTCCCCACCCCGCTGCCTTCCACCCACCCCCTGTACGCACTGCTCTCACCTCTCAGTCCCAGAGTTTACTCTACCCCATGCCAAGCTCTCCAGGAAAAGCAGTTCCCTGTTTTTCAGGAGTGTCTGTGGCTGCAGCCTCCCATGTCTCGGGAGAACTTAGGAAGCCTGGGAACTCGAGTGCTCCTGCGGGAGGGGGTGGCAGGGGTGGGGGCAGAACAACAACGATACTGTCTTTGAGGAGCGCACAGTTTCACAGACACTGGCTTTGACACCTGGAGAACGGTAGAGGTGGAGGCTTCTTAGAGGCAGAACCAGTCTGGCTGCCTGAAGAGCACTTTGCCGGGTTCATTCACTGACAAAGTTCTGGTGGCCATGGCACGGGGGCCATAGAGTGCTCACAGCTTTACACTAACAGTTTTCTACTCATTATCATTTCATCTGCACAGGTCTCTGAGCCAAGAATGGTCCTTTCCGTGGATGAGAAGAACAAAGGCATAGAGGCTTTTAGGTACGTGTCCCAACCAAACAACTGGTAAGTGGTAGAAGATCCCAGACTCAAAACACAATGCCAAATTCAAGCTCCAAACCCATTTTCTACACTGCAAAGTAGGTTTTTCTCTCCCCATCCAGCAGATGAAGAAATTAGTATGGTTTTCAAACAGAAAAAGGCTGGCTGGATCATCTGGTAGCCTCTGTGCCACTGCCCCTCCCTCTTGTCGCTCTAATTCCAATTGCAATAGAAGGGGTGGACCTCACTGAAATTAACCTGGAAAAGACACATGTCACCATGGAGCCAATGTGACTTGCACTTGCTCAATGTCATAATGTGATCATGATTTATACTTAACCCTAGTAGAGTCAGATAAGGACTGGAGAGGGATCCAATTACAGACCTCAAAGTCACCTGGCCCTTGCTATTCTTAAGGGGAAATAGGCTATCTGAGCTCTTCTCCACAAAGGAGGTTGTGAGTGGCTGCTTGGCTAATCTTGGTGGCCAGGGGTGTTGACCTTATCTGGGTTATTAGTTAACAGGATTGGTTTTCTTATTTCTGAGGTAACATGGATGCTTCTAGTTGCCTTGTATAGGTCTATGGCCACCTCTTGGAATAGAGGCCTCTATATGGAGCAAATGAACTGTCTTTTTCTGGGTATGTTAACACTGGCAGCTGTGGAACGCCTAGCTCTCTCTGCTTGCTGATTTTTGGGGTCACATGGAAAGCTTTTTTAACATAGAACAGCAAAGGTGGCCTCAATCTCCTGGGTAAGCAGACTGCCTCATAAGTCCAAATAAAATCACTTCAGCGCAATTTAACAATTAGTAGTTGGCTGGGCACGGTGGCTCACGCCTGTAATCCTAGCACTCTGGGAGGCCAAGGCAGGCGGATCATTTGAGCTTAGGAGTTCGAGACCAGCCCGAGCAACAGCGAGAACCCCGTCTCTGCTAAAAAATAGAAAGAAATTACTTGGACAGCTAAAAATATATAGAAAAAATTGTCCGGGCACGGTGGCGCATGCCTATAGTCCTAGCTACTCGGGAGGCTGAGGCAGGAGGATCGCTTGAGCCCAGGAGTTCGAGGTTGCTGTGAGCTAGGCTAACACCATGGCACCCTAGCCAGGGCAACAGAGTGAGACTTTGTCTCAAAAAAAAAAAAAAAAAGTTAGTACTTTACTCACTCAAAATGTCTTCCAAAATACCTCAGGATTTAGTTAACAGCAAGATAACACACAAGACTATTCTCAAAGATAGAGTTCCAGTTCATAATTTTTGGATGGCATTAGTTCATTAAAGATGGTTAAAGATGGCAAACCTGAGGCCCTGCTCAGAGACCTGTACAAGGGCAGAGACAGATCTGGCCACTGGACCTGGGTTGGTGCCGTGCAGTCCTTGACTTCCCATTTTCTCCCTGGGTGGGATTTTGCCTTGCGATGCCTGCTCAATATCATGCAATTCCTGCAGCCAGGTCAACTCTGGAAGGGCGCTATCACCTTAGTCCCACCTCTGTGCCCCATCCCCACCCTGTCCTCACAGCCCCACTGGCATTGCCATCCATCTTTATCCACCTCTGCTGTCGCCCTATGCTGCCCACCTCCCTCCCCCAAATTCCTTCGCCAAGCACCACCTTCGTCTCAGCCTTAGAACCACTGCCTTCCTTTCTCACTCTGCAGCACTGCGGATCCCTCATCAGGCTCTCTTCTTGGGAGAGGAAGTATTAGAATTGCCTTAGAACAAAAACATTTGAGAGCCAACGTCCTAATCTCTTGCAAAAACTTTTTGGCAAATGTGAAAAGGAGCAAGGCGCCTTAGCTCTAGCCTGGGCCCCACCACTCACAGACAGGAATCCAGGAACCTGGCGGTGGGGCCCCTTGTTACTGAAAACTTGGCCACTTGTCCATGAGGCAGAACCACTGAGCCTGCTGGTTACTGAAGTTGGCTTTCAAGGGACTGCCTGCCATTGACTGTATCCCCAAAAGCCCTTCTCTCCAGGGCCTCACACAGGAGAAGACAGTGGGGGCACATCCATCCCCTGCCCCATGAGGAGTGCAGCTGCCCACCCTGCCTGCCTGTGTAGGGTTAAGCTCACACCCCTTGATAATGAAATGGCTGCCTCTTCTAGAGTAGCATGTGGCTGTCCTTTCCACCCAGTGACACATTTGGAAGCTTTGTCTATGTTTTTCAGGTAATTAATTTGTTGTGAAAACAAATATCTAGAGAAAGCAAACTTTTCTTAGGGATGCAAATAACCATGGATGTTCTGTGTTTTGTAAAGACGGCTAAATACTGCTGGTTTCATGAATGGCTTTATTACATGTGTGAACCATCAGAAATTTAGCCTCACTCCCAATCAACATGAGCGATTTGTAATCACAAACTTTGTGACAGAAAGACAAATGTGGAAATCTCAGGACCAAATTAGACATAATTAGTATCCATACAGGAAACTCTACAGTAACCTGGCAATTTGCAGCTGGGTAAGGACACATGCGGCATTGTCTTAACAACAAGTTCGTCAAACGTGTAATTAGCCACCGGCCACCAGCCACCTTTGCAAACCAAATCTGAGCTGCTGCCAGTCACAGACTGGCCTGCAGACGCCTCTTAGCTGGAAACAATTTTCAGCAGAAGCTTAGGTGGATGTGCAAATTCTATGGGCACCAGTACGGGCAAACAGCTATGCCTCTCTGGCTTTTTATTTGATGAACTCATAATATTTTTCCTCATTTTAATGAACTTGGATATCAGGGGTCAGTTTTGCTCAAGTTACTTTCTGCAGCAGGAAGCTCAGGCATCTCTTTATGTTGGAGTTTAGTGACAGCTGTGAAGGTAGTTGGCCTATAGAGGAGGACCTTGATTCAGACAATTCGCTTTTCCATCGTAAGGAGTTGATTTCAAGCACTTCCAAAGAGAAGAAATACCAAGAACTCCAGGACTCGTGCCCTCGTACAACCGGTACGGGAAGGGAGACCTCAGGATCCCACTTTCTAATTCCAGCATTACAGAAAAAATTAACTAAAAAATATTGTCTCTGCAAATAAAAAATAATAGTACATCCAATTAAGCATGACCAATAAAGATTAAAGTCAGTGGCTTTTCTTTCTGCACATATCTGTCAACTCACTCTAGGACCAATACAGACTATTTCTCTCAGGAGGTAAGATTACAAAGGAAGAAAAACGTTCTCAGAGCTCAGTTAGTAATTAATCTTTGCATATGACTTCCTCATAGTTCTCATTAATTATCAATATTCAATCGTGCATTAAAAATGGATTTTTCTTTGACAGAATTTAGCTGTTTATAAGACTTACTATATCAAACTCACTTCTACGATAATCACAGAGCTTGGCCTTGCAAACCTTCATTACATTTTTACAAGTCTTTTAGGGAAAGGTTACATACAAACAGATTAATAATAGCCATTTCGGCAAAATCAACATGCAAAAAACAATATCAAGAACTAACATAAGCCTATCAACCAACTGCAATGTGTGGACTTTATTTAAATTCAGATTTAAACAAACTAAATTTTTCAAAAAGTTATGACATTTTTGAGATGATTGGAACTTGAACACAGGCTGGATATTTAATATTAAGAACTGCTTATTTTTAGGTTTTAAGTTGTATTATGGCTATGCTTCAATATTTATGGATGAGTTGATATCTAAGATTTGCTTCAAAATCATATGGGAGGAAGTAGATGAGGGTGTAGATAAAACGATATTTATTGTTGGTAAATGTACATGGGACCTTTTTTCAGTCTTCTCTGCCACATATAGTTTTTTTCTTTTTTTTTTTTGAGACAGAGTCTCACTCTGTTGTCTGGGCTAGAGTGCCATGGCGTCAGCCTAGCTCACAGTAACCTCAAACTCCTGGGCTCAAGCCATCCTCCTGCCTCAGCCTCCCGAGTAGCTGGGACTACAGGCATATGCCACCATGCCTGGCTAATTTTTTCTATATGTTTTTAGTTGTCCAGCCAATTTCTTTCTATTTTTAGTAGAGATGGGGTCTCACTCTTGCTCAGGCTGGTCTCGAACTCCTGAGCTCAAACAATCCGCCCGCCTCGGCCTCCCAGAGTGCTAGGATTACAGGCGTGAGCCACCGTGTCTGGCCCACATATAGTTTTTTTAAAAAATTAAAACAAACATATAAAGTCAACACAAGCATTGTCTCTCTAAAGATTATTTGTCAGGTAGCAATCACTTAATAAAAGTGAGAGTGATTCTTTTTAATAATCAAAACACCAAACCAGAGGTATCAAATCAGAGATCTGTCGATTGCCATTGTATTTTTTTGGCTTGCACAGGGTTTCATCAAAAATTTAAATTTGTTACTAACAATCACATCAGGATGTTTTGCCAGATAACTTGCTTCTCTTGAAAAGTTGCAAGATTTGGCAACCCTGGGCCCTCATTCCCACTTGGCAGCAGTAGGTGGGAGCTACATGGAGGCTGTACCCTTTGGATGAGGTCAAACTCCTAAGTCATCTGTCCCTAGCAGGCCCACTTAACTTGTCTATATTATCTATGTGCTTGGTCTTTGGACCCTGCTCTTAGAACAGCCCTCCAGGGTTATTCAGGGACCCTCTTGCCTGCAGACAAAAGGCTTTAAATCAGCTTTTCAGCAATCGTCATGTTACAACAAGCCACTCACATTTTCAAACCAAGTCCCTTTTGTCAAAAAGAGCACAATTCTCTGATTAGAGGCTGGTGGGAACCTTGAAGACCATCTAGTCCAGTGGTCCCCAGCCCTGGCTACACATCAGAAATCACCCAGAAGGATTTAAAACGTTCTGATGCCCAAACTTCAACTGAGGCCTTTAAATCAGACTCTCTGGTAGGGGTGACATGTAAATTCATCTGGCCCTACCTGGCCTGGCAATCTGCCTTCCACTACTGGCCTACGGGGGATTTACCTTTCACGAAAGCTTGGCTGCTCACGAGTGTCTAAATGTGCCTTACAGATGCTATTCAAACCTTCAGATACGTCATCTGCCTGTTGCCATCCATTCAAAGTTTGAAATGCCACCTCCTAATGATGTCTTCCCTGATCCCACTCCCCAAGCAAGGTATTTTTCCCTCTTCCGATCCCCCCATACCAAGTAATTGATAGGTTTCTAATAATATTCTCTAGTCCGCCCTATGGTACCGCTATTTTGTACACCTGCCTGTCTGTACACACTAGATCTTAATCTCCCGGAGGCCAGGGGTTGTGTCCTCATTATTTTATCCCCCTCAGCATGATGCTTTGGAAGCAGGTACTCCAAGATGTCAATGAAATGAATTAATTTGAATTGCATTAAATGATTGGGACCTCGTTAGCTTCACACTCTGAAAAAGTAATACATATTTTTTATTTTGGTGATTTACTAAGAGGGGGAGGGTGGGCCAGATATTACTTTTATTTTAGCAATGGGGACATTATAGTAACAAGACTATTCTGCATAAAGCCTTTTGGAGTTGATGGCAGAAGAGGAACTAGAAGTCCAGCTTGCTGGCTCTCTCACCAACATTTCTTCTTCTCGCCACCCTGCTCTGTGAGTGAAGCCATTAACCTTGCATGGGATTATTCGAGCCACGAGGCCAGGAATATCGAAGGTGGGAGAGGATTGTATCATGTCAGAAATCTAGCTTCCTGGAGACTGTGGGTGCTTAGCACCTGCTTCCTACCCAGGCAGGATTGAGGGCCTCTAGAAGAAATGCCACTGCTCTTCCTCAACCCTTGGTCCTCCCCCTACACTGGGTGACAGTGCCCAGCAGAGTGGGTATGTGGTAGATCCTTCTCAATGAATGCAAGTTGTTGATGTTTTATTGTGCTCAAGTATCTGGCCAAGTCCAAGTACAAAATGAGCAACACAAGTGTTGAGGGCACCAAAGCAATCAGTCACTGGTCCTTATGGAAAGCCCAGGGCAGCAATGCTTATTATTTTTTAAATCAGGGAGAATTTTCAGAAATGGAAGAAAGCTATAGGCATCCCCTCTCTTCAAAAAGGGGTGCATACATCCAAGTTTCGTGCGCCATTTCAGGGACTTTGTGGCCCTGCCGAAGCTCATCATTCATAGCCCGTGGCTAAGAAACTGCCCCAACAATCGAGTAACCTTGCACACTTAGGCTTTGGAGATAACATAAAGTGCCAGCACCTTGTGACACATGGTTATATGCACAACAAACACTTATTGGCTACGTGGCCTTGGACAACTTACATATCCTCTCTGCTTCTCATTTTCTTATTTTATTTTATTTATTTTTTTTTTTTGAGAGGAGTCTCATTCTGTCATCCTGGCTAGAGTGCTGTGGTGTCATCATAGCTCACAGCAACCTCAAACTCCTGGGCTCAAGTAATCCTCCTGCCTCAGCCTCCCCAGTAGCTGGGACTACAGACTTGAACCACTGCGCCTGGCTAGTATTTTAATTTTTAGTAGAGATGGGGTCTTGCTTTTGCTCAGACTGATCTTGAACTCCTGGCCTCAAGCCCTCCTCCTGTCTCGGCCTCCCAGAGCCACCATGCCCAGTCTGCTTCTCCTTTTCTTAGACCTAAAATAAGGATGTTGCCGCATTTGCCCACAGGATATTTGAGGAGATTAAAAATGAGACACTTTTTTTTTTAAATGCTTGGCACATTATAGGTGCTCAGTGAAGCTTATTTCCATCTCCTTAAGCAGAAAGGACTAGAACTCTAACTAACTGATTACTAGGCCAAGGGAACATGAACAGTCAACACGTTTGACTTCTATTTAGTGAATAGAAGTCTAATCAAATAAGAGGACTTACACCATCTCCTGAAGGTCAAGCCCTCAGAGTTTGTCAGCCTGGGGCAGAAGGATCTGCTTTCAGAGGCTGACTTTCTTCTGCTGCAGGACAGAGATGATTTGGCACATTTAAATTGCAATGGAAAGTAAACAGAGCACTTGTGAATCACAGGAGAATATAGCTGGGTGCCTGGCAGATGTATGAATCCTATTTTTACATTACACTGTGGTCCTGTTCTCCAATACCACATTCCAAACAAGAAAATTAAATTAAGCATTGTTTAAAATGCCTCAGACAATAATATAAATTTGTATTAAATGAATTTAGTGTCATTTTCTTGTTTGGAGTGGAAGGTGGGAAAACACTGGAGTGGTGGAAAGAGTAAATAGCTAACTTGATTAATCCTATTGAAGGAGAGGATGGAGCCACACGAGCGACTTTTGTGTGTGTTTGGTTAATATTTTACTGAAAATTGCTATTAGCTCTAACTGATCCAAATCCAAACCCACTGTATAACATGGCCAACAACTTAATAGCTGAAGTGTGGGATGGAAGGCTTGACACGGTACCACGGTATTCAGGGAAATAGAAAGAATAACAGACAGATACAGGGTCGGGGGAGGACTGGATCTGGGGACTTCAAACCAGCAGAGGGAATGTTCAAACCTAGTAGGGCGGTGGATGCTGGAGGGAGAGGAAGGTCGGGACAGGAGGGTGGACACCAGCACCAAGGCCTGTTCTACGGAGGTCCGCTTTGTCGAATTCAGAAAGAACAGGAGAGCATTTGGAGATGGGGATAAAGAATTGTAAAGTGAAACCCCAGCCCTAGCCCTCCGAGAGCCACAGTTATGGTAGCTGTCATCTTCCCTAGGGTCTGCCCTCAGCCTGCGGAATGATTTTCGTTGGGGGTTCTTTTTACCCTTAGCCTAAGGAAGGAGGGTTATTTTTCGTTTCCTTTCCCAGCCGTGTGGAGGGAGGCTGAAAACAGGGTCCAGAGGAGGCTGCCATGTGGAGCCCTTCCGCGGTACCCATGCCCCAGGCACTGGGCCCAGGGGGGCAGAATCCCGGAGGGCAGGGAAGACGCTCCAAAGGGCCAGCTGGGCCCAGAGCCTGGGGCTCTCCCCCTTCTGGAGACAGCACGGCTAGAGAACAAGGGGTTTCTGTCCACTCTGGTGTCCCATTCTGAGGTACACAAGTTTTGGAATCTGGCAGTTTATGGTTGGAATCCCGATTTTGCCACTTATTAGCTGCGAGCAGAAAATTATTTGCAGAAAATGAGAGCTATCGCAGAGGGTGGAAGAATATGATGTCTGTAAAGAGTTTAGCACTTTACTTTCCAGTACCAGGGGGTAAACATCCACTTTTACTGTAATTATGATTTCCACAGATTCTCAAATTCCCATCCAAGGAATGTGGGCCTAGACAAGAAGGACTGGTCGCATGTGGCTATTCAGACATTGCTCACATATTCCAATGAGGATTTCAGGTAACTTACAATGTGAAAAATAGTATCAAATGGAGCCTTTGCGATAAAAACAGGACAGAGACAATCTGGGGAAGCGGAGGAAGCTGTTCTTCCAGGAACTCTCTGAGAGGAGATAATTAGTGTTGCTGAGGATTGATTTTGGCTTTAAATCTCTAGGTAACCAAGGCAAGGAGGAAAGTATGTTGGGTTGCATGGTGCCCTTCCTCACCACACACACACACACATACACACACACACACACACACACACACACACACCCCTAAAGAGAGATTCTTTTCTGGGAACTAATTTCCAGGAGAAATTTATGATGTGGGTTCTTGAATATAGTGTATTGGGTAACAGGATAGTATTATGGCTTTAAAAATTCAAAGAGAACTCTACCACCCACCCTACCATCCACTGTAAGGTCACGATGCCTGAGATAATGTAACACTAAATATTTTGCTTCCTCCTGATTTTACTTAATAGAGTGAGACAACATGAAGGATCTAGGACAATGAATAATAAACTGTCCTTCAGCTATCCCTCGAAAATTCTTTGGCTGGTACTGAGTCTCTGTCAATTCATGACAGAAATTTCCAGTAATTGCCGATAGGGATGATCTGTGAGGGCAGTAGTTAAAGTAAGTGAGAGTCATTTGTTAGTCTCCAGATTTGAGGGCAGCAAGGAAACATTCCACCCGAGGAATATGTTAAAAGATGTCAACATATCAGTACAATGTGGGTAAAGAAAACAAAATGTTCTCCACTCTTACTGCTTCACTTGACCAGCCTTAAAAAAAAAAAAAGAAAGAAAAGAAAGGAAAAAAGAAGAAGAAAAACAGAGTAAAAGAAAACAGGAGCACTGTTTTTATTTTAACAAGCTGCACAAATACCACCTATCACGAAACAGCAGCCATTCCTTATAACATTTGAAAGTAAATGGGGAAAAAGGATCTAACCACTAATTTAATGCTAGCCACTAAGATAATACATAAATCAATAAAAGCTATTCATGAAGTTATTCTAGCTAATTATTGTAATAATTTTGATCTTTATTTT
>NW_012154507.1:1720394-1752803 GCF_000956105.1 Propithecus coquereli | reverse complement strand
TGCGCCATTTCAGGGACTTTGTGGCCCTGCCGAAGCTCATCATTCATAGCCCGTGGCTAAGAAACTGCCCCAACAATCGAGTAACCTTGCACACTTAGGCTTTGGAGATAACATAAAGTGCCAGCACCTTGTGACACATGGTTATATGCACAACAAACACTTATTGGCTACGTGGCCTTGGACAACTTACATATCCTCTCTGCTTCTCATTTTCTTATTTTATTTTATTTATTTTTTTTTTTTGAGAGGAGTCTCATTCTGTCATCCTGGCTAGAGTGCTGTGGTGTCATCATAGCTCACAGCAACCTCAAACTCCTGGGCTCAAGTAATCCTCCTGCCTCAGCCTCCCCAGTAGCTGGGACTACAGACTTGAACCACTGCGCCTGGCTAGTATTTTAATTTTTAGTAGAGATGGGGTCTTGCTTTTGCTCAGACTGATCTTGAACTCCTGGCCTCAAGCCCTCCTCCTGTCTCGGCCTCCCAGAGCCACCATGCCCAGTCTGCTTCTCCTTTTCTTAGACCTAAAATAAGGATGTTGCCGCATTTGCCCACAGGATATTTGAGGAGATTAAAAATGAGACACTTTTTTTTTTAAATGCTTGGCACATTATAGGTGCTCAGTGAAGCTTATTTCCATCTCCTTAAGCAGAAAGGACTAGAACTCTAACTAACTGATTACTAGGCCAAGGGAACATGAACAGTCAACACGTTTGACTTCTATTTAGTGAATAGAAGTCTAATCAAATAAGAGGACTTACACCATCTCCTGAAGGTCAAGCCCTCAGAGTTTGTCAGCCTGGGGCAGAAGGATCTGCTTTCAGAGGCTGACTTTCTTCTGCTGCAGGACAGAGATGATTTGGCACATTTAAATTGCAATGGAAAGTAAACAGAGCACTTGTGAATCACAGGAGAATATAGCTGGGTGCCTGACAGATGTATGAATCCTATTTTTACATTACACTGTGGTCCTGTTCTCCAATACCACATTCCAAACAAGAAAATTAAATTAAGCATTGTTTAAAATGCCTCAGACAATAATATAAATTTGTATTAAATGAATTTAGTGTCATTTTCTTGTTTGGAGTGGAAGGTGGGAAAACACTGGAGTGGTGGAAAGAGTAAATAGCTAACTTGATTAATCCTATTGAAGGAGAGGATGGAGCCACACGAGCGACTTTTGTGTGTGTTTGGTTAATATTTTACTGAAAATTGCTATTAGCTCTAACTGATCCAAATCCAAACCCACTGTATAACATGGCCAACAACTTAATAGCTGAAGTGTGGGATGGAAGGCTTGACACGGTACCACGGTATTCAGGGAAATAGAAAGAATAACAGACAGATACAGGGTGGGGGGAGGACTGGATCTGGGGACTTCAAACCAGCAGAGGGAATGTTCAAACCTAGTAGGGCGGTGGATGCTGGAGGGAGAGGAAGGTCGGGACAGGAGGGTGGACACCAGCACCAAGGCCTGTTCTACGGAGGTCCGCTTTGTCGAATTCAGAAAGAACAGGAGAGCATTTGGAGATGGGGATAAAGAATTGTAAAGTGAAACCCCAGCCCTAGCCCTCCGAGAGCCACAGTTATGGTAGCTGTCATCTTCCCTAGGGTCTGCCCTCAGCCTGCGGAATGATTTTCGTTGGGGGTTCTTTTTACCCTTAGCCTAAGGAAGGAGGGTTATTTTTCGTTTCCTTTCCCAGCCGTGTGGAGGGAGGCTGAAAACAGGGTCCAGAGGAGGCTGCCATGTGGAGCCCTTCCGCGGTACCCATGCCCCAGGCACTGGGTCCAGGGGGGCAGAATCCCGGAGGGCAGGGAAGACGCTCCAAAGGGCCAGCTGGGCCCAGAGCCTGGGGCTCTCCCCCTTCTGGAGACAGCACGGCTAGAGAACAAGGGGCTTCTGTCCACTCTGGTGTCCCATTCTGAGGTACACAAGTTTTGGAATCTGGCAGTTTATGGTTGGAATCCCGATTTTGCCACTTATTAGCTGGGAGCAGAAAATTATTTGCAGAAAATGAGAGCTATCGCAGAGGGTGGAAGAATATGATGTCTGTAAAGAGTTTAGCACTTTACTTTCCAGTACCAGGGGGTAAACATCCACTTTTACTGTAATTATGATTTCCACAGATTCTCAAATTCCCATCCAAGGAATGTGGGCCTAGACAAGAAGGACTGGTCGCATGTGGCTATTCAGACATTGCTCACATATTCCAATGAGGATTTCAGGTAACTTACAATGTGAAAAATAGTATCAAATGGAGCCTTTGCGATAAAAACAGGACAGAGACAATCTGGGGAAGCGGAGGAAGCTGTTCTTCCAGGAACTCTCTGAGAGGAGATAATTAGTGTTGCTGAGGATTGATTTTGGCTTTAAATCTCTAGGTAACCAAGGCAAGGAGGAAAGTATGTTGGGTTGCATGGTGCCCTTCCTCACCACACACACACACACATACACACACACACACACACACACACACACACACACACCCCTAAAGAGAGATTCTTTTCTGGGAACTAATTTCCAGGAGAAATTTATGATGTGGGTTCTTGAATATAGTGTATTGGGTAACAGGATAGTATTATGGCTTTAAAAATTCAAAGAGAACTCTACCACCCACCCTACCATCCACTGTAAGGTCACGATGCCTGAGATAATGTAACACTAAATATTTTGCTTCCTCCTGATTTTACTTAATAGAGTGAGACAACATGAAGGATCTAGGACAATGAATAATAAACTGTCCTTCAGCTATCCCTCGAAAATTCTTTGGCTGGTACTGAGTCTCTGTCAATTCATGACAGAAATTTCCAGTAATTGCCGATAGGGATGATCTGTGAGGGCAGTAGTTAAAGTAAGTGAGAGTCATTTGTTAGTCTCCAGATTTGAGGGCAGCAAGGAAACATTCCACCCGAGGAATATGTTAAAAGATGTCAACATATCAGTACAATGTGGGTAAAGAAAACAAAATGTTCTCCACTCTTACTGCTTCACTTGACCAGCCTTAAAAAAAAAAAAAGAAAGAAAAGAAAAGAAAAAAGAAGAAGAAAAACAGAGTAAAAGAAAACAGGAGCACTGTTTTTATTTTAACAAGCTGCACAAATACCACCTATCACGAAACAGCAGCCATTCCTTATAACATTTGAAAGTAAATGGGGAAAAAGGATCTAACCACTAATTTAATGCTAGCCACTAAGATAATACATAAATCAATAAAAGCTATTCATGAAGTTATTCTAGCTAATTATTGTAATAATTTTGATCTTTATTTTTTATTTTTTTTTATTTTTTGAGATAGGAATCTTACTCCGTTGCCCTCAGCAGAGTGCCGTGGTGTCAGCCTAGCTCACAGCAACCTCAAACTCCTGATCTGAATTGATCCTGCTGCCTCGGCCTCTGGAGTAGCTGGGACTACAGACACATGCCACCACGCCCGGCTAATTTTTCTAGTTTTAGTAGAGACTGGGTCTTGCTTTTGCTCAGGCTGGTTTCGAACTCCTGAGCTCAAGCAATCCTCCTGTCTCAGCCTCCCAGAGTGCTAGGATTACAGGCGTGAGCCACTGTGCTCAGCCGAAATTATTGTAATAATTTCGGAGCATAGGCATGAATCTTTATCTTCTGGACAAAGCTGGGAGCCTATAAACAGTCTTGCTAAAAAAATAATTTTTTTCATCCATTCAACAAATATTTGTCAGCATCTACCCCGTGCGCTGTTCTAGGCCCTTGGGATACATCAGTGAACAAAACAAAGATCCCTTCCTTGGATAGACAATGACAGCACACTTAGCAAATAAGTAAAATATGTAATGTTAGGAGGTGATAAATGTTACAAGGGGACAAAACAAGGATAAGGGGAATTGGAGGCTCAGGGGATGAGGGGACAGGCAGGGTACAGTTTTGAGCAGTGGTCAAGAAAACCTTGTTGAGAAGGTAACATCTGAGCAAAGATCTGAAGGAGATGATGAAGGTGTAGATGACTGTCAGATGAATTTGGGTTTCATAATGGATTTGAACTCAGCTTCAACATGTTCAAATCTTACCCTCCAGTCTTCCTGCACACTACTGTCTACTGCCGTTTCCATCTGGGTGAATGGCATCACTATTCATGCATGGAGCGAGTGAGAAACCAAGGCACAAGAGACAGAGCTAGAGCAGACTGGTCATGTGAGTAAGGGCTGGGATGCCAACTGCCTGGGTCCAGCTCCCAGCTCTGCCATTTACTGGCCTACGCCTCCATCTTCTCATGTATAAGTTGGGGATAATAAGTTTACTACCACCTAGGTTTATCGTGTACATTAAATGAATCACTACCTGTAAAGCACTGAGGCCAGTGCCAGGAGCATAAAAGGATTCAAATTCCCCATAAAACAATTGCTGAGTCCTATTGCATTTTATCTTCTAATACCCATCAAATCTATCCATGTCTCATCCTAGCCCAACCTACCATCATCTTCCCTGCTTCAGATCCTTCCATAGTTTCCCTTGCTCTTTGGATCAACACAAACTCTGATGCGGTCGAAGGCCCTGCATGGTCACGCTGACTGCTGCAACCTCATCTCACGCCACGCTCTTAGTCGCACAGTACTTACCCCAGCTTCTCCTTCCTACCACAGAGCCTTTGCTGCTGTTGCCCCCCACCCTTCTTCACCTGGGTAAGTGCTGCTCACCATCCTTCGGGTCTCGGCTAAAATACCCCTTCCTCCAGGAAGCCTTCTCTGTGACTTCCTCGACTGAATCAAATCCCATGTTGTTATAGGTCATCCTAATACTATGTGGCTTCCTTTGTAGCAGTTGCCAAAGGTTGTGTACATGTTTATTTTCCCCGCCAGGTCGTAAGCTTTCTCAGCACCATGCTTGTCTTTACCCACTAGTGTGTTCCCAGTGCTGGGAACAGCCTGGCCTCTGGCATCTGCTCCATAAGCACTCGCTGAATGGCTGGGCGCGGTGGCTCATGCCTGTAATCCTAACACTCTGGGAGGCTGAGGCTGGAGGATCGCTTGAGCCCAAGAGTTTGAGGTTGCTGTGAGCTACGATGACACCACTGCCCTCTACCCAGGGCGACAGAGCAAGACTCTGTCTCAAAAAAAAAACCACTCATTGAATGAATGATAGAGTCCCAAAATAACTATCTGTCACCAAGGATGTTTGACTTGTCCTCCAGGGGCACAGTCTTCACCTCAAAGAGGCACCATGAAGGTCTCCAGTTAAGCAAAAGGTATTATCTTTGCTTTTGAGGATCTTGAGTCTAGCTAGGAAGAAACAGTTGAACATTTACAAACAACATAGTGACAGGACAAACCAAGGCTGCACAAAAAATAACAAAGGGTCGCCTGTAATCCTAGCACTCTGGGAGGCTGAGGCTGGTGGATCGTTTGAGCTCAGGAGTTCGAGACCAGCCTGAGCAAGAGCGAGACCCCGTCTCTACCAAAAATAGAAAGAAATTAATTGGACAGCTAAAAATATATAGAAAAAATTAGCCAGGCATGGTGGCATGTGCCTGTAGTCCCAGCTACCCGGGAGGCTGAGGCAGTAGGATTGCTTGAGTCCAGGAGTTTGAGGTTGCTGTGAGCTAGGCTGACGTCACGGCACTCTAGCCCAGGCAAAAAGAGTGAGACTCTGTCTCAAAAAAAAAAAAAAATAACAAAGGGGTCAGAAGTTGCAAAATCATTGTACAAATCATGTCAGGGAAGGCTTTTTATGAGGGAGGGGAGTTTTGAGACAGGTTTAAAAGAAGGCAGGGCTGGCTGGAGGGAGGGGTACATTCTTATCGAGTATTCTAACTTGGTGTTATTCCTATTTGTGGTGACTCAGGCTCTCTGGTGCCACATGGCTGGATTTAAACCTGTGTGATCTTGGACAAGATCCCTGTGTCTCAATTTCCTCATCCATACGATGAAGGGAATAACAGTACCTACCTCAAAGGGATGTCCTGAGGATTAAACCAGTCCACATGTGTAAAGTGCTTCAGTGGCACCCAGCATGTAGTCATAGCACTGCATATGCATTTGCTGCTATTTTGTTGCTTGTTGTCATATTATTATTATCGGCAAAAGGAATGGTCAAGACACAGGCAAAAAGGTGTTAATTAAATGCTGCAAATGGACTTTATTTCATCCTGCTAAGGATAACGGGCTTTTGCTGGGAAGACCACGAGCCCCAGGAAAACAAAGCACCCGTCTGCTATTCCATCAACATTAGTCTCAACCAGCACAGTGCCTGGCATCGGTATGTCCTTGATAAATATTTGTGGAATGAATAGTGGTTTTTTTTTTTTTTTTACCATTTATTGATAACATAGAATATTCTCTGCAGTGAACTATGTACTTTACATGCACGATCATATTTAATGGTCACAATAAACCTATAAGTTAAGTACTATTTTCATCTTTGCTTTTCAGATGAGGTTTAGGGAAGTTAACTTACCCAGGACACACAGTACCTGGCAGATCTGACTGTGAACACAAACAACTTGATTCCAGAGCTCTTAACTTAAACTCTAGAATGAAAGAATGAATGAATGGTCCACCAGGTGATAAAGGGTCTGAGTATAATCAACAGCAAGAATCAGAATAACTATGGGCAGGAAATACAAAGGTATTACCTGAGTGGGAAAAAAAGAAGTTCTTAAGGGGCAAGATAGTGGAGACAAAAGAGCTTACTTAGAAGCAAACACGGAATACAGGTGCCCAGTGATAAGGACCTGGAAGTGAGATTACATAAGGTCTCTGCCAGGAAGACCACAGCTGGGTTTCTCAACTGCTCCTTTGCTTAAGGGGACTAGTGCTGAGTACCACATCTGGCTCTAAAATTTGTCGTTTTAATTTTGGGAAATTGCTGTGGGAATCTAATGAAAACGAAGTGGCTCTTCTTTGGAAGCACACACATCTGTGTGCCTGCACACACACTGGTGTTAATATTCCTGAAGCCCACCACAGACCCAGGTTAGGAGCCCCCCTGGCCTAAATCCAAACCTTCAGCAAGTTCAGGGCACCCACCAAGCTTGCTAGCTAGTATTCAAGGGAAATAAAGCCAAGAGGAGCCCTCCTGCCAATTCATAGTCCCTGAGAGCCAGACTCACTTGCAGCGAGACCCATGGAGCTCCTGGGGGAAGAGAAGGAAGCCTGCAGCTCTGGGTTGAAAACTACATTTTCTTCAGGAACACTAGAACGTGTTGTCCTTCAGCCCCAGGATTGCATAAGGTAAAAAGAATTCAGTGTAAAGCCCTGCAGGCCTGGAAACAGGGAGGGAAGTCACCTCAGGGACAGCATTCTCTGCTGATAAGATTGTGATTTTTGCAAATTTGCAATGGTCATGATTAATTGGCATTTTAAAAAGAACATCTAATGATCTTTGTAGTCAACATCAAGAGAAGTGCCTGAGTTAATATTTCTTAGCTTACTGGTACTATCTTCAACCCAATTACAATCATAGGGAAATTTAAAAACAACCCCAGAAAATAGGAGTTCATAGAATTGCCTCAGGATTCAGTAGGAATCTATGCAGAAAACTTAGTGAAAAATTCTGGCTGAAAAAACTCTAATCCATTTTATGCAGTTTCTACTACTGCAAAGAATTGCCCACACTAAATATTTCACACAACTAAGAACTGCTTTGTTCAACTTGTATGAAAGGAGATAGATGCTTAATCTAAAAAAATCAAGTTCAAGCCACGTTTCCAGACATGCATTCATCTAAGGCTGAATATCACATTTCTTATCACCAGATATTCAAAGGCATTTTGGACTCTTAAAATGTAAAATAAGTCATCGACAATTAGGAATAAAACATTCATTTCTTTTGTTCACCAATATGATACTCCTTCCTATAGATCTGAAGAGAAAATGAAGTATATTTCTTTTTTTTTTTTTGAGACAGGGTCTTGTGCTGTCACCCAGCTGTGGAGTACAGTGGTATGACCATAGCTCACTGCAATCTCTAACTCCTGGGCTCAAGCAATCCTCTTGCCTCAGCCTGCCAAGAAGCTAGGACTACAGAAGTAAGCCACCACACCTGGCTAATTTTTTTTTTAATTTTTATTTTCTGTAGAGATGAGATCTGGCTATGTCTTCCAAGCTGATCTCGAACTCCTGGTCTCAAGTTACCTTCCTACCTCAGCCTCCTAAAGAGCTAGTATTACATGCATAAGCAACCATGCCTGGCCAAGCAATAAAGTATATTTCAGTATGGAAAGCAGAAAGCCTACCACTAAGGGAAAAAATTCTCTTAGAGTTAAATTTTATTTTATTTTATTTTATTTTTTTTGAGACAGAGTCTCACTCTGTTGCCTGAGCTAGAGTGCTGTGGCGTCAGCCTAGCTCACAGCAACCTCAAACTCCTGGGCTCAAGCAATCCTCCTGCCTCAGCCTCCCGCGTAGCTGGGACTACAGGCATGCGCCACCATGCCCGGCTAATATTTTCTATATATTTTTAGTTGTCCAATTAATTTCTTTCTATTTTTAGTAGAGACGGGGTCTCGCTCTTGCTCAGGCTGGTTTCAAACTCCTGAGCTCAAACAATCCCCCCGCCTCGGCCTTCCAGAGAGCTAGGATTACAGGCGTGAGCCACCGCGCCCGGCCTAAATTTTATTTTTAAGAAGAGCCTTTGGGTTTGCTACTTTTCTTTTTTTTACGTGCCAGTGTAAGCAGTTGGAGGGAAATGGGAAATGTAGGCAATTAAGTGACCATGTGTTCTACGTGACCCCCCAAATCTTCATGGACTGATTTTTTTCCCCACTGAAATGACTGGTTCATCCACCCTGTCAAAATGCTGACGCGCTATTGGTGCAGTGGGCATGCGATAGCGCTCTTCACAAGGGGAACGCGCTGTCTGAAACGCCCTCTCCAATAAGTGTGACTTGACTCTCCTTTTCTCTCTGTCACACTCTGGACATCTGTGTGGTGTTGAGCTTGAAAAGCTGAGGGGAGTTTGCCCTCAACCTTCCTAGGATTCCTGGCGTCCTTTATCAGCCAGAGTTCCCAAAGGGGAATGAGAAAAGATTCCTGGGAAATTCTAAGGCAGAAGATGAATTGGAAAGATTGATGCTACAGGGAGACCCTGCTGCTCCAAACCACGCATCCGCCAGTGTGAGGGAGAAAGCAGAGGGTGTGTGGAGATCAGGCCAGAACTTCATGCTCCTCTGAAGGGTTGGCAATAAATAAAATAAATGTTTTGTTCTTTCTAGCAAACAATTGCTTTTATTGGACACCTATTCCCAGGTGAGCTTTTGGTCCCTGGACAATAACCCTAAAACACTCAGCCTTAAAAATGTGATCCCTGGGAGACCAGTGTCCAGGAATCTAGGTAGCAACAGCGACACCGCTTCAGAAAGCAGTAGGCAGAGAGGGGACCATTTATCTCGACACACTGCAATGAAAATTGTCATGCTTTGCATTGCCATGGAATGACAATCAGAAGCTGGGGGAAGGCACACAATTTCCCCAGCCCAGTGTCCCAAATGGCAGCCCTGCAGAAACCAATTGTGCTAATAATATTTTCATACTAAAAAGGAAATGTGCCATTGCCGGCGATTTTGTTTTGAACGGATGTCATTTTTTCCATTGGGGAAAATTTAAATGCAATTTTGTTGTTTTCTTTTCCTCAAAAATGGATCTCAAATGGCAATAAGCCCCAGTTACAAGAATCTTCTAGTGAATTTTGAGGACTAAAGTGTAGGTAACAGTGTTTGCCCCAAGCTGCTTTCAGCCTCTGGCAGGTTAGCATAAGTGCCAGGATCCAGCTGCCCACCTAGCCCTGCTCCAGCCTCATCAAGCTCCTTCGTCGCTTGCAGTCTGTATCCAAACTTGCGAACCAAATACATTCTTCTGTGGCTCAGCATTACACCTCATCCACAGACTTCCCGTGGAATTGTCCATGCTGCGGCTGCTTCTGGCTCATGCATAACCCAGGAGGAAGCCTTCTCCCCTGTCTAGGCCACACCACTTTAAAATCAAAACAAACCATCCCAAGCCCAACACAAAACAATCTCTGTGCTTTCCCCACTCTCAGCCCACTCTCATCCCCACCAGAACGACTCCGTCAAAAGCCCTTCCTTCTTCAGAGTGATTTCTAGTAACCTCCAGAGCCGTTTTTCTAATTAAATAAACCTCATCTTGTCTAGCTTCCTGGTCAGCATTTTGAACCCCCTACAGATGGGTCTGAAGGATTAACGGCAAATCCTCCTCGACCTAGCTCTGGCAGATGGGCGGCATGTGTCTGATAAATACTCGGACTGGGCTTGCTTCCTCCTGTTCCTAACAGATAGACAGAACACCCAGCAAATTAATTTTAAAATAGTGCCCCTCGCAACTCTTAGAATGGCAAAGGAGGCCAAACACAAATGATATGAATTTCATATGTGGAACATATTATCACCTTCCAATAACTGAGAAAAATAACCTGTTGGGGAAAGAGGACCTCAGGGGAAGGCTGGGTCAGCAAGCTTGCCCTCAACCCACAGAGCAGACCACATTCACACCTGTAGACTCACCTTCTTGTCCTGTGTTCATTTGCATGAAGCCCTTTCGCGCTGTGAAAATGCTTTCCAGCTTTTTCCAGGTGCTGAAATTTGAGGGTAGATATACCAGAAGATGAAACTTCTGTTGTTTTTATGTTTAAAAAAAGAGGCAGCCAGTCGACATAATAAGGGAAGACCAAAACATCTTCCTCATTGTTAGAGACATTTACATTTAAGGATTGATGGTCATATCCGTCTATTCTGACTTGGAAAGGGAAAGACAACCCTAAGCGCTGGGAGAAGGACGTAATGTACATGACTTCATGTGTGGGATGCTCTTCACTCGAGAATGCGTCCTTCCGGCTGCACCCCACTTTGGAAGTTGTGCGGAATGGCCGGCAAAACTCAGCACTGCCAACCAGACGTATGTGCCCCGTCTTGCTCACTGGCTGTGTAACCCCAGCCTCTACAACCTCATTTTGTAAAATGCAAGGAATACTATTTTAACTTCCCCCATGAAAAACCCACACCAGATCAGATATTTTCTTTTTTCTTTCTTTCTTTTTTTTTCTTTTAGGGCATCTTTCCATTTTACACGGATCAGATAGTTTCTTGAGGGATGATTCAGCATTAAGAGCTGTGATTCTCACCCCTAGCGACTGGGCGAGAAGAATGGAGGAGATGTTATTCTTCTCATTCTGTACAAATAAGGGAACTCACTCCTGTTGAGAACACATAGCAGTGGCCGCATGAATGTTGAATAAAAGAGCAAAGGATGGAAAGACTGAAACTTAGTCACAGGGATCACCTCCCTGAAGACGTACAGCTACTTTCTGGAAGAGAGAGAAATGGAACCCAGGTTTCTAGGCTGTGCATCATTCCTCAATAGCAGCAGCCCCAACATTTTTGGCATCAGGGACCAGTTTCGTGGAAGACAATTTTTCCACAGATGGTGGTGGGGTGGTGGTTTGGGGATGATTCAAGTGCATTACGTTTATTGCGCCGTCAAACCTCACTGCTAAGGATGATCTATATTTGCAGCTGCTCCCCAGCGCTAGCATCGCCTCCTCAGCTCCGCCTCATATCATCAGGCATCAGATTCTCGTAAGCAGCGCACAACCGAGATCCCTCGCAGGTGCGGTTTACAGTAGGGTTCTCGCTCCTATGAGAATCTAATGCTGCTGCTGATCTGACAGGAGGCAGAGCATATGTGGTGATGCGAGCCATGGGAAGTGGCTGTAAATACAGGCGAAGCTCGACTAGCTTGCCTGCCTCTCATCTCCTCTTGTGCTGCCCAGATCCTAACAGGCCATGGACCAGTCCTGGTCCGCAGCCCAGGGGTTGGGGACTGCAGCTCTGTAGAGACAATGTGCTTTGCAGAAGAACTTCTTGAATTCCGCCAGGTGATACAGGTGGCAGATTGCTGACAACTACTTCATGGTTAGAGAAAACTGGTCCCCAGACATTGAGGTGACTAACCAAAGGTGACATGGGAATTCCAAAATCAGTTCAGGTCAAGAATCCAGGTCTCCTGGCTCTTCCTTATTTGTCATTATAATCTCTGTGAACTTATTAGCTTTATTTTTCTTCGTCCCCAGAGTGACCTGGTGCCCACTTTTGCCAGGATAGCGCTAGTTTACACTTGTTGCCCTGGAGTAATTATTAATAATTCCCTCTCTCCCACTTAAAAGGGAAGTGGTTTGGAGGATAAAAATTACATGATAAATGACATGCTTTTATTTGTTTGTGTACTATTTATCTCCCCGCTAGAGTATCAGCCCCATGACAGCAGGGAATTTGGGTGCTCTGTTTAATGCTATATCCTTTAAATAGGGCTGACACACAGTAGGTGTTCAATAAATATTTGTTGAATTAATTTATATATGTTAAATGAGTGAGAGACATGACCTCAGAGTAGCATTAAGGAGCTAACACAATGAAATCAGTTTAAGTTTTAGCTCTGACTCCTTGTGTCTATGTGTCCCTTGGGCAAGTCCCCTGACCTCCCTGAGCTTCCTTACCTTCCCGGATGAAATGGGGCTCATTGCAGTATCAGAGCTGCAGACCAAGGCTAGAAGCAAATGTGCTAATGTATATTAACGTATATGAAAATGGCTTCAAAATTCTAAAATGCATTCCAAATTACTATTTGATTTTACTTCAACGATTAAACAATAGTGGCTTTGTTAGAAATTAGATGGCAGCGTGGATGAAAATGGAGGTGGTAAGGTTCATACTCAGACATTTTCTAAAAGACTGGGCATAGTGTAACTTTTCAGTCACTTGCGCTAAAGCCCACGAAGCTAAGGAGGGCTTTGCAAAAGGATATTTTTACATGGCTGTGTTTAAAAGGCAACTTTTTTGAGATTCCTTTTTAAGGAAGGAGGAAGCAGGGCATGCTGCTCTTTCAATTTATTTTTCCCAGGCCTGGCTGGCTCCCCACCTATGCCTCTCTGGGCAGCCCAGGGTGGCTCTGGAGCCTGGCTCTCAGGCAAATCCGTGGGTCCCGCTCTCCACGGGCCATCGCACACACTCCCAACCAAACCACTGCAGGTCCAGCACTTTCTTCCCTCTCCCAGGGAGTTCCCAGAGCAATTAACAAAACAGAAGGCCTAATTAGGAGCAATTGGGATTTACTGCCAACTTTAAAGTGATCCTGAGACCCTTTTGAAGAAAAGTGAGGTCTTTTCCCAGGATCCTCCAAGCAAGAATTTGTCAAAGATTTGTCTAAGGTGGCAGCCTGGCAGCCAATTCTCAAGCCTCTCCCAATGGACACTCTACTCTTTGAAGGGCTTTCTACCATCTAGAAAAATCTAAGCCGCAACACAATCAACATAAATTTGACAACTTGAGGCCTCACCTTTTGCAAATGACTTTCTTTACTATTAAATTGTATATTTCCTCCAGTCTACTGGTGAGTTTTGCGTTGGACTTTTTTCTCTTTTTAAAGGCCTGGCAATTTAGGACACGTTAGTGTGCCTATGTCATTCACTCAGTAACCCTTCAAACAGCATGCAGTGAGTGATTCCTGTGAGCTTTGCACCACGAGAGATGCCAAAAAGGATAAAATCAGTGTAAATTGTCTTCTCTGCCTCAACATCACGCATAGGAAGAGAAATGTACATTAAAGCTATACTCAGAACTGGAGTTTTCAGCCATCAGATTAGCACGGATCAAAAATGCCCGGCGCTGAGTTTGGGGATCTCTATCACTTTCACTTGGACCCAGCAATTCCAATTCCAGGAATTTTTCCTACAGACTTACTAGTCTGTGTATGAAATTGCTTCCATATATCAATAGGAAACTGGTTAAATGCATTATTAGTATAGCCATTAAAAAAAAAAAGCTTTTGGCTGGTGGCTCACGCCCGTAATCCTGGCACTCTGGGAGGCCAAGGCTAGAGGATTGCTTAAACTCAGGAGTTCAAGACCAGCCTGAGCAACAGCGACACCCCATCTCTACTAAAATAGAAAAAAAATTAGCTGGGCTACTAAAAATAGAAAAAATCAGCCAGGCTTGGTGGTGTGTGCCTATAGTCTCAGCTACCCGGGAGGCTGAGGCAGGAGGATTGCTTGAGCCCAGGAGTCTGAGGTTGCTGTGAGCCAGGCCGACGCCACTGCACTCTAGCCTGGGCAACAGAATGAAGCTCTGTCTCAAAAAAATAAAATAAAAAATAAAGCTTTATACCTATCAATATGAAGTGATCTTCCAGATATATTGCTAGGTTAGAAAAACAAAGGGTGAACAATGTGTGCGGTATGCTACTACACTTTTTAAATGGTGGGGAGGTGGTAGAGTGCAGAAACACATGCAAATAAGTTTGAATATATGTGAAATGACTCTGGAATGATACCCAAGCCACAGTTAACATTGTTCACCTTTGGAGAGGGGAACTGGGAGTTCAGGAACCTGGAAAGGAGATTTCTTTCTATACTCTTTTTACTTTTTGAGTTTTGCATTCTGGGCAATTAGCCTAATCAAAATAAGCAAGTAATTAAGTAATAAAAATGTCTTAAATGGTCATTTGTGCATTCTAGACACTTTCACTCTAGGCACCAAGCTTTGCTTCGTCTACTTGTTGTAAGGCACTTTGCCCAATTTCCATAATTTTATGCAGTTAAAATTAAAAGTGGTTTCAGGTACAGGATTAATGTAAGAGTTAACGATTAGTGAAATGACATCTCTCAATAAAACAACATTCTCTCTAATTTATTAATTCTCTAAGGGAAATGAAAATAAGATCGACAAAGAGATGAATTTAAGGTGCCTGGAACCAGAAATACATCTCTAAAACCAGATCCTAATTTTTGATCTAAGAGATGATAACCAAATACCCAAAAATTATATATTGAAAGCAGAAATTAAGTTCACTTTCACATCTCTCTCTCTCTCCTTTAAAACCATTTCATGAGTCACCCTTTTCATCCTCTATCTGACTTTTATGACTTTTACTTTATACTTTATTAGGTAGCCTGATAGTACACATTTATACTGAGCATTATTTCCCATGGTTAACCTAAATATATGAGCCTTAAAGAAAGACAGATTAGGTTCAGATCCCAGTGCCACATTTACTAGCTATGTGATGTTAAGCAAATTACTTAATCTCTCTGAACCTCAGTTGCTCATCTATACAATGGGATGATCCTAACACATAGAAGAGTTGTGGTAATGAAGTGAGACCATTTTCCATGAATGATCTCACTTCTGCAGCAGTGGCTGGTGTAATAGTCAGCTCTCCATAAGTGGCAGATATCATCTTTGTCATCATTTTAGTTCCTTGGTCTATCTCCTTAATTTAACTATAAGTGATATCAGGGCTGCCTCTTTTTTAACCATCTCTGCTCACAGCATCAGTCCTCTGCAAGTGGTGAGGCTGACTGGCTCACAGATCTTGGAAACAGGGACCTCAAAATATCTCTTAATTTAGGTCCAGCTCCTTGTACAGATAAGACATTAGCCCCATCTTATAAAAGGTAGTATGGGACCCTACAAGGGGGTTAAATAATTTGGATTTTTGCTTTTCTCTTTAAAGCATAGTTCTTTTGTCCTTAGAAAGTACAAAAGTTAATTGAGCATATTTATTCTTCCACATAATATTCAAATCCATCTATTACATTTCTTGTTCCATCTGGTATTAGATCCTTTCTGTTTTCATGCATATTTCTAAGACATGATGAAAAAATACCCTCATTGTTTTTGTGAAATGAGATTGGATGATCAGATGGAGGTTCTTAGAGTTGATGGGGGCAGGGGGTACTGTCTTTATCTTGCTGTGTGGGACCCCAGACCTCCCCTGAAGCAATGAAGACAGAGTTTCTTATAATACATACAGTCTTGGCAGCCAACAACTTTTAAGAGGACTTCTGGACTGATGCCCAATCTACTGAGGTCATAGGTGGAAGTTAGAATGTTCCACCTCTTGAGAAGCCTGGTGTGAAAACAATCCGCAAGACCACCACAGTAGATGCAAACTAGTTACTACTGCTACTATTATTATAGTTGTCATTATTACATTACCATATTGCACTTTATTGAAGTCCAATAAGCTCTATTTTGCTTAATTCATATCAAGTTACTCTTTCCTATACTTAATGCAGAGAAATTGAAAAGAGAGATTTAGAAAAACAACATCAACAAATAGAGCATGTTCAAAGGGTATCCAAAGCCACATATTCCTATCCTTCCCCACCTTCCTAAACTCAAGTTAATTTTCAGGTGCCCAGGGGGAAAGGGACAGCACTTATAAAAGATCCTTCACAATCAGGCCCCTGCTAACCTCGGCAGCATCCTCTAACCTCCCCAGCCACACTCACTGTGCCGAACCACTTCCACTCCCCCAAAGCATCATGAGAATTCAGTCTTTCACATGGTGGCTCTGGCTCTTGAAAGTCGTTAGGTTTCATCATCAAATATAGTGGCCTTGGGGCCGGGCATGGTGGCTCACGCCTGTAATCCTAGCACTTTGGGAGGCCGAGGCGTGTGGATTGTTTGAGCTCAGGAGTTCGAGACCACCCTGAGCAAGAGCGAGACCCCGTCTCTACTAAAAAAAGAGAAAGAAATTAATCGGACAACTAAAAAAAATATATAGAAAAAATTAGCTGGGCATGGTGGCGCATGCCTGTAGTCCCAGCTACTCGGGAGGCTGAGGCAGGAGGATTGCTTGAGCCAGGAGTTTGAGGTTGCTGTGAGCTATGATGATGCCACGGCACTCTAGCCTGGGTGACACAGTGAGACTCTGTCTCAAAAAAAAAAATATAGTGGCCTTGGAATAGACCACCTGGACTTGAATCCTAAATCTTCTGATTACTGGCTCAAGGACCTTGGGCAAACTTCTTAAACTTTCTATGGCCTTCAATGGCTCATCAAAATGTTTCCATGTTATGAACATTTACAAAATGGATACCAACAGTACATGTACATGCTTCATGGATGGGGAAAAATATGTGTGTGTGTTTGTATATATATATATATACACTCAGATGAGTACTGCACAAATAGTAGGTACGCCATACATATTAGCTGTCACTATTATACAAACTCCAGGATTTTGCCCTTGCCCGTCTATACCTAGCAACACTCTCACTTTCCATACATGCCCCTTTGCCTTCTCCTCATCATTTAGATCTCAGCTAAAAGCCCACTTCCTCCAAGAAGCTTTCTCTGAACACTCAGCCCAGCCAAGACTAGATGCTCTTCCCGTGGGCTTCCCTAGCCCCTTGCCGACTCTACACTCATTTACAAGCATCTGTTTACTTGTCTGGATTCCGCATTATATTAGGAATTTCTCCAGGATAGCTATTTGGTGGGTCCATCATTCCATCAGCAGCACCTAGCCAAGTACTTGGCACACAGTAGGAAATCAACACTTGCATAAGACAGAATGGTGGAAAACCTTCTCCCCTGAGGCAGTGCTCAGCAAATGTCTTTGAAGAAATCTTCCTATCAGAAGGGCTTTTGGCATTCAAACCCGGGAGCCAATCAGAGATGGACAGCTAGGACAGACCTTGACGGGATTTAAAACTTGAAAAAAGGTGAATGTAGATTGTATAGATAAACCAGTATCAAAATACCCCAGGTAGTAAGTACTTAGTCCTCTGTGTATTTTGGATCTTGCCAGTTGTTATTTGACAGATATTAGCTAATTCTCATCCACAGAGGTGAATAAACACATTCAAGGAGGTGTAAGGGGGTGGTGCCATTAGAACCTGATCCTCTGGGCTTCTGCACCGCGAATTCACCATTGCAACCTGCCCTTACTCCTTGACCGTCCTCTAGTCCTTGCTCCCATCAGGAAGAATGTGACCTCAGGAAGACAGGCTCAGCAAGGGCACCCTCACCACCAGTTTCTTCATTGGTGTAAGAATTCAAGCTCCCTAACCTGATATTTTAAAAAACTGACAAGTAGGCCTCCTATTTGCTACTAATATGGTTTTGCATTCCCAAACTTACAAATAGGTCTTTAGCAGCCTTTAACATAAGTATGTGTGTGTCTGTGTGTGTTTAAAGAAGGTGGATTTTAGGCAAATAGCAAGACACCAGGTTATAGTCTTGCCACTGTTATTTTCATAAAAAATTTTCTAGCTGGCCTCAGTACTGGGAGTACTAGTATTTCTCCTAAGCTATTGGTGTGTTTTTCTCTCTCAAAAACATAACCAATTACCTTTCCCTTTTCAACTTGGCCACTAGAAAATAGTTTCAGAGCTGCTTTTCCCAGTGAAAACTGCTTTTCAGAACTGAGCTATAAATGAATCATGGACACATCGAATTTTAGTCTCTTGGATATTATCTGTCTCAGATGAGAAAGCTGCCCTGAACTGGGTGAGGAAGAGGCCGGTCCAGTCTGTGGTCAGTGCAACAGCCTCCTTCCTGACTTTGTTTTGCTCACTTATTTTTTAATATATTTTGCCTAAATCAATACCCTATTGTCACCAAAACTTTTGGTTTTCACCATCTTTCCCACTTGCTGTGTCCTTAAAATAAGAAACAGATGTCTCTGGGAGCCCTGGTCAACTGGAATTGACTGATTGGTCCTGCTGGTTTCGGGGAGCTGCTGCTGCTAGGACGTGTGCGCCCACAGCAAGCTGGTGATAGCCCCCAGGAAGGGCTGCATTCAGATTGCAAGTGTTCTGCACAAGCCCGATTCCAGGGTACAAGCAAAGACCCTGCCTCCAAGGTGAGTACACAAAGCTTATTGTTTTCTTTGGGGACCCTTTGCCATATTTCCCTCTCACTGTGCTTTGAAAATTAACCACCAGAGTCTCGTCTTTACGGCTTCATTAACTATTCTTTGTAATTGCACCAGTCATAATTAATTCATTTGTTATTCACATGGGTGACATACGGACACTTTAATAGATTTTCCACAGGGAATTCCACATATTAAATGATATTGATGATGCTTTTAGAAAAGATTTAAAGGAGAGCCAAAGTAAGAACTATTTCCTATTAGTAGCAATGAGTTATTTTATTATAAAAATGGAGTTTTTTTTTAATTCCTCAACCTTCTCAGATGAAAAACAGAATGTGAATAAACTAGCCCCTCTTGCCTCCAACAGACACTTCTAATCTATAATTTAGATTGCCAAAATCAAGTCATTCTTATAACAATAGATGATGTATTTACACAATTGCATGCCAGAGCATTTAAGTAAATAATACTTGAATTAATTTCAGGTTAAAATCTTTCCTTTAAGCCTTCTTCTTCTTCTTCTTTTTTCAGATATCATGTGTATTTTAACATCTTACTGCACAGCTGCATTTCTCATGTTTAATTTACGTTGGAATTCTTTTGTGACAAAACCAACTTAATTTTTAAGTGAAATCAATTCATTCTAGGCAAAACATTGGTGACCCAAATATTACACACTCTCAATTTATGCACAATCTCTCCCCCACCCCTCCCACATACATGCATCCCTGTCTGCCCCCTCTTATTAGCAGGGCTGAATGAGAATTCCACACTGCTGAATATTTAAACGAATACTTTAATCATTGGTTATCTGGTAGAAGCATCTAGCCAGTGCTGACAGACACACAATGAAGTGGCAGAACTGAGGCAATTATCTATAAATTCAGGTTAAAAACTAAACTCAACAACCAGTTTTGCCTGAAATACCCCAATCATGGAGGGGGAAAAAGTGTTCCTTTGGTTTGCATTATTCTCGTAATTGCCTTAATTCCCACTTGACTCAGTGTGAGTGGAATCACAGACACACAGAATTTTAGTCTCTTGGAGATTATCTGGCCTAACCCCCTTATTTTTCAGGTGAGAAGACTGAGACTCTCAGAGGTCGAATGCCCTGCCCAGGTCATCAGTGGGTGGTGGCCGAGTGCAGACATAGGCCCACACCTGCCAGCTCCCAGCTCAGTGCTCTTCCAACTGGTGCTGTCTTGTCTTGCTTGGCTCCATGGCCCCTAGAAACCAAGAAAGTGGTGCCCACATGTAGCCAGCATGATAAACTTTGAAGGAATCAGCAAAATGCCACCGAAGTCCAAGGCAACAATTTGCCTTGGCTGAGTATCAAATAATTTTCTCTGTATGTTCTACTATCACTAAAATAACCAGCTTTGAAAAATAAATATGAGTCTTCACAAAATAAACAAAAAACATCTTCACCTTTCCTAATAGATACTCAATGAAAAATCTACAAAAACCTCTGAAGTCCTACAGGAAAACTCAGGTCCAGGATGTTGTATGAGCTTAAAATCTGGCTCTGTGTCAAAGCACAGCCAAGGCGGGTTATCAGTTTGAGGACCAAGTACAGCAAACACATTACATCAGACCGTTATGAAAGAGCCCACACTTAAGTTCCAAGTTCTCTCTAAAAGAGCTTCCAGCCTGTTTGTAAGGTGCTGTTTTTCAATCTCCTAGGGCATTGAATTCCACAAGCATACATATGCTTTGTTTTTGAAAGAAAAAAGTTTTTTTGTACTTCTGCCAAAAGAGTGTTTTCTGTTTTAAAGACAACCCAGGATGCCAACTGCTTAGTTCACCTGCCTTCTCTGCCTTGAAGGTCAGCACACGATTTTTTGTTTGCTTTTCGAATTTTTTATATCAGTATTCCTCTGATTCTCAGAGCCATGGAGCTCATCTGTAAGGTGGGTTGTTAGTGTAAACTACCCAGAGAAGGTTGTTCTGCATTCTCCTGGCTAGAACGGAGGACCCAGACTAAGGTCAAAATTATTATGTGGAGATTAAACTGTAGAATTTAATTACGTGTTCTGTTGCTCCTGGTACATTTATTAATTTAGCAGTACAAACTGACTGGAGCTAAACAAGCAGGACTGATTAATTTGCAAAGACATCTAGGTAACAGATTGTGATCAAAGTGGAGACCTGATCCTGTTAGATTGAAATGTGTTTGTTGTTCCGTGCTGCATGAAGGACATGGAGCGGCATGGTTTATCTTTATCAATGCTTTCCTCTGAAGGAGGGGAACAAGCTTGCAGATACTAATCAGGGCTGAGGCCCTGCCACTCAATAATTACCCACTGTCTCATCATAATCCCGGAACTAAGCCCCTGCCCAATCCATCTGGGACCCTTTTCCATCTATTGCACAGCTCAAGAATACGTGTGTAAGCTATTACCTCTGGTTGTGCTATCTGTCCCCCGAGTATAGATTCATGGCAGTGACCAATTAGGTTGCCGTGTTCTCTTTCCCCCTTTGCTTCCAATTCATCCTGTACTTCTCAGCACCGGTAATGAAGCACGGATTCATCGGGGTGGGAAAGCCACTCACCTATAAAAGCTGTCTGCCACAGTCACTGATAAACATCATACGGGGCTTAATATTGTGGGATACTTTGAAAAGAGGGGTGGCAAGACCATACCTCTGGATCTTGAGGCTTCTTTAAGCCACTCTCAACCTGCCACTGCCTTCTGCCAGGAACACATCACACACGGAGGACAATATTCCTGACCCTAATCCAGAAATCAAACAGCTGAGAAGTGAGGAGGGCCAACGTGGGGATAATTGAATCCTACATCCCTGAATGAGAACCCAGTGTCACGTCATGGTTACAAGCGTGGGGTCCTGAAGTCTAAGAGCCTTAGGTTAAAACTCCGGTTCTGCTGTTTACCATCCAGTCCCTTAACTTCTTTGAGATTCCATTTTGCCCTCGGTAAAACAGCGTCTGCTCATCAGGTTGCTCTGATGGGTTACCCGAGACGCTCCATGTAAAGCACTCGACTTTACAGATGACAAAACCTCAATCCAAGTTAGCCAGTCCTGCCATTTTCTGAATTCCTGTTGCATTTACAGCCAAAACCGAAAAATTTAGCTCTTGATCAAATTGACCAACCATTATGCAACAATTATTTTACATATATACATTTCATCTACCCAAATCAAGTATACATTCCTGAAAGGTAAAATCCGCACATTTTTCTTTTGTATATCCCACAGGTAACAGTTGATAAATGTTTATGGATTCTTGTACTTCAACTTAAGAACTCTTCATAAAATTCTTCGGAAACGATTTTGAAGGTGAGACAGACAAGTAGTCAGTGATCATTTTCAAATAAAGAAACGGAGGCAACAGAGATGTTAACCAAGTTAGCTAACAGAGTTGCTGGTATTAGTGGCAGAAATTCACACGGTACGAATTTCACGTCATCGCTAGTCCCGTAACTCAGCAGAGCAACCGCCTGGGACGCGCTGCGTGTTCTCGGTCAGGGCGAAGCCCACTCAAAACTGCAGGGCTGTTTTCAGTGTACACTCCGTCAGGGCACGGGCCCAGCTCCTAATTAGCCAGGACCTCATTTCAGATCTTTGCTGCTACTGACAGCGTTTTAATTAGTTAAATCTACAACTTGGCTCTTCTTGTTCTTCTCTGGCAGAGAGGAAAATACGCTAACATGTGAATGTATCACATTTGCACTTCCCAAAAAACCCCTTCCCTAAGGCTTTGAGGATATACCCTGAAGATGGACCACCCTTTGGAATTTCTACCCACTGTTCTGACAGCTGTTTCGTATTTATTTCCACGGTTGGGCCATTTCAGTTTGGGGCTTTTATTCATTATATAAGCAAATATTTGTTAAAGGATCAGGCAAGGGATGAGGTATGTTTGTCAGGATTGTAATTAAGGTGGTGTGTGTACCAGGGTTAGAGGACAGGGATGGGCTGGATCCTCAACCCACTGTGGCTGTGTTACTTTGAAAAATGTACAGACCTCTCTGGGCCACATCTGGCAAACATGCACATATATGTGTAGTCCTTGTTTCTACTGTCCTAAAGGATAGATAAGTAAGAAACAATTAATTTGGATAAAACATTTTAAGACCCTAATACATCAGCTTTTTGCAAATTCTTTGCCTGTAGCATATACCAATACTCTTTTATTTTTCAGATTGTCTTTTTCAAAGTGAATTATAATTTTTAAAAATTTCTTCAGAATGTTTTGGTTTATAAGTTGTTATTTCTTCCTCTCTCTTCCCCCTGGTTTATAAGTTTTTAATTATTTCTAATACATTCACTATTTCGGCTCTTACAAAACAATTATAGATGTTATCAATGAATACTTTGCGGAAGACGTAATTATTTCTCTGAATGGCTATGTGGCTTTGCTGATTGTCCCTGCACTTGCCCCCTGAAGACGACCAACCTCTCAAGTGTGGCACTTACTTCTGAGCTCCCTTCTGGGCATCCCCGTCTCTCCCAGCACACCTGGGGACATTTCTAATTCTTGCAAAATGAGAAGGCACAGCATATTCAAACATGCAGTGTAGACTCGTTGTTTATAAGTAAACTCCCTCACTTCATTTAGCGCCTTACATCTTGGAATCTGCAGAAATTCGTTAGTTTAGATCCCTCTGGCTCCCAAGTAAAATGTGACTATGTTGTTAAGGTGGGGAAACTGAGGCTGTGAAGTTACAAGACTTCTCGGGGACTCAGCCGTCTTACCTGTGGGGAACTCGGAATCCCTGAACCCACACCAGAGGCTCCGGGTGCCTTGTTTCCATCCTCACCTTGTTCAGCCTCTCTGTGACTGGTGACAGTGCCGACTGCTCTCTGCAGCAAACACACCCTTGGCTTCTGTAATCTGACCTTCCCTGGCTCTGTCTCCTCCTGGCCCTTCGACTGTGGGTGTTCCTTAATCCTCTATCGGTTTCTTTCTAAATTTAAACCCTCTGGAACTTATTTTTTTCACTGTGTCCTTAATATCATCCCTATATAGAACCTGGAAGCCTCCTTCTCCGGCCCTGACTGCGTCCCTGGCTCTGTGTTACCAGCTACTTCCAGATGTCTGTGCCTTGGAAAAAGCCTCATCTCCTTAAGTTCGACATGTCCCCAAATAAGCCCATTAAAGCTCCCCCTCCACACACACACCCTAGGAAAGTATTTCCTCTTCCAAACAACAGCATTTTGCTTCCAGCAGTGGCTCCGCACAATCTGACACTTCCCTTTTCTCTAATTGCTTACTTTGTGTGTCTGTTTTGCCTCCTGACTAGATTGCAATATCTTTGAGGGAGGAGGTTCCGTGGAGCAGGAGGCCCCTGGAGAGTCCCTAATAAGTGCCAAATGCAAAAAGGTTGAAGTCACCAGTTGAGAAAATCCATATAAAATACACCTGAGCTTTTGGCCTGTACAAAATCAGCATGATGTTTTCTTCTGGGAGAGGTTCACAGCATATAATTTCTAGTTCCTATTCTCCCCAGTGCTCGAGTTACTCCAGGAAGCAATTTGGGGTGAGAGAAATGCACAGGCCCCACTGAATATATGGAAACAAAAATGCTCTAAGATATCTTCCATAAGAAAACTTAGTTCCACCTTGACTGAATATTCTGGTGACATAGGTTGGCCTCAGAAACTTCCCACAAAACAACAGGCAAGGTATAAATACCTTGCTAAGTGAATAAAGCATGGGATAACAGAATCAGACAGACATGGTTTCAAATCCAACATTAGCTGCTTATTGTCTGTGTGTCCTTGAGAAAGTTACTTAACCCCTCTGAGCCTTAATTTCCTCATAGTACAAATTTAATGGGATTCGTGTGCAGCTTTTCAGTACTAATAATACAGTGAAGTACCTTACACAGTACTTGGCACAGAGTGGGTGTTTAATGAATAGTGACTGCTATTTATGAGGTGCATGAGGAGGAGGACAGTGGTGATGAGGATGATGTCCAGGACAAACCTACCCACAAGAGAGGTCTGTGTATACATTTGGCGTACTCCATGCCTGCTCCGTTCACCATGGTTAGGGTCTGCGGATCACAGATGTAAAAAGTGGCCCGTGTGTCCAACCAGCAAGTCCTCCGGAAGCTGCCTTTCTGCCAGCCAAGTTGGGTATGTTCCCACGGTGCTGCCCTGTTTCAAAAAAGAGACACACAGGGGAGTTGTTGCTCGGTTTCCATTATAAGTGAAAAATATGACTCTCAGCTGCGCTTTCTTTATTGCGAAGTTTTTCCCTCCGGACAGAAATGTCCACTACATGATGAAGTTCTCTGGAAGGGCTAAGTGTACTTGGAGAGGATAAGTCTCTGGAGAGACTGTTCCCGACTCAGGTTTCTGTAATGTCTGTGATGCTCCCGGTCACTTTAAGAATTTCTAAAAATTACTTTAATTCACTTTAATTAAAAAAAATAAAACTCTAAGTGACAGAAAGGTATCATGTCTCCACAAACCTTTGTAATCAGCAGGTTTGGTACAGAGGGAACAAAGATCGAATATTAAATCGTAGTCAAGTCAGTAGGTCTCTCTTCTCATTCTTTCTCTTTTTCCCAGTTCATGGGCAACTTCAGTAGTGCACACGCTCTGGGGTAGACCACAGGCCCCCACAGAAACACTCCCTGCAGTTAATGAAAAGACGAAGGTGCTTTTGAAGAGATGCAGGTGGGCCAGATTCATGTTGCGTACTGTATGGTCTGGTCTATAAAATGATGAACTTGAGACTCCGTCACCAGCTCTTGGGGTGTGCTGTTTGTTTACCACACTTATGCTGTCCTATCCACGTTCCTAGGCATTGCCCTGCTCCGAAGAACCTGCTATTCACGGGCAATTTCACCTTCAAGACGTCACCTATTCACATCCAGTCTTCTCCCCATCCCTCAGCAGCAAAAAACAAGGCTCGGTCATTGGAACCTGATTCTTGGAAAGTCTTCAGCCTAATGTCTAGACATTGTCCTCTTTCATCCATCTATCTGTCCATTCATAGAGCTAGTTCCCTGTTGACTGACCTATCTATGCTAGGAGAATTGAGCCCTTAAGCAGAGAGGACTCTCCTAGGCCACACCACTTTGAAAAATACTTGTCCAATTGAGACGTTGCCTGGCTATCATGTTCTTTAGGGACAGACTCAAAGGTTGCTTTAATTCCATACAGTGTCATAGGCTTCAGCCTATGTAAGTTAAAGTCATATCCTCTGAACTTTAGGGGCAAAACATCCCTCAGACTTAACACAGCATGAAATGATCATTGAAGGAGAACTGAGAGGTATTCGATTTAATAATTACTGAGCTTTGTCGTTCAGGGATATTCTAAAATGGTTTATGATGATTTTATCAGCCCACTTGAGTTAATGTTGAATTTTCTACTTGCTAGGACCTGCCAATTCCCCATCTGTTGGATTTGAATAATATAAAAATGCCCGATATGATTTGTAATCCCTTTACCATCATAATTAATGCCCAGCGCATACTGTGCGCCTTGGCCCACAGACTGGGCGTCCGGGCTGATCGTTACCTGCAGATACTTCCCAGCTGCCTGAGGCTTCCCTTCCTGGATCCAGGTTATGTTCCTCCACTTCGCTTTGGTAGAAAATGTGTTTCTTGGTGGAGATTTACTCCAGTCTGGGGGCATTTGTCAGATGCTCAGATCCTAATCCAATCCCTGCCTGTTTGTTTCTCTCATGGGCTGCTGTTTCATTGCCTAAGGACTGAGAGCCACTAACCTCTCTGTGAAAGCGTGATGAGAAATCCAAATCCTCCTGAAGTTGAGTGCCTTGTTAACACTCCAGAGCCTGAGAAGGGAACTTTCACAGGACTGAGAAAGGACACGTGTGGATTTGCCCCATTCAGGAGCAGAGTGCAAATCCTGAAATTTACTGTAGCTAATGTAAGAATGAGTTCAATAATCTTCAAACACCTGCCTTTTCAGACAAGAGATGTCTACAAGACATTTTCCCCAAGTCAAAATTCACTGGTTCATTGTCCTCTGAGGAAATTCATGGACTTACATGAATTTCTCCACCTCGAATCCATAGGATAAGCATCCTATTGGTTCTGCCAAAATTAAAATCCCCTCCAAATGGTTAATTGGTGGCAACAGGTTAGAATTGAGCATACTAGTGAGCAGTGCTGAGAAACATTTCTCCCCTGACACATAATAGGGGCTGTCTTTATCTGTGGCTTGTGTACAGAGAAAAAGACAACACCACAGTCTGGATGACTAAAAATCCCAAAGGGAGGAAAAAGCAGGATATTTAATAACTTTCTTATAACTGCCACCCCTTCCTCCCTACACCAGCAAGAGCAGTGTCCTCTCGTCCAGTGGCTTGACTTCATATCCGAGAGGTTCTGTGGGGCGGGACCTACCACAGATGAAGTTCATCTCACTAATTAACAGGCTCAGGGGGAAACAGCTCTGGGGGAAACAGGCTGTGGAGCTTCATTTGTAATTCAGTGCGCCCTTCAATTTTTTCTTTTGGCCCCTTGACTTCAGTTGACTGTGTAGCACGTTCCTGATGGTTTTATCGCCCATTGTCTCCACATATCAACCCCTTGTCCTGGGGACCAGGACAAGACAGCAAGTGGCATTTCAGTGCTGGAAAACCACAATGCACGACATGGTTGGATATTTCGTTACTGCCAGGCTATCACTGGGCTCCGAAATTTAGTGTAGCTTCCAAAATTACCCAACTTACTTTTAGGGGCTGGCGTTAGCACTACAGAATCAATGTCACTGAGTCACATCTATTGGGATAACGTATCCTTTGAATAGTCCGCAATAATGGAAAAAGCATAGGATTTGGAGTCAAGCTGCTGTGTTTGCCACTTGCGAGCTCGGTGAGCTTGGGCAGATTGTTTAACCTCTCTGAGTCTCGAGTTATCTATTCTGTAAAATGGCAATTGTAATGCTGTATATAATGCTACTTTATATACCACTATAAAATTAAAAGTAATAACTGCCTTACTGACAATCTACCATATGCTAGACATTTTACGTGCTGTATTTAACCCTTACAACTCTTCCTTGAGGTAAGCATTATTCCCATGCTCTCCATTTTATAGATGAGAAAACTGAGGCTTATAAGGGTTAGATGACTTGGCTAAGGACAGCAAGCCAGTAAGAGGTAGTATTTTGATTTGGGCCCAGAGCTTTCCCATTCAAAGTCCATGGTCTTAGCACATTACCCTGCTAAGAAGATAAAATGAGATGATTTAGGTAAATTTATAGTACTTGATCTTCACAAGGAGCTCAAGAAATGTTAGTTCTCTTCCTTTTTGCCCATGTTTGTTTTAAACTTCCTAAATTATAGCTTTCCTTTTTGCGCTCAGATAATTTATACTGTACTTGTATTTGGCTTACTTTCATTCACATTCACTTAGCCAATAAATATTTACTGAGTGTCTACTATGTGTCCTGCCCTATGCCAGACACTGAGTATTCAGTCATGAACACAAAAGACACAATCCCCCATCCTCAATGCATTTGTAGCAATGCCAACAGCATCCTCCAGGAGTCTCTGAATATGGAAGCTGAGGCACGTTGCACTTCTTTAAGATGGATTAATACCATAGCATTTGCAACTATAATATTATGTTACCTTGGACACCAGGCAATTAGCAAGTAATTAAATCTCCCTTGGTCTGAATACACCTGCAACCAAACTGTCTGCTGAAGTTCTGTTACACTCACTAATTAGCATGAGTTGAATGACAGGATAATCAGAAAGAAAATACCTCCTCTTGGAGACCAGGAGTGAATGATGAAAAAGTGGAATGTGCTTTTAACACTTTTTGCGTGGGTTTATATTCATGTACAGTGGATGGACCCACTGTTTATCAATATTAATGTCTCTGGCAATGAATGTGCCTAGGGAGAGTTGACATATGCTGATAGTTATATTCATCCTTTTGATATCACAAAAACTTTGAAAACAACTGTTGCTTAGTCACTATCTGAATGCTTCCAACAGTTACAAATTTCTAGCTCTCAGTGCTAATAGTGAAGGCACTAACACCTGATTAAGTAAAGGGGTACTCATTCAAGAAGCTATAATTTTATTTTTATAACCATCTACCACAAAGACGCTATAGAAAATAGAGGACTGTCACCCAATTTCCCTCCAATCCATTACATTACCTGTTTCAAGGGAGTCTGATGTCATCCTAGATTAGCTGGTAAGTCAGGATAAATTAGCTTTTTGACTATAGATATATTAGCTTTTTGTAATAAATGGAAAAAATATTTGATAGATCTTTACAAATTATATTTCCCCTTTTAAAATTCCTTGGCTCTTTGATTAATTAATTGTTTTAAAAACTTCAGTGAGAAGTATCATATTATCCTTGTGTTATCCCGCACCATAGGAGCCTACAAACATCTTTCAATCGGGGACAAAGAGTCACCACCTGGGCTGGTGGCTGACTCCTTGTACTTGCTCTGCTGGGCCTGCCACTATTGAGTCAGTGGTTCTCTTCCCACAACACAGGGCCCAGCCGGGTTCCAGCCTTCCAGCCTTCAAGAAAAATCTGTGAATCAGGGCTGCTGCAGTAACAGCAAGTTAGAAGCAGACTCGGGACAGAGTAAGAAGTCCCGAGACCCCACTCTGGGTTTTTAAATGTCTATTATTCAAGACATTTGCCAGCCCTTAAACAAAAGCTCAATGGACAAACTTCAGTGTTCCAATCTCTAAAGGAATTTAGCTTAATGCTAACACAGAAAAAATTCCCCAGCCACTCATGTAACTTTATTAGACAAAGTGGAGCATGCCTGCTCTTAAAAAAGAAGAAAAAAGACATTATTTTCTTTTTTGGAGATTGTGCTACCCTAGAAAGGGAATGCATTTAAAGTAGCAAATGTAGGCATTTCAGGCAAATGTGTACTTTGTCTTCAAATGAACAGCTTTCAAAATGATCTTGGTTAAGCTCCCTTTTATTTTTATCTTTTATTCCCCTACAATGCCAGCTGAGGTTACCCATCTCCCAACAGCTACCAAATGGACTAGTAATTGTAAGGCTCGGTGATTTAATTAGACTCATTCTAAACACTCACATTTTTATCAATTAGTTAATGGGCTAAAGAGAGTCTCTTTGTTGGAGCCAGGTCATTTGGAAGCTAGAGGCTTCTTGAGGGCAAGAAGCTGAAGAACAGCAGCGTTAATATCTGTAATTAACCTCACGAGTCCTAGGTTGTTCAATTAGGAATGACCTCCCTTCCCTTCCATATGCCTTTTGTCAGATGGGGTTTTAATGTGAAATAATCACTGAAGAAAAATGAACCAAAAAGAATGCTTCCCAAAAATTAGACCTGGATGAAAAACAAAACAAAAAGAAATTTATTTCCCCATCTCAAGTGCTTCTCAAATTATTTCTTCAATTAGGGCCATTAATTGGTGGCATTCCTAAAAATAATAATTCTGGGGTTTTGGGATCAGCAATGCTACTGGTAATAGATACCAGGAAATCTTTTAAAATGGGGGTTTTGTCTTATCACAGAGGCCAATTCTAAAACAGGGATGATCTGCTGTGCTTCTGAAAATTTTTAGCCTTCCATTACTTTTTGTAAATAATTGCCTTCAACTTTTTTGGCTAGGAGAATTCCGTTTACTATTTCCCCGTGAAAGAAGACTTCCATCTTATGCCTACACTTATGATAAATAAATACCAGATGCATTAAATTAAAGATTATTTTGCTTCTTAACAAGCTAGTCAATTTCTACTCTTGTAAGAAATCTATGGGCAATTCACAAATTGTACGTACTTATTCCCACTTGCTGGTTACTGATAAAACGTGAAGCAGCCTTACACATAAGTAAAGACTGGTATTGATTTAAAAACTTAATCTGTGGGGAAGGGATAAAACAATTTACAAATTAAAATATACAAAAGACCACAATGAATGATCTATCAGAAAAAAAAAATCCATACTCTCAAAGAATATACACCATTATTTTTCTTATTTCTAACTAAATCTGTAAATCTCTATTGTTCAGCATCATCTGTATTTTGAATTTAGAAGAAAAAGATATATTCACTTTGAAGCCAAACACATCAAAATGGTAGCAGTTACAAAGATAATTTCTTTGTCTTCCTTCAGATTAGAAACCATTCACAGACAAGAAAATAAAGGACTGAATTTTTGAGAAACATGCAAAGCAGAGAGGAAATGATGCTTATTTTGAGGATTTTAACAAAAAAGGAGCATGGACTATGACTTGAGAAAATTAAATTCTTTCAGGCATCCATCACGAACTTGAAGTCCTACCTATTTCCTTAAATCATCAAAATTAAAGACACCAAACCAGCAGGTAAAATGGAGCAATTCCTTGCTCTTACTGTAATTGTGTGCATGTATCAGCAGTTCCGACCAGTAGCAGTTTATATTTATTGTTATGGTCAACAATTATATTGTGCATGCTCAGTAAATACGCTGCTCTGCTGCGCTTCATAAATGTGCCCTTTGTTTCCTTCATCATTAGGCAGACATTCGTTCTGTACAATGTCCAACTTCCAGACAGGTGGAATAAGGAGGTGGCATCTGTCTAAATATTGAATGCCACGCTTCCCCCATCTGCTGTAATAACAGTGCTAGGTCTGCTTGGCTTCAGTTATCCTCTTCTGCATACAACCAGTCAGCCATATGCCCTATATACTGCACGTGCCACCAGAGTGACAGGGCCTGTTTTGCAGCCTCTGAGCTGGTAGCTAAACAAGTGGGGGAAAGATGAGAGGAAAGAAGTGGAGGCTGGAGGTCAGGCAAGTGCAGGAATCAGCAGGTGATGGTCAATACAGCCACCGAGAGCTTCTCAAAGAACCAATAGAAAAGGCCTTCAAAAGTCAATGGCCAGCATAGAGCACACTGCCAATCAAATTTTACAGGGCATACCTTCCAGGCTAGGCAAATAAGAAGATTTAGAGCACATGGCAGTTCATCGTGTATAATCCTGTCTTAGCCCAGCATGGCTTAGTGATAGTTCAGTGACAGATGATGAGCACATGACAGCTGCAGGATCTTATACAAACGCATACAGTAAAATTAAAATTAAATTAGTGACACACGTGTACACATTGGTTGTGCAACAGTTACACAATCTGTTTGGGACCCCTCACTGACTCCGCCACTAGGCCTTCAACACAGGAGACTGATGAGGCACTTTCAAAAGGCACCAGGAGCTGGTCCCAGCCAGGAAGAGCCCCTATCTTGGGCAAACCTGGAAGTCAAAGTACCCTGAGGCAAATAAAGGTTCCCACTCACAAAAATGGCCAAATTTAATGATGCTTCCAATTGTCCTAATTAAAATTGACTGAGGGTTTTGAGTATTTGAAGGAGGAGCAAGAAGGCCAACAAGGAAGTATATTGGGACTGGATTAAATCATTAACTGTTTTGTTCCTTCAATCAGTAACTTGGTGATTTTCTTATTGACACATTTCACATGCTTTCATAAAAACATGAATGCCTATACTTGAGAGCTCTAATTTGAGTGTAAGTTCTATTATTTTAAATGTCTGGGTCCTTTGCTACAAATTAGGAGTGTTCTTTCATTCGTCTGAAGATTTGTTTTAGGAAACTTGTCATGATAACGGATCTCCTAAATCATGTCTCTCCATGAAACCTTACAAAGGTGTTACATATTTTTGGAAATTTAAGTTTTATTTTACTATTTTTACTCTCTTTCCTTGACCCAACCCATTTCAAAAGTATTTGTAGTGACTATGTTTCATATTCACATTGGCTTCAAGTCAGATTTTAATCAAAACCCGCCGTGTTTGGCAAGCAAAAATGTTAGA
>NW_012154507.1:1620552-1719654 GCF_000956105.1 Propithecus coquereli | reverse complement strand
TCCAGATGATTTCCTTCTATTTTTTAGTAGAGACAGGGTCTCACTCTTGCTCAGGCTGGTCTCGAACTCCTGACCTTGAGAGATCCACCAGCCTCAGCCTCCCAGAGTGCTAGGATTACAGGCGTGAGCCACCGCGCCCGGCCTGTTTATGAATTTTAAAAAGCCAACAAGTACTTAAGGTGGGTACCGAAGCCTGACTTCCAGATTACTGTAGGATTATCTCTAAAAACCTGAAAGAACTGTATTTTCCTAATAGTGATACCTTACCTATCAATTCTAATGGTGTTTTAGATATAGGATTTGTTGGAGAATTTTAAATTCTCATGTGATAGTAATAAAAACACTTTCTGTTTTCCAATTGCAGATTCTTTGAACATTTTCTCTTTGATTTCTCTATATGATATATTTCTTCCCTTGAGGTCAAGTTCTACTGAGAATACACACAATTATTACATGTCTCAATTAGAGGGATTTTCTGAAGTCATTCTTTAAAAAAAAAGAAAAATGGGGGCACAAAAACACTTTCACAAGCAACAATTTTGTTGTTGTTACTGTCGTTTAGCCAGTTTCTGCTGAATCTCAATTCTCTGTTCCATTCCCAGGACTGTCAAACAAGTTTTAATGTTGGTCATTTGTGTTGTACAGAACAGATAGAATATGGAAAACACTGTATGACATTCTACATTTAACATAAGGTGGCAGAGGCCCTTGTTCAAAAGAAAGCAAAAAACACATAACAATTTTAAATCTATATCACTAAACTTTTAATTTAGACTGAAAAATCTGCCTCCTTCAGGGCCAAGTATTTAAATTAGATTCCTAGTTCATCCTAATCATGGAGTGTATCCTATACCTGTGAGCTCAAAACCCATAAGGATTATAGTTCTAACCTGTGCAAGGCCTTGAAATCTACAGATGGTTAGTAATGAGGATGTGCATACAAGGAAATACAATTTTCTTCCGAAGGTTGGAGAAAGTGGAAAATAAACACTGATAGTAACTGATACGTATGTCCCATTAAAAAAATACACTCATGGCCGGGCGCAGTGGCTCATGCCTGTAATCCTAGCACTCTGGGAGGCCGAGGCGGGTGGATAGCTCAAGGTCAGGAGTTTGAGACCAGCCTGAGCAAGAGCGAGACCCCGTCTCTACTAAAAAATAGAAAGAAATGATCTGGACAACTAAAAATATATATATATAGAAAAAATTAGCCGGGCGTGGTGGCACATGCCTGTAGTCCCAGCTACTTGGGAGGCTGAGGCAGAAGGATTGCTTGAGCCCAGGAGTTTGAGGTTGCTGTGAGCTAGGCTGACACCACAGCACTCACTCTAGCCCGGGGAACAAAGCCAGACTGTCTCAAAAAAAAAAAAAAAATACACTCATATTTTTTATAAACATGGTCCCTCGGAGAAAATACCCAGGCATCAAGGGTAGTCAGCTTGTTGTAAAAGTCGTCCAAGGGACTGAATGTCAGAGTTTGAGGATGAAATGCCTTACCTATAATGCGAAATAGTAGCGATCACTGCAGGTGGTCTCAAGTTTATTGAAAAATTATACAAATCATAAAAATACCAAATAAATCATAAAACATACATCATTAGGTTGATTATTGAGTTGATGAAGTGGTTGTGTTTGGCGTTGGTGAGACCAATGGAGACAAGGTTTCCTTTGGAGGGAGTTGTGGGTGCAAGTTCCCCTACAGCCCACCCGTTAGGAAGAAACTGAAATCTTTCCTTGGGGGTAGCAGAAGGCAGGGTGAAGCATGATCTCCCTACATGACCAAACAAGCCCCCCTTTAAAAAACCTCCTCGTCATTATTTCCAGCCCAGGTTCTTCATTAGAAATAAAAGAATTATATTGAGGAGCCAAATCTGAAATGATGAAAATCCTCAGAGGAAAAGAAGCAAGAAAGATTTAGCAGTTCACCCTTTTATTACTGTTATGATTACTCTTTATTGCTTAGCACTTACGCGGCACTTTATTTTTTCCAAGTGCTTTACAATCCTTAATTACTTAATCTTGAAATATATTTAGAAAGGCACTTGAATTTATTTGACGCTGCTATTCAAACCTATTTTGCCCCATTTTCAGCCCCCACTCGTGGCAGTACAGTATCTTCCTGCTGGGAATCGGGGTGTGGAAAGGGTGGCTGATAGAAAGGAACTCCAGAAGAAAAACAGAGGGGGAGGAAGGAGAGGAGAAACCAGCTTGTGTTAAAATAACAATAATCAGCAATGACTACTACTCTCTCCTTCTCTTTGGCATTCTTTGCCAATCCAGCGTCTTTCAAATTTTTAAATAATCAGTAATTTCTAAAATGCAATAAATATAGATTATGCATACCCTACACACAACAGATTTTTCTAACTGAATGATGTTGCTTGTCATGCAAATAGGTAGCCCTGAACCAATTAAAAAACAAAGGCAGGTTGTAATGTAGTAATGGAAATTTCTGGAGGCCAGCTCTTAGGTACAGGGTCCTTAAAGACAGAGAAGAAGAAAAAGAAAAAGAAACACAGAGAACAATATCATCATTCTATCAGCAGTTAACTTGAGTCTACTTATGCATGATCAAAGACTACAAATATAGTTTAAACAGCATGAAATAATCACCGGGTTTACAATATGAAATGATTTTTAAAAGCAAAACCGACAACAGTCCTGGTGCCACTATGTTCGGAGACTAAAGACTAATTTTGTGATGCACGGCCAAGCTGAGGTGGCGTAGGGAAATCAGGGTTAAGAGGCTAACCCCCCTCCCAGGTTCCCTTTGAAGATTTCTATATTCTGGGGGAGAGGGTAATGAAAATATTTTACCTCCCCTATTGCAATTAGGTCAGTGGGCCAAAGAAAAAAGCTGCTCACACCACCACACTCCAACGCAATGGTAATACCTAAGGAGGCAGGAGGGACAGCATTTAGCTATTTCGTTTGCTTCGGGAAGGCTAAGTCCAAGGGCAGTGAACAAACTTTCTCCAGAACAGGTCTTCCTCCCTAGCTCTGGCATTTGGACAAGAACATGAGAGACTAAAAGAAGTCAGTCTTCCTCCCTTCTTAAGCTTCTCGTACCTGAAAAAGTGCCCACACCAACAACGAGAATGAGGAAGCCAAAACAAACCATGCTGGAAGCTTGGAGATGAGCGCAAGTATTTATAAAGATGAAAATGACGGCTTTTGCATCTAGATCCCCCTGCTAAGAAAAGCAAGCCACAACTGGAAAGATCCATCCATTTGGTTGCTCTGATGTTGTTGTTTTTCTATTTTCATTTCTGACACCAATGAGGCAAAGGAGTGACACACAGACAATTTAGAAACCAGAAACTTAATAAAATGGCTCTAAACATGACAGCATTTATGAAAAAAGATTAATTACTAGGAGTAAAGAGGCCTGATGCCAGGAATTTATAGGATTGATACAAATACGATGCCCTGCTGGGCTGCTAGGCCCATAAAATGCAGCCCTAATCTTCAGGCCTATTATTGTTTTTGCAGAAACAACAGGCTTCAGCCATGACAACAAAAGGGTACATAATAGAGTTTCAGTAGGGGAAAAAAATCACCCTAGCCATGGAAAATAAACACCGTTGGGGAATCTGTTTGTGAACACCTAACCCAGCCTTCCCTTAAAGCACCAGTGTCTACAAAGTGAAGGTGGAGGTATGGTGTTTATCTCATAAGGCTGAAGGAAAGGAGAGAACCAATTAGTAAGAAGAAATGGGGCCACTAACTGTTCTGATTGGCAGCAGACAGAGAGTTTGTTCTTTATTTGGGAAATAATCCAGCCGCCTTCTTAAAAAAGAGAATTGCTCTTGTAAAGGTTATAGGACAACCTCTGCCTACAATCACTACTTTAATTTCTTGTAAACATTTCTGCAGCCCTCCCTCCCCCTACGGCTCTCTTCTGCATCTTGCCCATCTCTTATAATTGATGTGTCTGACATTCAGAAACACTTTGTGAAACCACAAATTAGTCATGGCAGGAACAAGAAAAGAAGCTCAACTCGGCAATTGGATTACACTAACCAATCAGACTGGTGTCTGTCTTTGTTTGTACTTGCCACATCGAGGGTAAAGAGAAAGATAATTTTCATAGCTAGTAATTTGAGGTTTGCACTATATTCATATTTGAAATCAGAACACATTTCCTGGGGACTGACTGCAGGAAAAACAGTGTGCCATCTATGTTTGTGTGTCCATAACATCTTTGGAAAGTATGAATGGGCATATAGAAAAACACCCACCTTAAGAGCAACCTGTGTTTACATATGAATTATCTTGACATTCTACGTCATTCAGAGGGTTTGTTTCTAACATATGGTGTTTGTTGCACATGCTAACAGTGACTTTTTAATTTGAAGTCAGCCACAATCAGTGGTCCTAAATCCTCACTGTCTCTGGGATTAATTATGGGCACTAGACAGCAACAGCAATCCTCTCTTCCTGATAAGCTCCATAGACGAATTGGCAAGAGGAGAAAATAGGCCTTTCAAGGTTAGAGAGTAACCAGAGCTGACATACACAGGCCTTTCATGACACCCATTTGGAATTGGAATATTAACGACAAATCTGCCTCCTTTGTTAAGGCGTCTTAGTAAAACATCACACACGCAAAAAATGGTATTTCTGTTGCTGGCTGACTTTTCTTTACAGGTTTCTACTTTTTCCTCTCAGTAGAACCATTTAAAGACCACATACTTCTGTTTCTGCAGTAACTCAGCAATTGTTAAACAAATAAACAAACAAACAAAACAACATCAAAAACTTATAATCAGAATAACGTACCAAGCAACAGCCTGTGGTTCCACAGGTCGGTGTCTTTACAACTTCACAAATCGAACCCTGTGGGAACTCAGAGAGTGTCCAGGACACACCGTCTCGCCATGGAGGAAAAGAATCGAGGTCTCTGTCCATGGAAAAGTAGAGCAGCTGTAGTGTAGTTGGCTGTGTACCTACCTGTGTTCCCTGCAATTTCCAACCTAAAGATGGAATTCCTTGTCACAATCCTTCATGCGGACTTGTTCACATAACAGATGCTCTAACCAACTTACTGTTTTAGGAATACACTATTCTACCTGATCATCATCTACTCTCAAAAACTAGGGAAGAGGTCCAATGATTTCTTGAGATCCTTTCCAGTCCTATCTTTCAAAATCTAAGATGTTTTGGGCCGGGCGCGGTGGCTCACGCCTGTAATCCTAGCATTCTGGGAGGCCGAGGCGGGCGGATTGTTTGAGCTCAGGAGTTCAAGACCAGCCTGAGCAAGAGCGAGACCCCGTCTCTACTAAAAATAGAAAGAAATTAATCAGACAACTAAAACTATATAGAAAAAAAAAAAATTAGCCGGGCATGGTGGCGCATGCCTGTAGTCCCAGCTACTCGGGAGGCTGAGGCAGTAGGATCGCTTGAGCCCAGGAGTTTGAGGTTGCTGTGAGCTAGGCTAATGCCACGGCACTCACTCTAGCCAGGGCAACAGAGTGAGACTCTGTCTCAAAAAAAAAAAAAAAAATCTAAGATGTTTTATTGAAGCAGGCTGATCGTGTCATGGGTACCTTGTTTAGATGTTCACCTGACAACTTCTTGGGCACCTACAATGTGCTTGGCGCTGCACTGGGACTGAGGGTTCCATAGTGTGAATGAACACTGGGGTTCCTGCCTTCGGGGGAGCCAGAACAGAAAGGGCACAGATCGTCCTGGGGCTTGGGGAAGATTTCCTTGAGGAAGTGACTCTGGAGCTGAAATCTTAAGAAGGAGTAGGAATTACCCGGATGAGGCAGAGGAGGGAAAGTGGAAGTCGACTCTCTCTAGCAAAGGGCACGGCATGTGCAAAGTTCCTGAGGCAAGGGCAAATTCTTTTGCGGATCTGAAAGCGATCCGGTGGCTGGAATGCTGGGAGTGAGGAGGGCTGGTGCTGGGGGAGGCAGCAGGTATGGACAGGGTCCAAGTGCAGGATCTGGATTAATTACAGAACCCCAGAGCCGTTTTCTTCACTAAGTCCTCTGCTCTTGTAGAGTCTTTTCAATTGCATTGTGAACAAATAAGAGTGTAGGATCTCACTTTGGAAACTCTCAAAGGTTTAAGTACCCCAAAACACTCACAAATAATGTAGAATACAGAAACCTAGTATTTATAGTCTGAGTCGTTCAGACATCCAACTCCTGTTTTGCTATTTATACCATACTTTAAAGGCTTAGCCAACTACTAAGTTCAGAGCTGTAGCCAAAATGTTGCCCTTGTGTGTACAGCAGGTTAGTCTCCGAATTAGGGACGTCACTAAAATGTAGGTGAATAAACTCCTTTATAACTGGCCTACATTCAACAGAATTTTAGTCCTTTATGAATAAAACTTTGGTTCTATCATAGCGAAGAATTTGTTTCTCAGTGTCTTCTTGTTAAACCACCAAAGAGATTTTTTTTTTAATTGCTGAATCATATGGTAAGAGATTTTTTTAAAAGTAAATACCAACACTGAGATACTGTCCTACTAAAACCTTGTGAATTCCTAAAAAAGACAAAAAAAAAATCAGCCAAACATATTATGAGACTGAATCACCCTGCCAGTGTGGACAAAAGGATTGAACTTACTGATATACAATTACATATGGAATACTTTTATGTTTTTGGAAAGTTGACTCCATGGAAGGCGACGCAAGGGAGCATCATAAATAGAGATGTGTTAACTATCAATATTACACTTTACCCAAACATCACTACAGAAAACACCTTTGCTCTTCTTAGCCTAATTAAACACGGGCATTACTGATGTAGAAGACAGCATTCAGCACTACATCTAGCCATGTCTCTATTATACACAGCCCCCAACGCATTGATTCCATATTTCGTTCATTCTTCTAGGACTTTCCTGAGCTCTCCCAGTTCTTCCTGAGACTTGAGTTCTTGATTCCCACTGTTGATTGTATCTTGATAATGGATATATTTTCAGGATTTTTAGTAAATTGTCTTCTTACTCTGTATTGGTTTCTTTTACTTAATCCATTTTCATTTTTAAAAAAACATATTGTTGGGTTTTTTTCTGAGCCAAATACTGCTTTTGCATAAAGGAGGTGTTCTTTTCCTTTGTCTATCAAATAGGGATTTCTGTCCCTTTCTGTCCTCTCTTTAGCACTGGCAGATCAGTCCTCTGGGCTTTGTTTCATTTTTAAAAGCTCATCGATGATTCTTAGCACCGTTTCCCTCAAGAGTGGGCTTACTTTTCAGGAACAGGAAACCAAACATCAGGAATGACATCATCTTTCAGTTGCTAAAGAGCAACTATTACAATAAAGCCAGCTCAACTTACCCAGAAGCCATATTTGCCGCTTGTTAATTACACAGCTCTAAGGCAGCCCTCCAGGCTATTGGCTTGCTGGCCATTTCGCTTTTCATCTGCACTTCCAGCAGAAAAGAACAAGAAAAACCAAAAGGTAGAAATTCCCATAAAGCAGCCTTGGTTCTGCCCCTGTGTGTTCAGAATCTCATAAATTTTGGGATTCACAAGGGTTTTAGGGATCACCTAGCCTATCCCAGACATGAGGAAACTGAGGCTCAGGACCCCATGTGACAACTCTCAAGGACAGTGCTGACATGATGTCAGGGTACGGATTAGAGCTGGACTGCTGAGGCCTGTTCCTGTGTCTCTCTGCTTTATCACAGACACACTGTCTTCTGGAACATAAGTAGAAGTTTGAAATTCTAGTTCCATCTTGGCTTCGTTTTGACATTGTACTTTTAGAGGGGGTCTTGTAACTGTTCTGAAGCCCAGGATGATCCTGCCTTATCTATTCCACAGAGTTACTATACAGGAAATAATTTAAAATTGATAAAGAGATTTTTTTTTCAGGGCAGGGCAGGGGGCAGAAATACTGCAGTGAAAGACATCTGGTTCCCAAAAAGACAGCAAACAACTCAGGATACTGGCTTCCACCGCGAAATCCTGGAGGTGCCACTGAAGTGAGAAGGGGCCTGATGAATCCAGAACTTAGAAGCCCTAGTTCTCCCTTGGGTAGATCAGTCTGGGGAATGGAGGGAAGGGAAAGCTTGCAAGGTATCACAGACATCACAGGCTTGGGAGGGAACGTGTCTCTGCTGTGCACCTTTCCTTCCCCACAGTGCCCTGGAAGGCCCTGTGAACAAGCTGTCACTAACTACCGGGGACAGAGAAGCATCAGTGCCCGCTCAGCACCAGCTGGAGGCAGTGGGGTAACATCAGGACAACCCTGGAGCCCAGGTGTAGGGAGGAGCTAATAACATAATTTAACCTATATTATTAAGTTATTTCTATTTCTTAAAATTCCAATCAAAGTTCCAGGAGGACTTTTTGGAAACTTTAACAAACTTATTCTAACTTGAATATAGGAGAATTAAAGATCCAGGAATGGCTAAGATACTTTTGAAAAAGGAGAACAAAGAGGAAGGAGGACCATGATTCATCCTATGAGATATTCAGATGTGCAATAAAGCCTTGGTAATGATAGTTTTTGTTTAAAAAATAATAGTTGTTTGATACAGGGATAGACCAATGGTTCAGAATAGACAGTCTAAAAAATTATTAAATAAATATGTAATAAGATTATATCTAAATATATGACACTTTTCCTATATACCAAGAACTTTGTATGCAAGAAAGGCATATCACAAATCAGTGAAGAAAAAATGGGTCATTTAGAATGATCCAGTGTTGGAGAACTGATTCACTTTGTGTAGAAAAATAAAACTGGATTTATACCTAAAGAGAGGAATTTCAGAGAAAATTAGAGATCTCAATGTGAAAGATAAAACTAAAAAGCTAACATAAGAACAGTGTTGGAGAACATCTTTGTGAACCTAGGGTGAGGAAGGATTTATTTGAGAAATTTTAAAAATATAAACCATAACAGGAAAAATTGATGAGCTGACAAAAAATATTAAAATTGGGAATTTTTATCCAGCAAAAGACACCATAGACAAAGTTAAAAATTGGATGACATATAGGAAAAAGATATTTGTACTGAGTAAAACCAACAAGATATTAATTTCTAGAATATACAAAGAACTCCTGCAGATCGATATGAAAAAAAAAACCCATGAACCCCAATAGGAAAATGGTCCAAAGGTATAAATATTCAACTCACAGTAAAGGAGATCCAGGAGCTCACAAATACATGGAAAAATAGGCAACAACACTAGTAACCAGAGATACTTAAATCAAAACAACAGTAAAATAACTTTTATGTTCATCAGATTAGTACAACATTGGAAAGTCAAATAATGCCAAGTGTTGGAAGCTATGTGGGAAATTATGAACCTTTACGCATTGCTGGTGGGAGTGTAGGCCAACATAGTTAATACAGAATATAATCTGACACTATTTATGGTACATACCTGAGAGAAATTCTCACACTGGTCCCCAAATGGTCATATACAAGCATGATCATGGCAGCAGTTTCGTAACAGTGGAGAGTTAGAACAAGCTAGACAAAAATAAGGTAGAAATATATACTGTTATGTAGCGATCAAAAGTAATGAGCTATAAGTACATATGGCAACATGGACAGATCTTAAAAATAGTGTGGAGGGAAAAGCTTGAAGTGGAATGAGATCAATAGTACAACATCACTTATTTACATTAAAATTATACATATACCAAAAAAGTCCACTCCGCATATCTTCCAAAGATACATCCATATCCAAGGAAAAACATGATCTGCTTTAGAGAGAGTGCCTATGGAAATGGGGGGATGAATGGGAATGAGGTTGGGGGTAACAATGGTGTGAGTATGATTAACTCAACTTTTCAAACCTGAGATTAAAATTCAGCTTCTTGGGAGGCTGAGGCAGGAGGATCATCTGAGCCCAGGAGTTTGAGGTTGCTGTGAGCTATGATGACACCACTGCACTGTAGCCTGGGCAACAGAGTGAGATCCTGTTTCAAAAAAAAAAAAAAAGCTAAGACAAACTAGGAAAGGCATATTGTAAAGAATAAATAAAATAAAATGGTCATTTTGGACTTTTATCTAGAGACTAACATTCTCCAGGATAGACAAGGTCTACTGTCTCATAAATTCAGCATCATCCAGGGAGCGAATCTAAATGTTAAGCATTTCTTTACAAAGTCTGTCTTGTGGAATTAGTATAGGAAAAAGCTTTGCATCTCTAAAAAAATGTGCTAAAAATTTTGTTAACAACCAGAAGAAAAGCTAATGTCTGTTTTTCAGGGCTAATTTCAGAGAACACCACTAGGAAAGTGACGTAGTAGTTTGGGAATGTGACTAGGTGCCATTCATGGTACATGCAGACAGCACCCACTGTAGGAGATTCAACATATTTGCAGCAGGGACAATTCTAAAGGTCTAAAATATTGGAATAAAAAATAAGGAAATCCATCTCTTTATTCACTTTATTTCTAATAATTTTACTATTAGCATGCACCAATGCTTAAATAAAGCATCATGTGAAAAGTACTTTCTAGTTCAGTGATTCACAGCTAGTATAAAGCTACCCAGATATAAACAGTACAGTTATAACTTCATTTCAAAAGGACTTCATTTCCAAAGGAATTTCATGATACATGCAGTGTGGTCCCTGTGTCTACAGAAGGGACTGGAAATGAATTTCAGACCTGTGAGTTGTGCCCCCTTTAACTCTGAGGTCATGTGCATGGTGTTGGGTGGTGTCATATGGCAGGGTTGTAGATCCCTGAACAGTATTCGGCTGCTCCTCTTCTTCCAGCCCCGCATGGACTGTCAACAGTGCACTACTAATTGAACATGAAGGGCACTAGGTTGATTAAAGAGAAAATTGCATTCTACTTATCAAATGCTTATTAGCATAAGTAGCACATGTGCTTGCTTTCTCTTGCCCTGTTCAATAAACATTTCATTAGAAAAATGAATTCTGTCACTTGGGACATGGAGTTCTAACTCGAACTTCTTCCTTGGCATGTAATATTCAGAGGAACTTGATATATAGTCCACAGTTTGTGTGTTGCCATATTTATTTGAAAAATTCCCCAAGCAAATCTTGGTCAGTATTTTCCTTTTAAAATAGAGGAAGTAAAAAAAAAAAAACAAGAACAAATTATGTAAGATTCTGGCCAAGGCTGTGAAGAGCAGCTGACGTAGGCCCCCTGGGCAACAGAGCAGAGTCCAACTGAGGAGAGATCCAGGAAACAGGGTGAACTCCTCTCAGGAGACCTTGACACAGGCCAGCTGCTAAGGACCTAGGGGGACCCAGTCTTTGCTGTGGCTGCCTCAGCTCCAGGCATAGTCTCTGACTGCTCCTGCTGCAACTTTCCAGAGCAGTTGTGAATGCCTCCCACACCCTGCCTCGTCTTCCTGTAAATAAAATTGGAGGAAAGGAAGTATAAAGGAAATTAGGTGAGTGAATAACTGACCATTTCCCCTCTGTTGTAGCTGACACCTTTTGGTGTGTCTGCCCAGCTCGCCATGGCTCCCTCGCTTCTGAAAGTAGCCCCCCTACCCTGCCTGTGTACATAGTAACATGGCTTGTAGTTCCTTACCCACCAGGATCTTCGTGGATTGGATTGGGTGGAGTTGGGGGCCTGTGCCAAGCTGGACCAATTTCATTTCTTCCTCAGAATTTGGAACTGGGTCAGAGAGGCCACAAGCTAAATTCTACCGGTACTTGGAATCATAGCAGGTCCACTCAGGAACTGTGAGGAGGCCGTATTCCACTACATGGAACACACAGAGAGAGGAGAGAGAGAGAGAGAGAGAGAGAGAGAGAGCCGGGCAGAGAGAAAACAAACAAGAGAGGAATGAAGTATAAATACTCAGAAGAAAAAAAAGGGACATAGAAGCCCCGAGGCTTTGCACTTCAGCTTCATGACTGCCCCCTTGCACTTGAGTCTAAGAGAAAACCCCTGGATCCTGAAATATTCTTCCCACTTATGCTTAAACTAGTTTAAGTTAGTTTCTTTTGCATGCAATCAATGAGTCTTGACTAATTAATATAACTTTTTTCTTCCAAGCAGCTTAAAGTGAAAGAGTCCCAGAAATCATCCATACCCACGAGAAGCCAGTGCCAACATATCCACAAAAGTTTAGAGGGTGGAAGGCAGATGGCCAGGCAGCAACTGTCTCAGTAAAGCAAAGCAAATAAAAATGTTAGCACCTACAGAGGAGAAAGACCAAAACCAAAACCAAACCAAACAAAAGCAAGTGGATGTGTGCCAAAGAACCCAAGAAGGGGTCAGGATACAGAGACCCGAGATATTATTAAAAAGAATGAAACAGCAGTGGGCTTTGACAGGGAAGAACACAGTCCTGCTTGTGGCTGCTTAGCCAGGAGCCAAGGGACCAACCCTCCTCCACACCAGCAGGAGGTGGGAGGATCTGGACATGGGCTCACAGGCAAAGAGGAGGGCAGGGTGCATTAAAAGGCGGAAGGGATGAAAGTTTGCACGCTGAGTCAGGACCACCCAGCCCCCTTTTCCTGCTCTGTCAGAGTTCCAGGCATATGCCCTGTTTTTAATATTTAATATGTCAAATACAGCCAGTGCAGCATGGGCACCAACCAAACGGAGAAGACATTGGCCTTAGCATTGAGGCAGCATCCTGCAGGCTTCAACCCCTTTGTTGCTAGGCTGTGGGGAGTGGGGTCTCAGAAGGGTCAGTGTGGCTAGAGTGAGGGTCAGTCTGGGAGCTCAGGGCAGTGGCTATATGCCACTAGTAATAACAGTTTCAACATTTTAACAACCAGTATGACTGCACTGGTTTGTACCAGTTGAATATCACCTCTGTTCATTCCCCACAGGCAGGAAATCGGATAATTCTTCTCTAAATAAAATGAACAGGCCCAGAGAAAAAGTATTGAAAACTTAGGGTCCCCCAATATAAAGACTAGATCATGCCCAACCATCCTATGGTGAACCCCAATAGTCAGCAAAATTCTACCCGTGCACATAGAGCTTCCAATTGGCTTTTAGTGCCTCATGCCTCATGTTTAAACAGAAATGGACATCCAAGGATCACTCTGCTTTTGAGGAAGGCCTCGGCCATTAAAGATGACCAAGCAAACAAAAAAATATAGAACTCAGAGGAAACAGACAGAGTAGAAAACAGGGGGGGAAAACCCCATACTTCTAAAAATAAACTATAACATCTTCAGATAGCTACATGAAGAAATTGCAAACAGAACAAAAACACCTTACAAAGCACATTTATTCATTCAACAACTATTTACTAAGTATGTATCAGACACTCTTCTAGCGATCACATCCTGTTTGCTTCCTCCTAAATTGTTCTCTGGCTGGCTGCCCACCCACCACCCCACAATCACAGCCCTAGCGCAGCCCTCCTCACCTCTCAGCTGAACTTTAGCAGCTGACTTCTAATGCATCTCCTTGCCTCCAGTCTTGCTCTCCTATAATCCACCATTTACACTTAGTAGGGAAACTCCCAGGATCTGTGGGAGCTCCACTGCCTGGAGGAAAGAGCTCAGAAGCCTTAGCTCTGCAGACACAGCCCCTACTTATCTGGCCTCTGTGTCACTGCTCCGGCCCCTTTACCACCCCTTCTCCCCAACTCAACAATACCAAAGCATCTGAAGTTCCCCTAACGTCTTTTGACATTTCACAATTCCATGACTTTGAGTTCCTTCTACCTGAATCCCCTCCCCAAACTTGGCCATTCTTCATGCCTCACTTTGAGAAATACCTCCTCTCATCTCACCCTAACGCCAGGCAGCACTGAACACTCCCCCTCACTGCTGTGCACCGTTGACATTGTGTTTTTCCCTTTTCCTGGAGTGGTTGGCTTACATGTCTATTGCGCCTTCTAAACAATGTACTCCTGAGGGCCCAGGACCTTGTCTCATTTGACCTTTGGGTGCTTGTGACTTAGTCTAGGGCTTGATGCCTGGTGGAGAAATGTTTTTTGAATGATTAGATGGATAGGCGGGTGAATGCATGAATTTCAGAACTGAGGTAGGTCTTATGGGCTGAGTAGGATCTGGACTGGCAGAAAAGAGGAAGGCATTCCAAACAGGGAGAACGCAACGAGTCCAGAGGTGGAAGTAGGAGTGGGCACAGTGAAAATACCACCCTACCTAGAACACAGGGCGGGTGCTAGGCAGAAGAGAGTCTGTGGAGTCTCTGAAACAAGGAGTTTGGTTTAGGTATAGCAGAGATTAGAAAGCCATTTTTAAAATGGTGGGTCGTAAGTCCTTAAGTAACTAAAGCTATAAGCCTAGGCAGGAGGATCACTTGAGCTCAGGTGTTTGCGGTTACAGTGAGCTATGATGATGCCACTGCACTCCAGCCTGGGTGACAGAGAGTGAGGCCTTGTCTCTAAAAAAATGAATTAAAAATTGTAAAAATAAATTAACTTTTGGCTTTAAGATCTCGTTTATTTCATTTACAAGTAAAAAAGAAAACATGCTTTGGCCTTAGGTTACTCATCTGTAATAAACAAAGGGGCTAATGATTACCTCATAGAGTTGTGTAGACTAATGAGTTAGTAAATTGAAAGTACTTAGCCAGCACTTGATGTATAACAATACTTGATAAATATTAGCTACTGTTATTATATTTCTTTTACTAAACTGATAATATCATTTTTGTAATAATTCATTTTTTTTTTTTTTTTTTTGAGACAGAGTCTCACTGTGTTGCCCGGGCTAGAGTGCCGTGGCGTCATCCTCACTCACAGCAACCTCAAACTCCTGGGCTCAAGCGATCCTCCTGCCTCAGCCTCCCAAGTAGCTGGGACTGCAGGCATGCGCCACCATGCCCGGCTAATTTTTTCTATTTTTAGTTGTCGAATTAATTTCTTTCTAATTTTAGTAGAGACGGGGTCTCGCTCTTGCTCAGGCTGGTCTCGAATTCCTGAGCTCAAACAATCCGCCCGCCTCTGCCTCCCAGAGAGCTAGGATTACAGGCGTGAGCCACCGCGCCCGGCCCATTTTTGTAATAATTCTAACCATTTAAAATATTTTCTTCTTGACACAAAATTCCTTTACAGCTTGCATTAGATATAAGAATTCTTTTGCAATTTAACATTTTAAAATAAATTATAGGAAATATATAACTGAATCTTCTGTATATACTCTTCCATGAATAGCTGTACTGTAGTCAAATATATTAAAATTAGTCACTAGAAGTCAGAGAAACCATTTCCATCAGAGTGATTTTCTAAGATATCACAAGAAATATAAAATCAGGCACATAATGATGTGCTGCTTTTGAACTTCATATAAGCCCAAAAGGTACCACAACTTGTTTACTTGACAGCTCAGCCATTAATTTCAGAAAGGCTAAAGTGAATAACCACCCAGGTTACAGTTGCCTTGCAGGAATCCCTCTGCTATAATCTCATAGTTTTTTCACCTAATTAATTTCCCCTTTCCTTGTACCAGTTTCATGAGTGTATCTTGTTTGGAGGAGATTAAGAGTCACACGCTTCATTAGCAAGGTGTAAATTATCAGCGAGGCCCTCTCCATCCACCTGCTTAATCGGGTTAATGAAGCACCTCTGCAGGGCTGTCCTAGGGCTGCCCTCGCCGAGCTCTCTGCAGGTTTTACCTCCCGTGGCTGCTTGAAAAACAGGTAAGTGTTTAAAGGTGCTATTGTCCTGCTCTGTTTCCAACAAGGGAAATCTTGTCTCTGAAGTTCAGCCTCCCTTTGGTCTTTTGAAAGACAAAAACGTTGTTTATGAAAAATTACCAACAGGTGTTTTTGCTTTTTGCTTTCTGTCCCTTGCTCTTTTAGAGAATTTGCCATGAAGGGGGCTTGAGTCAACTCTTGAGATTAGGGGTGGGACCATCTGGTATAGAGTCCTAACCTCCTTCTAGGCCTTTTGAGTATCAGTGCAAATGTCAGGAAGGTATAGCCTTCATCGCTGTTTCTTCTGGTCTTCTCAGTATTTGAGATCATCAGGGTAGCTTTTCTTTTTCATCGCTTTAAGTTCTGGAATGTTGACTTAAAATCTCTGCCAAGAAATTTTAAAAATTGTGATACTTCACGGTTTGCTATGTTTAATTTAAGCTGGTCATTTCTACAATATCTTTACTCATACAGAAATATTCTGGTGGTTCTTCAAGCCCTCTGGGAAATCTGCAAGCTGACTTGGGAAGTGCTTGTCTTAGCCCTATAATGAAAAAGCCGAGAGAAGTGCAAGTGTCTAATGTAAGATTTACTGGAAGACTCTTAAATAGGCTTCTGGTGTACTCTCCACTGCAGTCTTTCCTGACAGGTAAAGCTGGAGGTTTACAGTTTCCTTGGGTCCACACGCAGGCTGAGTGGGACAAATGTTGAGGGAACAAACCCTTGGGATTCCTCTTTGGCATCCCCTGGGGCCAAGTTTTCTACAAGTTTAAGATTAATTAGAAGTCAAATGTGGATGTCAGTGACTATCTTGGGAATTTTATCAGAGAAAGAAGCCCACTGGGCTTAAATCCCTTGGCCTTCTGAATTAAACCTCTTCTCAGAATCCACCATTGTCAGTTCACTGAATAGCCCGCCCCTGATGGCCAACAGGAAACACCCCCGTTCCTGCTTTCTGAAACTCCTTATGGTGCAAGAAAACATTCATGGAGGAAAAAATCTTTTACTAGATCGAGTTCTCCCTTTCACCATCTGTATACACTTGGATTCAAGGTGAATTGGGTGGAGGGAGGGTGTGGAGGAATAAAGACAGGAATAGAAGGAGATCCATAAACACATTCAACATGTGTGCTTGTTTTGGCTGTTCAGGAGGAAACCACTAAGTACAAGCAAGCTAACAACCTTAGTTTCTGCTGGAATATTTATGCTCTTCAGTTTATATAACCTTTAGCTCATTGAAATTTGAGCTTTTAAGGACATGTCTTATTTGGTTAACAGCATCCTTCAAACATAAACATACACACACATGTACACCCAGTTCCAGAACCTGCAGCCTCAAGGCTGCATGTGGCCCTCCAGATCCCCGAGTGTGGCCCCTTGACTGAATAATAAAGGGATTTGTTCTGTGAAGTTTGGATTCAATTCCCCCCACACACATGCACAGACACACATATACAGTCCTGTGCCTCACAGAAACCTTTTCTTCAGTCTCTTATGATAGGGCCATCTAAGGCAACTTATGTGAGTGAACAGATCGGTCCATCTGTAATGTCCACACTGATAATGCAAATATAGTAGGAGATTTTAACATGTAAGATTTCTTTTTATTATTAACGGAAAATTAATCAAATGACAGCTGAATCTGTTTCTATTCAGCATTGTGAAAGAGTGTTAATATTAATATTGGGATCTGTTTATCTTCACTCTCAGTCCTGGTTACAATTATTAGGTTGTTGAGATAAGAAACCTTTACATTTGCAGTAGGTACCTCATTCTTCCTTTATAATCACTCCCATTACAGACAAAACTATCCACTTCTGAAGTAATAATTCTCTTTGTAACTAGGTAATCTCTAGAACAACATTCATTAACATGTGCCACACTGACCTGAGTGTGCGCGAGGCACCAAGAAGCATCGGGGTTGTGTGGCAGTTGTGGGACAGTGGGTAGCTCTGCCACCCAGAATGTGCTAGAAAGCAATATATTATCTCCTCTCCTGTAAGGAAGACTTTTACCTTTCTTTCTTCTGTAAACAAATGCAATTTCTCATTGGCTCCGGCATAAACCTAAGGAGAGAATGTAGCCTTAAATTCCATGTCTAGATGATGGAATTTAGAACATGGGACATGTTCTCGGATCTGATTTGCAGCTCTTTTTTCATGTTTTTGACGGCAGACTAGCACCTTCACTCAAATTAAGTTTCCTGAACCTGTAGGCACAAGCTATGTTTGAACCATTCCCCACACAGGGAACCATATAGTTCAGCCCCATGGCAATTTCAGCAACAGTCTGTGTTAATATAGACTGACAACTCTGGGCATTATAATCAGTGTGCAAAAAATATCAAAGGATAGATGAGAAACTGGATCTTTTGGGAGAACCACCTGCAATGTCAGATGATTCCCGAGAATGTGAGCGTGATCACATGATGCTCAACTGCTCAGAAGCTATGTAAGTTGACTCCATACTGTTCGTCCCCGTATGTACCTTGGTATTTTTCTAGCTATTGAACTTTTAAAAGCCACTGGTGTTTTATGCTTTCAAATTTTCATTAATTAAATAAAAAGCAAATGCAACTTTGAAGTCTCCTGATTTTCTGCTACCCTGAAAGCACGTTCTGACTTTTCAGATAAGGTGATTTCATTCAATTATGATCAAACTCCCTCATATTTCTGATAAGTGAGTCCGTACTAGGGAAAGAGAGAAAGAAAGCATATGATTTATGAGAATGGGACTTCCCCACTGAAAGCAATTTTGCAAACTGAGACTTCCCAGCTTTAGCTCCCTTTACCAAAATTTTACAGCAGTTGAATCCAAATCGCCTCCATTCATTCATTTATTCAAAATTTGGTAAACATGTACTGAATGCTAATATTCTGTGCTGGATACTGCACTATGCAATAGACATATAGATAAAAGACAATCCCTACCCTCAAAGAGATGGCGGTCTAATGAGAGAGGCAGATAAACTATTATCACAATGTGTGGTACCAGTATGGCAGGGATAACCCTAGGGTGCTTCGTGAGCACAGAGAAAGGAGCTCACTCTGACCAGGCTAGGAAGGAAATAAGGAAGCTTTCCTTGGAGAATAGCTAAGGATTTTAGAGTAGGAAATATCTTAAACATCCTGTAATTCAACCGCCCTTCTATAGACTATGGAAATTCCTTTCTACAAAACATATGACCAAAGTTTCATCCTTTTTCTGCTTCGCCGGTTTGTAGATGAATGGTTCACAGCTCTGCAAGTCCATTCACTGCAATATTTGGAGGCTCTTGCTATTTAATAAATTTTTTCTTAGGATAAGTCAAAAATTTTTCTTCTTGTAAATTCCATCTACCACCACCCTACCACCTTTCGCTCCAGAAAATAGCTAATTCTCTCTTCCCTTTTTCTATGTCTCACATAGTTGGAGACAGTAATCATATCCTCCTTATTTTTTTCTTCAGATTTAAATATGCCCAGTTTCTTTCAATATCCTTCAAATGAGAGAATTTGCAAGTCACCGTATTTGTCAAAGTCCTTCATAAAGTGTGAATGCAGACCCGGTTGCAATTCTGCAGTAAGGATTGGAAAACTATATTTCTACTAATTCAGTTTACTATTGCATTTGATGTTTGTTCCTGGTTTGAGAGGCTCTCACTTTTCCTGTATCCCAGCAGTTTTTAGAGCCAAAACCATTCTTATTCTGCAACTGCCCCCAACATCTCTTATTATATACTCTCTCAAAGGCATCAACATAACTTCCATGGACCTAGACTTGAACACTTAAACTCCTCATGTGGGAATTTATTATATCTCACTTGGACTAATTAAATGGCTGCCAACTGATCTTTCTGCCTTAAATCTCTTTCTGCTATAATCCATTCTTCTAGCTGTCACCAAAATAATCTTTATAAGGAGGGCTCTGATCATGTCACTCCAAGCTGGTATATACTGTGTCTTCTTAAACTTCTCCTGCATTCCTAATGGAAAATTTTTTTTTCTTAACCAAATATATGGGTGTGTGTGTGTGCGTGTGTGTGTGTGTATATACATAATGTATATATTTACTTGCCACATTGCATTCATAATCCTATCATACCATTTGGGTAATACCTGTGCAATTATATTTACAACCTTGGTTAATACTTCAAGTTCACTTTATTACTCATATTCTGCATGTGGATATGTAACTATCCGGAGCCTTAAGTATTATGTTTTACTCTTGATCCTTTTTTTCCTTCCATTACTGGGTACTTTTTCCAGTATAATTTTTCTTCAAAGGCCACAGCTGTTGTTCTCCATAGTAACAAGGAAGAAAGTTGTATGTCATAAGAGAAATATAGATAAAGTACAATGGAAGATCCAGAGTGAAAGAGATTGCTTCCAGCTTGAGGACCATGACAGACAGGAGGAGGCCCAGGAAAATTTTCATGGATGAGGCAGAATTTGAGTTGAACCATAAAGGATGGAAGGGATTTGGGGATTGGGGTAAGAGAAAGGACATTACTGGTGTTGAGATTTGCAAAGGAGAATAAATTGGGAGTAGGCAAAGAATTTTGGCAGGACCCATTGTCAAGAATATGAAGTGCCAGGAGAAAAGGGAGATTAAGCCCCTAAGAGGAAAAGAGAGATCAGATCACAGTGTACTTGAATATCAGATGAAGGCATTCAATGCCATTAGAATGACAAATTTCCAACTTAGAGTGATCAAAATACCATCTGTGACTCCAAGCTTTGGATTGCCTATCTGTTCAAAGACAATAAAGATATATGCTAGGTTTGGGTTTAAACTATGTCATTTGTTCCCATTTGAATCAGTCAAAGTACATAGAAGTTGGTGTGTTTGATGACCCTTGCCCTATATCAGTGTATAATATAGGAAGATAAGGACACATCCCAATTTGCCATCATATGACAACTCCAGGTACAGATCCCTTTGTACTCTTCAGTACTGTGTCACTAACCATCACAAGGTTTCTCTTCCTCCTGAGGACATTTACAGAATTTCCCCAATTGCTAAGACTTTTACCTACCCTTTAGAATCCTCTGGGTATGCTTTCTGCATCCTCTTCTGAAAATCTCTGGGTTCACCCACTGTGGGAAGAGCTTCTTACGTGTTGCATGGATCCAAATACTGCCACGTTTCTCCTCTTCCTCCTCCTCCTCTTCCCCTTTATTATACTCCTTCATTACATACCTCTTACTACTGACATTTTGGCATTTCAGTGCATGCGACAATTTTTTCCACCTGACTGACTTCCATCTAGTCAACCTGAGTATTCCAAAATCTCCAAAAAGGTAGACAAGGCTCTTTTCCCTAGAACATGGATTTTTAACCTGAAGTCCACAGGGCTACTCCCAACACATACATATCAAAGGTGTTCACACATAGAATTCTGGGTGTCCATGAACTGGGATGGAAAGAAAAGTAACATCTATAATTGCATTAACCTCTTACGGAAATTGAGCGTTTTCTTCCATTGTGAATACAGGCAACAAACTACAGTACTTAATACTTGTGATTTTGTCTTGAATAGAGAGATCACAGATGTTTGCATCATATTTTAGTAGTTGCATATATCTTAAAATATTTTTTAGGCTCATCAATACTTCAAAATTTAGTTATTAAACTCATTACTAGAACTTGTTACTTAAAGCATTAATAAAAAGCACATTACTATATCATAACTTTTTTATATTATTTTGATAACTGTTATGAATTTCAATATAATTGGTTTCCTTTGTAATTCAATTTTTTGGGTGGGTTTTTTTGTTTTTTTTTTTTTTGCATTTAAAAACATAATTCTAACAAGGAGTCTATAAGCATCACCAGACTGCCAAAGGAGTCCAAGGTACAGAAAAGGTTTAGGGCCTGCCCTGGAGGGAGTCCCTGCTGCATTTAGAGCATATATAATTTAAAGTGCAATACCCTTGGCAGGAAGACAGACTCAGCAGATCTCTAGAACAAGCACCATTCTTCCAGCAGCAAAAAAAAAAAAAAAAAAAAAATGGCTAAGAGCATGAGCAGGATCCAAGAGTGAGGTTTTAAATCCCAACTCTATCATTTTCTGGAACTATAACATTAGATCTATCCCCTGAACTCTGTGCTATGTCCTTATCTAAAAAATAGGTTATTGTAGAAATTGAAGTTTTATATCTAAGTAATTAGCACAAGTGCCTATTAGATAGTAAGCATTCAATACATAACAGCTATTATTAATAATAATTATAGTTAGTTATCATAGTTGATAATAATAATAACTATGATCCTTTGTAACTTCTTCCTCAACTCTGTCAAAATATGTTTAAAAAAATTTTTTTGATAGACCTTATTTTTTTAGAGCCTTTTTAGGTTCACAGCAAAATTGAGCAGAAGGTACAGATTTCCCTCAAGAAATGTTTTTGTCTAAAAACATTCATCATTAGAAGTATTCTGCAAAACAGTGACAATGACAAATTCAGTTCAATTCAATTCAACCAATATTTATTAAGGCACTCTTGCGGGCTGGGCTACATACTGGGTGCTGAGATTGTAAGATGGATAAGGCCTGGCACCCCGCCCTGCAAATCTCATGGTCTAGCTGGAAAGACAATCATGTAAACAAACAATTATGATAACTTGTAATAAGTGCTAAAGAGCAGTACTTGCAAAGTGCTGTAAGAACTTGGTAGACAGAAGGATTAGTTGACCAAGGAAGGGGCATCTGAGCTGGGAGCCTTCACAGAGATGGTGATATTTGAGCTGTCTGGAAGGATGAGTAATGGTTTAGCAGACAGAAAGAATATAACATGAACCAGAGCACAAGTCAGAGAATTGCCAGGGAATGCCAAGAACAACAGTTTTGCTAGAATGTAGGGTTCAGGGTGGGGAGTAAATAGAGATGAAACTAAAAAGGCATTTAACCCCTGGGCCAGGCCAAGTGTTGTAGAAACTTGCTATTCAAAGTGTGGTTCCAGGAGCAGCAGCAACTGCATCACCTGGGAGATTGTTAAAAATGCAAATTCTTGGGCTCCATCCAAACACCTACTGGATTAGAATCTGTATTAATGAAATCCCCAGGTGATTTGTATGCACATTAAAGTTTGAAAAGCACTATTGTAAAACCCTAAATGGCAGGCTAAGATGTTAAGATTTTATTTTGTGACCCTTGTGTGTTGTAGGTCTGGTTTCTAGAAAATAAATCTAATAGCAGCGTGAACAAACAGATTGGAAGGTGGAGAGCAGAAAGCAGGGGGGATAGAAAAGAGATGCTGCTTCCCACTATACACTATGATAAAGTTTTTACGGGCCATCTTCCCCAGGTGAAACTGGCAACCAGTCAGTTTCATGGCTGTGCTCTGCTGATCTGAGGAGATCAGAATGGATGGTGGAGGCTTAGAGCATCATCACATTAGCCATTAACTGGAGGGGAGGCAGTTTTTCTCTGATATTGCAATTACTTGCTCTTGCCTAGAATGTTTAAACTAGATAATATTTTGTACCTATCAGTGCTATTTTTGTAAAAAAGAAAATAACAAGGAGTTCTGTGATATACTTTCTTCTCTCTCCATTAATATTAGAATTGATTTTTCAGATGTTTGATGTAAATTTCAAGGTCCTAATGAATTAGTAGCATGTAATACTATTTAATGATTATTCCAAATATATTAACTTTTCTTTCTTAGCAGAATGCCTATCTATTCTTCTAAAATGAAAGAATATTTATTATCCGCAAGAAGATCCCCCTTCTTGATCAATATTGCATCCTAATGTATAGCTGCATTTCTTTCTTCACTGTTGATGTAGGAAGCAGAATGATGTCTTGGAAGTGCATACAACTTTACATGTTTTGTAGTAGAAAAGTATCAGAATGAGCTTCCTACCTGACCCAGGAAGAGTGGGAGAATAGGGAGAATCAGAGCTTAGCTACTCAACAAACAACTTCTAAATATACCACCACCACACTCACTCACACAAACACACATACCTCCCTCTTTTTTTCAGGAATTTCTTCACTAGAGTCAACTATGAACAAGGCCAACCCCATAGGAGATGCAGAAGAAAAGAGGACATGCACACTAAATTAAGGAAAGTGACAAAAATATAATTTCACTTTATAAAAGAAAATACAAGCCTATATATAGAAAACCATTTTGCAACTTTATTTGAACATTTAACTTCATTGTTACATAACAATATGTTGGGAGTGTATAGGGAGCAGTGGTTAGTGACAAGGTTCAGGAGTGTGATTAGAGATTGCACCATTCTGAGAAAGATTTGGGAACAGTCTGGGCACTCCCTGTGAAGAAGGGCTGTGGAAGCTAGACAAAGTTTTCTAATGCCAGTAGCATGTCAGGTTTTTTTTTTTTTAAAGACACGTTATTTTCACTTCTTTATCCTAGTAGGATCATTACTAGTAGAATCTACTAGGATTACTACTAGACCATGGAAAACTAAAACAAAATAAAAAAAACCCTCTATTGTTTTTCTCGAAATCAGCTATTTCTAAGTTTAACTAACTAGCAGGTAAGAACTTTGACCAGTACTTGGCATATAACTCACTACTTATAGCAGCATGTTTTCTTTCAGTTTTAAATTTAAAAAAACACACAATAGTTTAAACATCTTCAACAGTTTACCAAGCCAGCTCACTTTCAATGAATCAAGGGCCTGACAATGACCACTGAGGTTTAAATGGAGACCTAACAACAGTACTTTTTCCAATTAACTTTTTCTAAATAGCATAAAGCCGTTCGCCATTCTGCTCCTGTCCTTGTCTCCCCTGCCTTGGTGACCAGGGGAAATGCCAGCCATCCTCTGGTCCTGACAGAGTAGAAGAACGGTGGGCAAGCCATGGATGAACTGCCAAGTCCATGCCAGCTGTAAAAAGGGAAATATCAAGGCCACAGCAGTCTTTTTGAGAACCCATTGATGCCAGGCACCACAAGAAGGAAATCTGCATTGGCAGGTTTCGTTATTTTCTAACTTGACCCTGACAATACCTGCTGGGCTACCTGTGCTTTCTGCCAAAGAAGTGTCAGATGAGGGAGGAAGTTTACACACCTGGTGAATTCAACCTCACAATACCACTGGGAGGGAAGAAAGAGAGAGAGAAAGGCAACTACAGAAAAGAACAGAGCCAAGAAATAGAAACTGGGGGGGGGGAGGGAGAGGAGAAGAGCAAAGAGACAAACAATTTGGAGGAATTCTTTTATGACATTTTCCAAGATCACATTACACCACAGGGACAGTAATAATTAAGGATTATAGTAGCCCCAAAGAGTGAGAATACACCACTCTGGGTCTGATTTTTTGTACGTGGAACTCAAAAGGAAACTTTGCATCAGCCACTGTGTCTATCTTAGATCTGATGACCTAGTTGGCTGGGCTGCTACTCTGCGGAGTTTCCAACCGCATGTAATTAAGCATTAAGTGGTCTCTTAATGGACTGTCTTTTCCAAAAGGGCCTTTCTTTAATTTATAATCAGTATGCCTGTAGAAAACACTAAGCAATTGCTTTTGCCCATTCCGGTGACACTTTGGCCATTCCTTTAACGGCTCTGTTTTTTTAGGAGTCAGTCTGATTGAGGCAATTGGAGAGGGTGAGGGAGGGGGTAGTTTCAAAGACATTCAAGCCAAAGCCAAGCTTGTTAGCAGCAACTGTCACACGACAGGGCCAGGACACATGACACCATATGGAGCTTCAGCAGCCACAGACCCTGAGACCCACATGTGTTTTCAGTGCAGAGGACCTCGTGTTCGCCAACCTCCCTCCACACAACCCGACACCCAGAGAGGAGCTGGGAGACTTGGGTAAGGAGAATCACAAACTGTGCTTCCTTCCATTCATTAGAATGATGAATTCTTTTCAAATGTGTTTTGGAAAAAAATATGTTTTCATGCATTAGAGTGCTGACCAACATTGAGCTTCTGGTGTCATTTACATTTCCATACACCTTTAAACCCCCGGTGTTTTCCTTTTGACTCAGAAGTTTCTGGCTCCCTAATCACCATTCATCATTAGGTTCTCCCTTAAAAACAAATATGTGCTCCATGGGAGCTGAAACCTTGTGTGTTTCAGACCTAGAATGGTATCTGGTACAGAGAAGACCCTCAAATATTTGCTGAATGAATAGGTACATCTTTATCATGGCCTTAGTCTTCCTAAATTCTAAAGAAAGTTCAAGTGGAAACTTAATTTCAAATAAATCTGATGCCTGAGAAGCCTTTCCTGTAGTCATTCTAAAATATATTTTAATGTCTCTAAGGCCAGAAAAGCATTATGATTTTATTATTAATGTAATTGTTAGTAATGCATTTAGTGTCTGCTGTTGGGAGAAATTTCCAGCAGACATGAGAAGCTGGCAATGTGCTTGGTTATTCTTTCAATCTCCTGAGGAGGTCAAAGCTGAAGTGTCTTCAAGGCAAATACTGACTTTTAAGTAATGACATTTCCTTGTGGAACAAATGAAAATCCATGTTAACCTACAGAAATCCCTTTGGCAATAACACCATTAGTGACATAACTGTCAAGAGAATTTAAAAATAAGAGTAGTGTTTAATAAGCATAGAGTTAGATAAATTGTAGATGGAAACTCATACCTAACATTTCAGTTAGTAGTAAGTTCATCCATCTGCTGATGCTGGACAGTTCCCCAAGCCTTAATTCCAAGTGTTCTTCTTTCCCTAGCTTTAAATGTTCTGAACTGGGGTTTCTGCCACTTCGCTTGAGGGACTCTTCCATAGCTTGTGAGAGGTCATCGTTGAGAGAGTTCTCATTGTCATCTCTTTACTCCAAATTAGCCCCTTGGATGACCCTAGACAATTCTTCTGCCTGCTGGGTGGGTGATGACTTTTCAGATACTTGTAGGTGGCTGTCAGGTCCTTGCTCCATTGCAGGCATTACAAAGGAGGTCTCGCCGCCCTGCCTGTGTCCTGAAACACGTTTTGATTTTATGATCTTAAACAAATTGCTTGCTTGCACAGACCTGTGTGCTGAAAAACTGCTGAAGCTGATGACTAAAGAAAGCTTTACTCTTTGCAAATGTGGTCCATTTTGCCTATTGAGGCTTTCTTGAGATATCAGCCCCTCTAGCCACTTACTCATTTTCTCCATAATTCCTTAGAGAGCTGAATTGCCATCTTCAGTAAATTCATTTGAACAAATCTATTACTATGTTCTCTTCTTCTGCCATCATCCATACTAGTTGATTTGCATAAAGTCTTTTTTATTCCCAATTATTGTCTTCTTTTTTAAACCATGAGCCCAATTTACAAGTCTTCATTACTTTATTACTAAACTGCTTTACCTCCCATTTCCTATTAAATGCCAATGTTGAGGGGAAAGTGTGAAATGTGTTGGCAGCTCTGTTTGAGCCACGTTTAAAAAGAAATTGAAACCATGATTTGACAGTGTTTTTAGAGATGACAAGGGTAACAAACATTGCCCATAGACTGAATTAACCTACATTGTGGTAATAAACATGCCAGTATCATTCTCAACTCCAGCGAGAGCAGGTTGTTGTTCAGAGTGCATGGAACTAGAAAAGAACCACTTGCAGCGATGGAGAAATATTTTAAATATTAAATGGAGAGAACTAGAGGGGTGATCTAAGAAGTAGGGTGGCTTGTTTTGCTACAATTTGACCCCCTTGCCAAATTTGTCTTTTCTCCTCCTTCCTTCTTTCCACATATATTTGCAGATTTCTAAATCCTTATGGTTTCTTTGGTTGTTGAACAAAGAAAGACACAGACTATTTGTGACGAAGGCAAACACAATATACAAAATGAATTTAACCATGCAGTTATGCTACATCTATAGTTTGATATATAGTTTATAATATTATATAATCTCTCTTCTCAAATTCTTCCTATTATATCAGTGTTCCTGACTGTATTCATTTGTAGAATTAATACAGTCAGTATTAGCTCATCAAGGCTTCTGACTCTGATTCAGTTTTGCTGGCCAGGGACTGACTACAGTGAGAATGACGATGGCGATAACACTAACAGGGGACATGAATTGAGCACTTACTACCTGCTAGATGCTGAGCTAAGTGCCTTAATCCTCACAACAATCTGAAGAGTAAGAAGTATTATTTTTCCTATTTTATAGGTGAGGACACTAGGCTCAGAGGGCTTAAATAATCTTCATAAGGACAAATATCTACCATGTTGTAGAGAAGCTTAGATTTAAACCTGGACAATCAAACTATAGAGGCTGAATGCTTAAACACTATCTTAAACTACTCCCCTGGTGAAACTAGGGGCCAATTTCTTAAAAAAACAAAAAAATACGTACGAATTTACACTTTCTAAGGCACCTGGAAGTCATATCTCCTTATTAAACAATGTCATATGAGGGTCTACAATGTTGAGAGACCTAGAGCTATAGTATAAAAAAAAAAAAAAAATCCAATTTGTATATGAGGTTGGGATAAAATGAACCAAAGCTCATGAAAAGCTCAAAATATTCAGAAAATATAAGCAGGATGAGCATAGATTGCACTTTTACAAGGGAAGTTACAGACTTTCTTTGGCATTAAATCTACTCAAGTTATCAATGAAACACACAAATGTTAAAGTTTCAGACCTAAAACCAAAACTAACTTCTGAAAAGTAGTAAATTTACTAGTTTGGACAGATGTTTGAAAGGCTGAGTAAATCACTTTTTCCAATGCCCTGCTTATTAGTTTAAGATACATGCAAATCATTTCAATATGGGACAATCCATCTTATCATCATCATCATCATCATCACCATCGTGAAAATGTGGCAGCCCTAGGCCAAGAAACAGAGGCCTGGTCTCCTCCCCTTCTAGGCTCTGGGCTTTACCCACCTCTCATGGGGCAGATAGATACTAAGGAAAGATAGTTCTGAAATTGTAGTCAGTTCCAAATACTCTAACCATGATGGTTTACTTCTTATCTGCCCAGGCAAATGCTGTGATTCTCTTTATGCTGCTTGAAGCTTGTATCAGCAAGACACTGAAGCCAAAGCCAATCTTGAGCAGTAACAATACTTCAAGGTTTATTCCATGCCCTATTTCCTCACAACCGCTTAGGCAATCATACAGTGTTACAAAATGCACCACTTTATCAGTCAATCAGTGACTTTTTATCATAAGGGGTGTCCCTTTACCAATTGTATACAGTGCACCCATCCTCTGGCTACTCTGTTTCCCCATTACTAATTATAGCTTGTGTTTATTTAGTGTATCCTTTTTGGGAGAAGATACCAAACAATGGAGTAGGGTTTGCAAATACCAGTGAATTAAAAAGGTAGGGTAGCAAACAAAGGATCTAGGAATGAAGTTATGGAACAACATAGTGGGATATCTCTGTGACATTATTTGCTAAGGACTGAAATTCTGCACATGTCATTAGTCTTTGATCCCATCCAGAGGAGCTTATTGCTAAAAATACCTAAAATAATTTGTTTTTACCTTTACCATCAACAACCCACTTCTAACACATGGACCTTTAACAATGTATTATTAAAACAGCTGCAGTATTTTGAAACCTCTTCCATTTTTTTTCTGTCAATCCTGTCTAGAGCAATCTAGAAAAATCAAATAGGATCGTTACAACTAGGGTATCGGAGTAGCAGGGGCAGAATAATTCCACCAAGAAGTAAAAGCATGCTTCTATGATGTTAGGCTAGAGCTGAGTACCCTGGGATGGGAGGCTAAAACTGTTCCTTCTACATATTTGAAAAGTGCACATAGTATCAGTTCCACTACAGGCCACTTAGCCTGGTTTCCCTCTGGGCACCAACACACGAGACAGCTTTTGTTCACCAGTACACTCCTTTCTTTTATTCTCCACTGTCCCCCTCACTTTCCCCTGCCCCTTCTTGCCCGGAACTGATGCTAAATGCATATATGGTGATCTGTGCTAACCTAGTTGACTGCAAAAAATAAAGCCATTTTCAAAACAATAAAACCAATTCTAGATAGGACTTTGCTTTTTATTTTTTAAGGTGTATTTTCCCTAAAAGCTTGATGATTGTTTGGCAAAAACATATATTTCCAGAGGCTTTTTCTACGCACAGTCACAGTGATGTTGTTCAAAGTTTATTGGGCAGGGCACATACACAGTTACCTTTCCAACCTTTCTAATTTGTACTGGATTCTAAGCTCCCACATTTTGGCCCTAGGGCATTTTCCTTGATAAAGCCCTCCTACCTTCTAGTCCAACAAAGACCAAAGACTTTGGATATGAAATTTTTAAAGTATCCACTGGAGAAGAGGCTTCAATTGTATTGGCCCAACTGGCAATATGTGGAAGGCCACATGAATTGCTTAGAGATAATACCCTTGCCTTTCACCTTGCGGTCACCAGTTTGAATCAAGCAGAGATTAACAGTGTTCAAGGGTTGTTATCATCTGGTGATGGCTTGGGAGCTAATATGAAATAAATTGCTAGTATCTTGTGTCCACTTGCTGAGGTCACCTGGTTCAGACTACTCTAGGGACCAGATCCAAATCTTAGCTACAATGGTTACTCAAAACAGAAGCCTCTGCACAAGGATCAAATGGTAAGTAAATCCATAGATTATGCTTCCTCTTGCACTAATCGAAGGTATCCTCTCAGACAAGGTTGGCAGTAAGCTGGGGAGTTATGGGTAGGGGAAATGGGCAAAGTCTGTATATTCTGAATGATAGGCCGACAACGGTATTCAATTTAAATTCTACCTTGGGTTTCCTATAGGTGATTTTACTATCTGATCCCGAATTCCTCACCTGGATGGTATAGCCATGCTTTCCTTCTGACTCAGTCAGAAGTTCCAACCTCTCTTACCTATTGTTTCATCCACCTTTGACAATCAATCACCAAGCTTTAAGGGAAATTAAAAAAAAAACTTTACAACAAAAAAATTTGGGAACTTAGGCATCCTGGTAAATCTACATATATACAGAGAAAAAAAGGGAAAGAGAGAAACAATTTAGAATAAGTTCTCTGAAATTTTTAAATAGGGCCAGATAATGCATTGTTTTGTTGTTGTTGTTTTGTTTCAAGTAAAGAGGGTTTCTGTCTGAATCATTAAACTATTTGCTTAAATTTTGAATGTTACATTTCGTAAGTAGATACCATCAAAAATCACTCGTTAGTTCTTTTATTAATTTTGAATTTGTCATACATAAACAGCCTCATGGATAATAATTCAGATTAGGTCTAACTGGGTAGAAATTACAAATAAAAGAGATTCTTGGGAATATTTTGTTTAAAAAAAATTCAAAGCTTCAAAAAGTTAAGGGTAGATTTAAATTTTATTGGACTGCCATCTTATCCAGTTGTTACCAAGAACTACAAAGTTTCTATCTCCAAATTCACTCAACATATGCATCATAAAGACCAATGCCTCTTAATTCTAGGTGGTTAGCAATCCTTCTGTGAATTTGATGAAAACTGTGGATTTTCTGCCCAGAAAAAATATAAACTATATTGAACACACATACACACACACACACACAAATTTCCATACAATTGAAAGAATTCACCCATTCAACAAAACCTCTCCATGGACAAATATCCTCAAAGAATGCCTGAACCATAGGTTAAGAATCTCTGAAAAAGATGCCAACTCAGACATCTTTTATTAAAAGTTCGTACACACTCCACAACCGTATCAATATATATGACAGAAAAGAAAAAAGGAGACAAAGGAATGTGCTCACTTAAAATACGCAGGAATCAAGAATCCTGATTTAATCACCTCAAATTATTTGTCTTTGAAAATGCGCATGCATGTTTGTACCAAGTTTTCCACTTCCCCACCTCTAATCAGAGAGCCTTAGCAAATGGACAGTTTTAAGACCAAATAAAGGTAAAATGCTTTTGGTAAAAGGTGATTAGTAAATAGAGTCTTGTTAGCCTTCTAAAGCTTCAAATGGTCAATTTAGACTAGAATTAAAAATAGAATCAATTTAATCAGCCAGAAGAGCTGTCAGATGCATTTCAATTAGAGATTTGCATCAACTTAAATTTTAAAATATTATGTGATTAAAATAAACATGATTTCTCTTTCCAAAATTACCTAATTTCATTTTGCATTTCAGTTTAAGTATAAATATGTATTATATATATTTTATATTTATATATATTTTTATTTTATTTTTGCCCAAACATCTGCCTCCCATATAAAAGCATCCCCTCGCACTAAGCAATTGAAATAAGGTTGGCTGGTAATTTCGAACCAAACATAATTCTAAGGGTATCAAACTTACTTGGATTAGTAGCCAAGAAGGACTGAGGGGCGAGGGGAAAGTTCTATATGTGCACCTATAGTGTTCAAAAGCTCTAACTCAAAATTCATTTTAGGCCAATTCGTTAAACCAGCCGTCTAAACGGACCCTGGCACTGAATATCCGACCGTCCACACACCAGCTGGTGAGTTCGCCACTTGGAACCGGAAGTCACCTCCAAACGGCTGCCTAGGCCCTGGGTGCCGGGGTGGGCGCACTTCCGCGAGAGCCCAGGGACTGCGCCGGCTATGTCTTGCGGGCCCCGACACACTCAGTTCCGGGCTGCAGGCCCAACGCGGACCCGGGAGACCCCGTTACGCCAGGCCCGGAGCCTTGAGGCCAACCCTGTCTCAGTTCCCTCGTCTTTTCACCACAAGGAGCTGGAGGGAGGAAGCTTGGACTTCGGAGCTCGCCCAGCATGGGGCCACAGCCCCGGCGTGCGGCGGGACTAACGCCCAAGTCTGCTTGCCTGAGGGAAAATCGTTCCCACCTGGTGTCGTTATGCCCACACCCACCACGCTCTGATCCTAGTCAAGACCACGGAAGCGATTGGAGGAGGCCTGCCCCCATGCACCCCCGGTCTCCCCCGCTAAGGAGCGCGGCGGCACTGTGCCCTGGGGCTCGAGCCTTCGCTTGCGCCAGGCCTAGGCTAACCACAGTCTGCCACTCCGCAGGGGACCTGGCGGCCCCGCCACGTGCGGCCGGCAGCAGGGCTCCGTAGGTTCCAGGCCCGCTTCTGGGCTGGTGCCCGTCGGAGGGCGGGTTTGGGGTCATGATCCCGATGTCCCACACGGGGGGGCCAGAAAGCTGCCCCTGAGCCTCCTAACTCCCTGCCTCTTCCCGTAATCTCTAGACTCTCCGAAAGACTTTAGCTTGGCGGCGCGTGCTCGGGAAAGGGAGGTACCCCCGGGGCGATGCAGATGTGTGCTTTGCCGCCAGAGAAGGCCTAGCTATCAGGGACCTTCGCTTAGTTACGTGAGAGGCGGGGATGGAGAATGGGAACGCCGTGCCTTTGCCAAGTTTTCCGGAGAAACCCCGGAACCGGCACCCTCCCTGGTGTCCTGGCTGCTGCCAGCGAGTTCTTAACGCTGTCGACTGAGTTCACCCGGGCCCGAAGTCTTCCCTGCCGCCAGCAGGGGAGCCCTGCTAGTTTTCCCGGACGTGGCGGGCCGTATAGAGGCTAACCGGAACAGCCACTTCGTGATTGCACTCGGAGATGGCTCGGGGTAGAGAGGCGCGGGAGTCAATCGGAGACGCCCTAGACCTTAAGTATCCCGGGCAAGGACTTCGATCTGCTGCAGCCACCGCCTTTCGGGCATCGCTCCATTAAGGCCAGAGGGGAGGGGCAGTGGCCGGCGACCTACTCCTACCAGCAGGTTTTTCTGTCCTCTTTTCCAGACACTATGCAGTTGTTAAATCAGTTAAATGAAGAACGCAAGAGTCTGGCTCTGCCGGGAAGAACGCCTCTTAAGAGTATTGCAGCTAAAAAGTGGGTTGGCTGTAAGCTGATAATCAGGTAGCTGTGGTCAGACACCCACTCCAGAACCTTGGTACTCAGAGACCATGTTACCACAGATGACGTCCATTAGGTCCCAGTAATCCGCTATCAACGCGTTTTAGAAACATTTGAATGTTAAGGAGATTTTTATTAATGGTCCATGATCCTAAAATGTGACTATTGGTTCTAGGAACAGATTTTAACAACTCAAGGCTGCCATGAGTGATTTTTTGGTTTCAGTGTAGTCTAAGGCCTCAGGAGATTTCATTTGGGAGATTGGGGGCAGAGCCTAATAGAGAGTCTTCCCCCCACCCTGGACTTGTCTCTAAAAGGTGCTTTCCGGCTTTTGCCTGGGGAACCTGGGATGTGGGGGGAGCAGGCCTGTGGCTCCCAAAGGTGACATGCTGGTCCCTTCATGGGGAGTCCAAGGGGCACAAAAAAAGCAGTCGTCAATGATATGGCTTTTAGAAATGCATCTTATTTTTAAAGAAACCCTCTGCTGGAAATGTTTCCTAATGATGTCAAATAGACAAGAAATTCTTAATCAAAAGGCCCCCTTTGCACACCTGCGGTAGGCAAACCAAGGCAGGTGCAGTAGGGAGGATGGCGGAGGATTCCATCTGATTCTTAGACACCTTTCTTCCTCGAGGTGCTGAAACAAGTCAATTCGCTTTACCTAGTTACCATTATATTTCCTGTGGGATTCTTTCTTGTTTTGTCTTGTTTTTTTTCAAAGTACTGCGTTTCCACTAAGAATTAAAGGTAAAGGGTGGGGGAGAGTAAGGAATAAAAGTGAGTCACAGACCTCATGGTGTTTGACTTTCCCTCCAGGAGAAAAACAAAATTGGAAGCGACCCTCCCCCTAGTGATAGCCTGGCTGCCCTGGCACCTGCAGTTATCTGTGACCAAATGGGTTGGACTTTAGGGCTCCTTTATTTGAATTTGCTTATTGTTTGTTTGCAGTCGGCAGCAGGTTGATTTTTTAAACATAAAACACACTGCTTGCAAGAGAGGAAGTCTGGCTGTTTCTCTTTAACATCGGGGGGCCTCCCTTGGTTGTGAGGACTGCTGCATAGTAGAAGGCCTTTCAAACGCATGCCTGCTTCCTCTTCTCCAGCCACTTCTGCATACAGAAGCTTCCTCCAGTTCACAATTTGGTTCCGTTTCCTTCGAATTGCTTCCATCAGAGAAACTACCCTTTTCAAATAATGTTTAGATTTTATTTTAACCAGATTAAAAAAAACCCTTATTATTATTGAAGGTCTCATGTTGCTATTAACAGTCAGTTTGGAAGAGATGCTCCAAGCAATGCTATACAACGTGTCTCAATACACCAGGGCACTACGGTTTCACATGTAATGTTAATTCTGTCCGAGACAAATCCTATAATCTGTGCAGTTTCAGAGCCTAATACCAAAAAACATCGGGATGGGTTTTGTTTGGGGTTTTGCTCTCCCCATCCCAGGGGAAAATCCCAGGGGCTCCCCATCTTTTGTATCACACTAACCCAAGGGCGGAAATGGGGCGGCTAGGAGAATCAGGTTTTATCAGAACACCGTGCGCCAACAGGCTCGGGTGGTTTAGGAGAGAAAATCAGAGGTGCTCAGGGCACTGGTCGCAGATCTGGGCATGCAGATGCGTGATGAGGGCTTGGACCCTTTAGTGGCACGAAAGGGAGAGAGATCGCCGTTCTTTAAGGTTTCAAAGGAAGGCAAGAACCCAGGCGAAAGTCACGGCTGAATCGACTCTGCATCTTCCCATTCTAGTTGTTTTCTACGACGTTTGCTTCCATTGAGTGGGATGCGCTGGTCTCCAGCCCGACTCCTTTGTCTTCTTCTTTTGCATGATTAAAAACACGTTCCTGTATGCAATAAACCACCACCTAGCAGTGGCACGCCTGGTTTTGGGTTACAGCTTTGTCCCGGTAACAACAGCGAGGTTCTCACCGGGTATGAGATGCGGGTTCGAACATGTGTGTGCGCCAGACCTGGCCGCCGGGGCGCCCGCTTCTGGTTAAGTGGAGGCGGGCACCTGACGGCGGCCCCTGCCCTGCAGGTAACCGGAATGGGCTGCTGGGCAAGTTGGCCCTGCCGGGGACGCCGAAGGGACAGCTTCCCCTTTCCATAACTGGCCTCCGGCCTTCAGGGCCGCTGAGTGCTGCCACGAATCCGAAAAGAAAAAGAGAGGGCACTCAGTTAAAAACGAAATACAGGGAGGTGGGAGAAGAGGGATGAGCCAAGGGTCACTTAGGTAATTCCTCAGGCTTCCCCGAAAGCCTCAGCTCAGAGCCGGGGCGGCCCCCAGCGGAGGGCAGAACTACCCCAGACCCACTAGCTGAGGCACTTGGCTTTTCTGAGAGGATACCCGGGGGCCCAAGGCAGGCCCAGCTGGGCCCGGTCCGCTCGGACCGCAGGGGCGGCAGACGTGGCTGGAGCCCCCGGGGTGGCGACGGCCCCAGCCTCTCCCTTCCCTTCCTGGAGGAGCGGTCCCTCCCCAGCCGTCTGCAGCGCATCCTCCCTCCCGGGAGACGTGCAAAGCCAGCGGCCGCGGGCCGGGCCAGGCTTGCTTTCGCCCCCTGGGAGGCCGGTTCACCCAGCTCACTGTCCCCTCCGTCGGTCTGGGCCTTAGCTCCTTCCGGCTCAGGGCACTCGTCGCCCGGCCCGGCCATGCCCGAAGCCGGCCTGACCCCTGAACTCCGCCAGGCCGCGAGGATACCCGGCGACGGGCGCCCAGGCCGGCGGCTGACCTAGAGGCCGGACTGCAGGGCTCGCGGGTGGGATGGGGAGCGGCGGGCGGCGCGCGGGCCTCGCGGCTCTGCCTGGGACCTTCCCGCGGCCCACAGCGCCCCGGGCCTGGGCGGGAGCTGGGCCCGGCGTCCCCGAGGCTTGAAGACCAGGCCGAGTGGGGCGGGTCGCGGCTCAGGTGAGGTCCTGGGTTCCGACCAGGGCCAGAGCCAGACCAGAAAGAAGGAAACCCGGCGAGACGAGAGCCTCCATCTCACCCCTGCCTGGCCCGCAGGGCTGGGAGCGGGGCCCGGAGAGCGGGCTCGGGCCCCTGCGCCAGCCCGGGACCCCCGGGGCAGAGATGTGAGTGCTTTTCCCGGGCAACTCCGGTTGGGCATTAAGGATCGAGAAAACCCAGCTCCTAAGAAAGAGCGCCGTGGACGGCAGAGCGCGAGCCGCTCGGCCCACCCTGCGGCTCCACGTTCCTCCTCGCAGGGCCGCCCGGGGCCTCCGGGCGCCTCCCGCCTGCGGAGGTGGCAGCGCCGCGCTGAGGTGGGGACACCCACAGGAAAGGCGAGATTAGGGAACCCGTGTGGGAGAGGAGTGGAGGAAACTGACCATTATCTAAAACCTGGAGGTTTCGAAAGCCGGGACTTAATTGACTTGATTGAATTTCTCTTCTTATCTATGAAGGAAAGAAACACTCCCAAGGTGAAATACAAAGGACCAAGAGTCTTTGTGGGGAAGATAAAGGTTTGGGGCGACAGATCTTTGTAAAGCAAACTAACCCCACCCTCGTGTCTGCCCTCCGAAACGAAGATTTTATTGCCGCCTCACTTGTTAATTGCCGATATGCAGTTGAAGTAGCTCCCTGACCCCTTTGGAGGACGGCGTTATTTCAGCACAAGTATCACCATTATTGGGCTTATTAACTTCATTGAAACCAGTCTTGTCTGGGAGTGGAACTCTCTGGTTGTCTTTAAGCCAGAGCTTGCTCTCCGCCCCTTTTCCCTCCCTCCGTTGCCTTCCGTCAGGGGGAATTCATTTCTAGTTCCCCTTCAATTCAAAGGGATTTAACTGCGTGGTCTCAGTTCAACGAAATTGTGCAAAGGTGATGGAAAAATTAGTTTCAGAGGGTGCTCGGTGCCTCTTCTTTCTCACCTCCTCCTTTAAGTTTCAGGGGAGAAACTTGCTAACTGCGTTATTTACTGAGTAGCCTGATGTTTGTCGTCATTATTGTTTTTAAAGAAAGGGTAATCTTTCCCGACCCTTAAAGGGTCATCCTGAAAAATAAAGGCAGTGTGAGAAAATGGGGTTGTTTTGGATCTGCTTTACTGTTGCATGAGAAAAGCTGGGAGATTAAGACCCTGAATCTGGGAAAAGCTTTAAGCAAAGAAGATTCTCTCTCAGGCCCCAATTTCACTTCAGTGTAAACTACAGTAGGATGAATATTATCCATAGGTACTGGAAAATCTTGCCATCAGATTTTTGTCTTAAGTGTTGGTTGTAAACTATTGCATCTTCTTTAGCAGTAAAACGATTTACTTCTTAGGGAAGATGACACAGAGTTCAAGAGAGCATGCACATGCAGCCAGGAAGGGAAACAGGAAATAGCCAGAAAACAAAATGGTTGCAACTGCTAACCTTCATTTAAAAAGTTACAATCAAGAATCACTTAATTTTGGTCCAACTTAAGAGCATAAGAAGTTTAAAATGAAATTAAATATTGCTTTCACCTGAGGAGCACCATGATCATTGGCCCATTTGTCTTTTCTGGTGACTGGTTTACAAAATGCGGGTACAACTGAAAAGGGACCCATTTTTTTCCTCAGCACTTTCTTTAAACACACACACACACACACAAAACTGACCAGGGTACCTTATGTTCAACTACTGAAATTATAGGTTTTAAAACTTTTCTGAAACTCTTTTGTTCAGAAATCATTTCTGCCTGAATTGCTTTCAGATTCTGATTACACTCCCTCTCATGTTTACCTCAGATTTTTTGGAAGTTAAAAAAAAAAAAAGTCCGCTTAACCAAATAAGAGAATAGAAACAAGAAATTCTTGTCATTCTCATTTTTCCACAGATACTCCAGTTCTTCCCCTCCCTCTTAAAAAATTGATCTACTTAAAAACATACTAATAAAGTGCCTAAGAAATCGTTCAGGTTTGTGGCAGGAAAGGAAAAGCAGGGAGAACAAGATCCTAATGGTTGTTAGGTTCTCTAAATTCAATCACAGCAATCCTGATAAAAGTCACAAAAGTTTACATACCACTGTCATTCATATCTAGTCGATCCATGGATTAGCCCCCCAAAAATAAATACATAAAGTTTGCTAATTTCCTCTCTCCCCTAAGAAAAATGTGTTTTGGAAATGAGAGGCTGAATGTCGGCTTCTCATTCATAAATATTCGTGTAAAATTAAACTGGACCCAATGTTGTGCTAGAACCATTTTAATATAAGTATACATATCTGCCAAATCCAGGAAGAAAAGGTTTATGCATATATAACTTTTCCAGTTAACATCTGCAAGCATAAACGACAATGATCTCACTTTAATAATTCATCAGGGTCAGAGCAATTGACCAATGTCTCTTTACTGCTAGGCTTACCAACAGTAAATTACAGATGAATTAGTGTCCTTTTGTTTCTCTTCTCTCACTCTCCTTGTCCAGAGACATTTTTGTCGTAAAGTTTCAGTGCAGCTCCCCTCCAGCCAAAGGTAATCTTTTTAGATCAGTACTCAGTTGCTCTGAATTTTGCTTATAATTATAACCTATTTAATCACAGAAGAACCCCTGCAGAGGTGGAGTTCAAGGTTGCATACAATAACAGGAGATCACAGTTTTGAAGTCTAGCACAGATTAAAAACCACAGATGTACCATTTATATAAGACACACACTGATTGTCTCTTAAACTACATATTGACTCCTTATGAACATTATTTTTTAAATAAAGTAGTGCATCTAGGACAATCAGTCGCACAATTCACATAGCCCTGAAAAGTTTTTTCAGTGCCAACTACCAGTTGGTCATGAAACGTGAATGAGCTTGAGACACTGTTCATTCCTAAGATTCAACCAAGGATTGGCTAAAACATTGGAACATTTCTGCTTCAGAAGGATATGACCTTCCCTGCCTTCCCTCACAACTTAAGTTTTGTTTGACTTTGTTTCTTTTTGGTGGTATTTGGTCGCACATGGCTAGAATGCTTTTGATCACTTTGCAAATCAGGAAAACCAATGACCTAAAACTATGACAGGATCTTAAGTAGATTGGTTTGTCCATTTCAGGTTGCTGGTTGGTAGGCCCCTCTAAGGCCCTTCATTTTTCCTTCTATGCCTCCCGGAACTTTGATCAGATGAATCTGAGCATCATCCCATCTAACTCTTTTAACCAATGCCTGGCTAAAACTGGAATGTCCAGCCCAGTATATTTAAAAATCACCCACAAAAAGAGGTTCTACAGGTCTTCACAAAACCTGAAATTTCCATGAGGATGTCTGATCTTTATAATCCAAGCAGTCAGCATTGAAGTTAAGCTTCCAGGAGGCAGTTTGGTCCTTATAATCCAAGCAATCAGTGGTTGAGTTAAAACCCAAGCTTGAAGCTCCATATCCCTGGGTGGAAAGAGAAGCTGGGGACTGATTGAGATGGCTGGTGACTGCATTGGTACCCATGGGACTGAGTGTGGCCCCTGGTCCAGGAAGCTGGTGATGCATAGGGGTCAAATAAGATCCACAGTCCATGCCCCCAAAGTAGGAAGTTGAGCCAGCATATCCTTGACTATAACCTGAAGCCTGAGTGTAGGTCATGGGATAGGACCTCTGCATGCAGGAAGAGGAGGTGGACAAGGGATCTGACAGTGGGGAGATGGAAGCGGGGCTCCAGATAGACACAGGAGCACTGCTGCTGGCAATGGTCGGGACTGAGGTGCTAGAGGGGGGAGTGAATTGGCCACTTGTTCCACTCTCTGAACTCACTTCTCGAGCTGGAGATGTCTTCTTCTTGGCAGGCCTCACTTTGTTTTGACCTCCATTCTGTTGTTGCTGCTGTTGTTGGCGGCACTTAGCTCTTCGATTCTTAAACCACACCTTTAAAGGGAAAGAAACATCTTTAACATGATTTCAGTAACTCCCTAGGGACAAGAGTGGCCCCCAAATTGTAAGTCTATCCTACATGGACAGATCATCTAAGATCAGCTAAGCAGACAATTTTCCCCACCACTGAAGACCTATTACATGGCACTCTCATATAGACTCCTGGAATTGTAGGAAAGTTTGGGAGACTCTGTCTAAAAGCACTTGAACCTGCCTTATTCCTAGCCCAGAACAATAAAATTTAAAATAATCCCCTAAATCATACAGCTAAAAACTCTCCACCTTACTTTCCTATCTTATTTCACCTCTAATACACAGCTATAGACAGAATAGACTCAGCTATATGTTGGAACACTCTCACAGTGGAACAGAATGTATCTAAGTCTTTTGGAGGGAAACAGAAGTGAGGGAAAACAATTCTGTTGTTAAATGCAAGAACAGCCTAAACTCAAACAGTTTACAGTCCATCTTCTAGAGAGCAACTGCTAATATGGAAGTTGGTTCCATTGTCCTACTTTTTGTCTCTCCTAGAAGACTCACAAGAGAAACCTCCAAGGAGAAGACATGAATCTGTTGAGGAAAGAGGCCTGAAAGCTGTTATTTCCTCCTTTGTGTGTGCAGTAACTTATATGTACTCTGCTTTGAGCTCCAGCATAAACCTCCCTGCTGGTCTGAGACTCAGAGTCTGTGCCTTCAGAGTAGTGCCACTCGACACATAGATTCAGTTTCCCGTAGTATGTTCACTGGCTTATCAACTTAATCCTCTGCCTGCAACTTTGAAAATTCTCTTTACTGTCCCTGTTCATGTTCTGCAATGAAGGAGCTGTATTTGGTGTGTGAGGGGGCTTATTAAAGAAACTACTGGCATTTTTTGGGCTATAAGTCCTTAGCTGTCTTCCTGAATAAGATGTCCCGTATGGGTGTCATAACTGTGGTAAATGCGGTGCCACCAAGGCCAAGCTCAACACCACCAACCATTCAAGAGCCATTTGTTTTCTTTTAGTGAGGACTTTGGTTTAAGCCTCACAAGTGCAAAAACTTCTTCCAACCTACTTTGAAAAAGCCTCTTTCCTGATTTGCGGTTCACGCTGATGTCTGGCACTTTCACAAACATATCCTAGCTGAGGGAGATTCCCAGGTGTGTTATGTGGTTTAGGTGCTAAATACTCTTTCCAGAGAACTCTGTATGGGGCTTGCTCTCCAAGCAAGTTGGAGTTGACTTTCTAGTTCAGTGTCAAGTATAAGAAGAATAAAACCGGGGGTGGGGGGTGGGGGGGAGGTGTCACTAAGGATATTATGTAGATATTTTATCTATTAAATTGCCCAGAGCTAGCAAATTCTGTTTATTCCTTAAGAAGTCAAAGAAAACACATTCTTACTGCATCACTTAATAAAAGCACCAGCTGCTTTACAGCCTGGCTCTGCCATCAAACTTAGGTATGACCTTGAACAAGTCATTTATTTCTTCATCAGTAAAAATATTTGGACTGTCCAGGAGCTAAGCTTTTTTCACACCTAAACATCCATGAGAATAGGGAAGGATTTGCACACAGGGAAGGGAAAGGTTAAAATACCACACGACTACCCTCGAAATCTGCTCAAGGCTGTGTCTCTGTACACCAAGGGTTCTAGGACTTGGCTTTATCACCTAGGCCGGAAGACCCTTGCTTATAGGATTAAGTCATGAGGGGGAGGTCAAAGAGGGTGGGAAGAGACTAGCTTCTTGGCCCCTGAATGAGCATTTATAGCTTCAAGCCTTCCTTTGGTTCTCTCAAAGACCAGGGGCTCTCCCACTCCTCAACATACACCACACTGGGGGAGCGATAGTTAGGAAGTATGGCTCTGTCATCATCTGCCCTACCTGCACCCTGGACTCAGGCAGGTTGATTTTCAGTGCCACCTCCTCCCTCATGAAGATATCTGGGTATCGAGTCTTGGCAAATAGCGCTTCCAGCACGTCTAGCTGCGCCCGGGTGAACGTCGTCCTCTCCCGGCGTTGTTTCCGTGGAGTGGCTGTGGGACAAGAAGCCCAGGGCCCTTTAGGGTGGGGGAGCAGTTTCTCAGTCACAGGGATTTCTGCGGGTCCTCCAACTCCCCTACCCTCCACCCCGCACACTCCCCTACTCCTCACAGCCCTTCGACCCAGAGCCTTCCAATGGGCTCCCCAGCCCAGCCCTTGACACACACTGCCCCTTCCACAGTAGCCCCTGCTTGCTCTTCCTGGCCTCGGAGATTTCTCCAACCATAGTATCACTTGGAAAGCTAACAAAACAAATGAAATAAAAGAAAAGCAAAAAACCAAAATCCTCCAAAATCAACCCCCAAACCATAACACAAACAGAAAAGCTATTCTGTAGAGTCAAAGGATCTCTGAGGACTGGCAGCTTGGATTGATGGGGCGAATCTCCATCCTGCTCCCATGGTTTTTAGCACTCCAAGGGCCTTTGTTCCTTGATCTTTAAAATGGGGACATGGTTCATACTTCTACTTCTAGGATAATTTTAAAGAGATCTGATTTAAAAGCAGAAAGCATCTGCATTTGGAGACAGTCACACCTCTTGAGATTAAAGGTGCAAGGCCTGGAGGTCAGAGGGGAGGCCCCAGACATGGAGGGGAAAACAGCAAAGCCCAAGGGCACTAAGGATCTAGGGAGAGAAAATGCAGCCTCTCCAAGAGGGCACTTCTAAGGAATTGGACATCAAGGTTTGGGCAGGGGCCTCTCCCCCAAATGACAAGGGCGGTGACTTTCCTTACCCCATCGCAATGCATGTCTCTTATTTACTCAAATTAAGAATAAAAGGATGTGATTGTCTCCAACTGTTGCAGATCCACCTACTCACTTCTTCCCAACCCCTGTTCTCTCCTCAGTCAGTAAATGCCCAGGTGTTGTTGTGCCTTCAGAAGGAAAACCCAGTGGGGACCTCTCCTGGAGCTGGGGTGGGGACAGTGTGACTGCCAGTCCGGGTGCCTGGGGGAAACAGGGTGTCACATCCCAGTGGGGAGGGTGTGGGGAAGGGCGAGCGTGGGAATGCCGAAGGGCTCACTTACCGGGGTAGCCCACGGAAGGGTGCAGTAAGTCCATACCCGAAGTGGTCAGACTCAGCCCATTGACTGCGTAAGGCGGTTGCTTAAGATAAGACATCATGCTAAGGTTGTTTGGAGGTGCAAAGTCGGCCCAAATTGGGGGGACCCAGCCAGAAGGTCTCGATTCACCCGGGGTGGACAGGTTCAGGGTTCTTGGTGGGTGGGTTTGGAGTGGTGGAACTAAGGGCAAAGCAAACAAACAGAGGTGCTGGTTTACTGCTTCCGAGGCAGCAGCTCGTCCACTTTCCACCACTAACTAAAAATGGTGGAAGGCAAGGCAGAGGCTTTTAAAGGACTTGTAGACTCCCCACCCCCCCCCGACCCCCAGCTGCTCTGGAACTAGAGGGGATGGAAGGAGACCAGATAAACCTGTCTTCCCCACCCCCGCTCTAAACTTAAAAAAAAAGTACCCGAAGAAAGCAATTACAATCTGCTTTCCCCAAGAACAAAACCGCACGCCTTCAAATGCACACATTGCATTCCTAGCCCTACATTTGCATAGGACTCATTGGCTGGCACTAGCTAATTGTCTCAAACAAAACTTGATTGGGGCCATTTGCAGAGACAAAGAACTCTTTGGCTAAATAAATAATGCTGATAACAAAGCCCATTGGTGAGAAACAAAGAAACAATTCAAGAAATCTACCTCTCCCCAGACTGTTGCCTTTCCACGGCAGAGATTTTAATTATCTTAGCTTTTTACCACTTTCAACTGCTGTGAACCTAAAATGTCAGTGCATTTAACATCTAAAATACCAACTTACTAAACCACAAACTTGGGAAAACTACTCAACCACTATTATTCCACATCTGAAGTCATTTCCAGTACATTTTCACCTAATTAGTAGTCTGAGTAATTAGATTTTGAGGTAAGTAACAGATTTATTAGGGTTTTGGAGAACCTTGATTATATGTGTCTAAAGAACTAAAGCTAAACAAACAAGTATTTAACTTTTAATAGACGCCCATCAAATATTTAAACATATTGCAAAAAAAAGTCTCCAAGATTGGCACAGGGCTTGCCAGAAACTGTGAAGTAAATTTAGAATCCCACCAATCAGATAATGACAGGACCCCACATTTGCAAGTAGAATGGGTGCGCATTTGTAGTGCAAGCCGCTTCCATGTTGATTTTGATGTGTGGAGGCTGCAGATCCTGCAGGAGGCAAATTTTCAGACATTTGGGTCCCCAGCAGCTGCAGCGGAGTTTCCTGTTAACTCTAACTGTCTTTTGCACATTTTAGTTTTGACGAAAGTAGATACACAAACACCCAAAGTTGCGAAACTTATAGAATTTCTCCCTACCTTTCAAGTTTCCTACAATCCTATAAGAAAAAGAACTCAGGAGGGAAAAGAAAGGAAGAAAAAGAAGAGTTATTTACTAGCTTCAGCTGAGTTCCTCACCCCCTCCCCCAGCAAAGAGATCCAAAATAGATGTTAATATAGGCTGGCAGTTTGCAAGGCTGGCTTTTATTTTCCTAAAATGTGGCCCTTATACTGCAAGGATCCCTACTTTGAAACTTTGACACTATGTGAGATTGCTTTAAAATGGCAGATATAAGACTAGGAGTTCTCTCTCACTTTTACAAAGGTCTTGCAGAGTTTTAAGGACTCTGGGTCTTCATATATGCATTGTTTAAGATATCAAGGCACAAAGTTCCACAAATGGAACTTGGTAACTGCAACTTCTTCCTGATTTAAATTCAGAACACAAAAGTCATGCTTTTCTATCCTAGGATCTAATTTAATGTAATTTTAGAACTGTCCTTCTTGGAGGAGTTTGGATTATTCATCAGTGAAACTGATTTAGTTGCTCCTACAACAAAGACTTTATATTTTGTATTCTTCCCTTTTTCAAGATGCTGTTATCTGGAATCTGTGAAAATACTGCTGCTTTTAAAATATAGTCATTTATTTGTTTAAATAGCCTCTAAGCTGGAGGTTTTTTGTTTAATAAAATCTTGCTACCTTGGAAAGTTCTGAACTACAGTACTATGGAGAAACCTAAAATCATATCAGATGTACACATGAGAAATATGGACATGTTCTTCTATGTCGAGGTCTCGCTCAATTAGAAATGCCTGACACATCCTACAAGAAAGTAGCACATTCCAACATAAAGGAAGTAAGGGACAGAAAAGCACCAGGACCTAGATTTTTCTTGGAGCTCCTTCGCCCTTACCATTGCAAAATGGCTAAAATTCTCGAGATAGACTATTTTCACTTTTTACTCCTTTAAAAGGAAAAGAGTTAAAACAAAAACAAAACTACAAGGTACTCTCAACAGCCAGCCTAGGTATTCACTCTCCAAAAAGGGGGCCCTGGGCCCTTCCATCTAACTTTCAAAGCCGGGTAAGGAAGCCTTTCTCTTTTCCTCTCGAAGCAGAGTCCAGAAGGGGAAAAAGAAATACCTTTTCAAAAATCTAAGCCTCAGTAAGACTGCTCTCGAGGTGGCCTCCGGAGAACTCACTCACACCCAGGAGCAGAAGGCGGTCGCGCGGCGAGTCCCCGCAGCCGGTCGGCACTCGCACCCTCGGGCGCGAGTGGCTGGGCCCGGCGTCCCCGCCCGGCCACCCCGCAGCCCCGCAGGCCTGGCGCCCGAGGTCCCGCTCCGCTGCCCGCGTCGCCCGCGCAGCCTTATATCTAACGGTCAATTCGTGCAATCTGTCGCTTCCCCCCTTCGCCCCCCCTTGTTTTTTTTTTTTCTTCCAAGGAGCCCATCTACCAGTTGCTGTGTCCTCGCTCAACAATAATTACCTCGTCCGAGAATTAATTATAATAAATGTTTTCTTGATAAACTAACGAGATAATCCGAGGGGCACACGTCCCTTAATTACAGGCCGCCGTGCTCAGCTCTGCTTCTCATCCGGGCTGATTAATTTTCTGCATGATAGAAAGGAAACAAAACTACGCGGACTGGCGATTGGCCTGCTGCTGGGGAGACGACGAAGAGGAGGAAAGAAAGAAAAAGGAGATATGTGGGCGCCGCGGAAAACAGCCGGCGCTGGCCTCTATCCGGCGAACTCGAGTGAAAGTTTTTGGCCTCAGGGAATCAAACGACGATGCCACCCGCGAGGGAGGGAGAAAGAAACGTGCCAAAAGGGTTGGCCTTGACTATTAATTATCGTTAGGAGAAAGCCGGGTGTTAGCTTTGCGAGAGGTCTGGGAGTCTACCTTACTTTGGGGGGAGGAGTTTCCTCCCCAACTCCTCTCTTGTGCTAATAACTTTTGATGACTGTAAAAAGTCCCGAGGTGAGCAGAAGCAATCCTGACCCCGAAGCTCTAAGGATGCAGGGAGAGTTTCAAGGAGCGATTTCCCTGTCCCCTCCCCGCGTAATCCGCCACTGCAGGGCCAGCGCAGCTCGGCCTTCTCCGCACGCACACCACCGCTATCTGTAGAGGAGGCACTAGCGCACTCGATGGAATTCTGACGGGAGACTGGGGTTCCCAACAATGTGTCCTGAAACCGGACACATGATTTCAAGAGTCACTTGAACGCAGCAACGCGAAGACTTCTTTGCGGCGCGACACATCGCGCAGGCCCGGTACTGGCAGAGCCCTTCTGACGGTCCTTACTGGGCAAACCGGGGGCAGAGGCTGGGCCTTGGCGAACCCCGGGGCCCGGCCCGGCCCCGACCCACGACACTCATTGTCCCCGAGCTTGGGAAGGGAGTGCACGAGCGCGCGGGCGGACCCTGTCGCTGCTCCACTGGGAGAACAGCTGAGGAGCGTCGGTCCCCATTGGAAGGATTCCTGTTCCCGGCCTGTTCCGCCAGGGGCGGCGCAGGGGCCACTCACCGCCACTTCGGCCCGCCTCAGGTGCGCGCGGAGGGCTACGTGGGGCGGACTCGGCACCATCCCCGGCAAAGTCACGTTGAAAAAGGATTCTGCTACAATCGCCCGGCCTGGTGGCTCCGGTCTGAGACCACGACAACTGTGTGTGTGTTGGGGGCGGGAGGAGCGGTAATTGCACTCCCAGGGGTTTTTTTGTTTGGTTGTTTTTGTTTTTTTTTTTTTTGGTTGGGTGGGAGAGTGATTAAAAAGAAAAAGGAATCCTGGAAGCTTTTGGAAGAGGCTAAGGACGGAGCTGCTCTTGGCTGGGGGCGAGGGGGCCGAAAAGAGCGAGCGGCGAGCGCCGGGCCGGACGAGACCCCCGCGCTCCCAGCCTCCCCGGTTATCCGCTCGGGCTTCCGCTCACGTTCATTGCGGACAGGCAGAGGCTCCAGCGGCGGCCGCCGGCCCTGGCCGACCCGCAAGCGAGCGGGGCTTCCGGCGCGCGGGCCCAAGGAGGCGCCTACCTTTCAAATATAGTTGTTTCAATCCATCCATCTAGCTACATCTGCATCTTTTTGTCTCGGACTCTAAAAACGTCCTTGGGATCCATCCAAACGACCCTAACCAAATCTGGGGGGCGGGGGGGCCCAAACCACAAAGATCCTGGGGAGAAGTCCAGAACGGCGTTGACATAAAAACAAAGCCACAAACAAAACCCTTCCAAAACACCCCAGCTTAGACTCGCAGGGTTTCGACGACGTTTTGCAGAAGCGGCGGCCCCCAAGAGCACGCTCTCTCCCTCTCTCCCACTCCCGCTTTCATCTCCAGATCATGCATTTTTTTTGCAATGATCGTTATTACACACCTCAAAATTTGTAAGAGAAAAAAATACATCAGCCTACAGAAGAACTCCACGTTCTCAGAGGTCCATCGGTCGGTCTGTTGGAGGTATTGGGGTAATGGCAGACAGACAGAGGGACACACAGATATGGATAAAGATAGACAAGACAGACGGACACTTACCTTACAGTCGCATGGGAGGTTAGGAAAAAAATCAAATTATCCTTCAAAATTCCAAATAACCAGCTATCCTAAAAGAAACCAAGAGTATTGAGTTAGAAACCTTGCAGTCTTCACCCTTCCATAAAAAGTCAAACACAACCAAAAACATTTTTTTTAAAAAAAAGAACAGAAAATGAGGAAAGGGGCTAGAGTTGAAAACACGCATGGGCCCCTCCGATACATACAAAGTAGACGTGGCGAGTGAAGGCTGCTCTAGCGATTTTTATTTTTAATCACAGTGGAGGCTGAGTTGGAGCTGAGGTCGGTCCCGCTCTCAGGGAGATTTGCTGAGAAAGCGCCTCTCTGGCAACTTTTTGACGCAAACTCTCCAACCAATGGCAGGGAGAGAATGATTGACACATCTAAGCCAGAGGGAAAATAATAAAAACACACAACAGGGGGAGGAAAACAGGCCGCTGCTGCACGGGGGGACGAGCAAGCAACAAATCCAGGCCTCCGACATTACCAGAATGTTCTTGAAAGACACTGGACTCCGCTTAAAATATACATTATGGACCGGAGCATGTGAACTAATTGTATAATTAAAATGATGGACAGGAGGCCTCCCCCTTACCTTCTTTTCCTCTTCCTTTACTCCTTTCCTTTCCCCCTTTCCTTTTTTGTTTTCTATTTTAGAGAATGGAAGAAAGGAAACCCATACAACGTAAGATAGGAAGATAAAAATACTTAAGTAAAGGCTGGAGAAGGGTGGGTGTGGGGATAACTGGGTTATCGCATTCAACGCCACGAGTAAGTGTGCGGATCGGAGGCAGAAAGCAAGTCAGGTTGAAGCCCGAAACCACGACTGTGCCATCTCGAACAGGGCCAGACCACGCTGAGGGCCAGAAAGGGTGAAGGAAGGAGGCCTGGGAGTGAGATGTGGGAACGTAGGGAAGAGAGACAGATAAACAAGTGCAAGAACAAACTATTTTTAAAAACTCAGTGTCGTCTCTATTCTTTATGCCGTTATGAATATGCTCTGGTCCCCGAGCAAGCGACCGGGACTTTCGGTATGCGCGAAGGGTTTTTGGAGTTGAGAAGCCCAGGGCAGGCTGCAAAGAACACGGACACCCATATCTAACCCCAGAGATAGTTTGAGGGAAGCAGCAGGGACCAGGTCAGTCCTCGCTGCATGCGAGTGTGGGGTCCGCAAGTTGTAGGGGAGGGAGCGAATGACGGAGACCCCCGCCCGGCTGGAAACAGGGTTTCCGTGTTAGAACAAACGCCAGCAACCGCCGGACCGGGCCTGGAGCTAACTGGGCTGGCGCCGCCCGAGCCCGGGGCTGAGAGCCGGGAGGCTGGGAAGTGCTGGGACCGGGGACCCGAGCCGGAAAGAGCGACCCCAGCCCGACTTTTCCGCTGGCGCAGAGAGCGGGGACCCGAGAGCTTTCAAAAGGATCTGAGTCCCTGGAAAAACAGAAACAGCTTAGGCGGAGTATGGGGTCGGCTGGGGGGGCGGCGAGTGGAACCACTGAGTGCGAGTGAACGGGGGCGGGGGTGGGGGTGGTGGGAGCAGAAGACAACTCTTCCCGCACAACTTCCAGTGCAGAAAAAGAAAAAAATCTCTTCCTAAACCCCCACCCCCAAGCACCACCACCACCGTGGCAAGTGGGCCCAAAGAAACAGCTCGCTGCCTTTAATTTGGGGACCTATGTTAATGAAGTTGGTAATTAATTCGTCGCTTTGTTGTCGGTTCTTATACTGTATGTGTAATCAAATGTGGCCGTCCTTGGGATTTACAGCAATTAACGAATTACTGGAGTGCGCACGAGGCAGCAAGCCCTCGGCAGCCGGGCTGGGCTGTGGCTCGAGCTCGGCCTGGGGCTGGGGACTCCGCGGCCGCGGCCCCCCTCGCAGGTGTCTCTGGAGCTTTGGGCCCTGGCGGCCCCTCGAGCCCCGGAGCGGCCCCGGGCCCGCCCGGCTCCTTCCCGGCCCTCCGCAGCAGCTCCAGTCCGGAGCCCCGCTGGCTGTCGCGTTCCCAGGAGTCGAGACTTTCCGGGGGCCCGGGCTGGGGGGGAGGGTGAGTACCGACCTTTTTCTCTCACCCCGCCCCCACCGTACTGAAACACCTGGAGACCGCCCCCGAAGCCTTTAACCGGGGCGGGGGAGGGGGGAACTGATGCCCCAGGCGGTATGGCCCGGTGGCGCTGGCTGTTGGAGGCACTGGTCGCGTACGCTCGGTCTCAGTGACAATGCTTTCTATGAAGGAAGGGCAAGTCCACTCCGATCGCCTGAAGCAGCCTCCTTCCTACCCTGAGAAAAGGCAGTGTTTCCCCCAGTTTGATCACAATGATGTTTAAAGCATCAAAGAGCGAAAAAGAAAAATGGTCGTTGTGGATCTGGCAGAGGGGAAGGGCAGGAGGGAGGCCTCGGGGACACTGGGGGTGGGATGGGTTGGAGAAATATCAGAACACGCGCTTGGGATCTCCACGAAGTAAGTGAAAATTTTGGACTGGGAGATCCAACTGCTGCAGTGTCCAGTGTCGGGGGAAGCCCCTCAAGCCCTGTGTAGAGGTTTGCGATGTCCTCCCAGATGGCGGGGGCAGCTGAATCTCCTCGAATGTTCTCAGGTTCTGTTCGACCGGGGCAGATTTCTGCGGGGTGGGGTGTGGGAGGGCTTTTCCCCTTCCAGCGGCCAGCAGCAGACAGCTCCTGCTTCTCCTTTGCCCTCTAGTCTAATAACTTCGCAGAAATACGGGGCCAATAAACCACGAGTTGGAAATGGACAGTGTTAAATAAACAAGGGTCTCTTTAAAATTCTCATCCACTTCAGATGTCTAAAGTAAGATTGTGATGATTTTGTCACGGTTTGGTAAATTTACCCCTTTAAGAGGCTTTCATAAATCCCAGAACACACCTTCAGCCAGATTTGAATATAGATTTAGGTTTTAAAACCCAGAAGCTGGAAACACCGCTTTATCAAAGAGAATTTCCCTTTAGCTTAGCAATGTGCTGAAGCTCTTAAAAGATTGGATCTGAGAGAGAGAGAGACAGAGAGGAGAAAGAGAACTAGAGACAGAGAGAGGCAGACGGGGGAGGAAAAAAGACTTTCTTTTTCTTTCTAGAGGAATTCTGCCCAGACTCGGCAGCAGTTGGTAGCAAGCAAGCTTTCTCCTGGGTGTCGCCTGGAAAAGTTGCAAAATTGCTCTTCACCTGTAAGAACATGCTCTTTATCTTCCAGTCTCTTCTTGTCAATTTGGAAATTGCAGACAGCCCGGCTCAGGTACAGTCCCCACAAACCCTATTCTAGGTCAGGACAAAAGCCACTGGCTTTGGGGAGAGGGGGCTGGGTTGTTTTACTGAAAACCTTAGACGCTTGGTGGGAGAAAAAGACTCCTTGGATGAAAAGTCTAACTCTTGATTTTCAGTAAGTTCTTGAACTTCCTATATGCTTACTATCTGTTCAGTGTATTTCCTCTATCCATGTTTAACTTCTTTTCTGTGTTCTGTGTCTTTTAAATTTTTTTCTATGAATCTGACTTATGGTGGCAAGCTTTGTGTTTTTAAATAATTTTCTTTAACAAGTGGATGGTTTTGAATTATCACGTTTACAATTATTTTGCTATGCATATGAGATATAAGTATTTAGAAGTTAAATTGAGAAAACTGATACACAGGGAATCAAATTATTTGTCAGAACTTACATGCAGTTTCCAGAGTATGGCTGATGTTCATATTTTGAAATCTAGATTCATGCCTGGCACTAACTGGGCTTTCTCCATCCCACAAGCCAGGCCAGTTTAAAATATTCCAAACTTTCCTCCAAGTTTATTAACTATGGGGGGGGGGAGGAGTGGAGGAGTGGGAGGGAAGAGGAGAGAGATCTCTGATTCTTCCAGGCTAATTAAAAAAGAAGAAGAACAAAACCCATATTCTATGAGAACACAGCCTCTCAGGGGGAAAGGAGCCAGTTAGACTCCCTGAACACTCACTTCAGAAATACGAAGATTAATTTCCAATCTTTTCAGCGATTTAGTGGACAGTGGGGGACCACATTTTGCCTTAGAACCACCACGATATCTAGAAAGAAGTCATTTTTCATTAGGTTTTTAGATATGTCTTTATTACAAACTTCGACAAGATTAACTTTAATTAATTTTTAAACAAAGATTTAAGATTGGCCATGTAGACAGAATTTGGGGGAAAATACGAGGCAACAGATCGCTTATGAATTAAGCTTGAGTCGTTCATACTCTGCATTGCAGTTGCCTCAGAAAAGAGGGTAAGGGAGAAAGAAACGACTTCAAAGATAGGATTGGGCTGTCTGGATAAAAGAGTAGGAGGCAAACTCCAAATGCGAAAAAGAGGAAAAGAGGACCATGTTGTTCCGGAATGAAACGGATTAAGATTGTGTGACAAGTGCGAGATGTGGGGCTGTGAGACATTTATGGGCAGACTGTGAGCTGGGAGCTATGCGTCTGTACCTAAGAGTGTGGGGATGTGTGCAGAGCAAGGTTAGGGTGAGGGATAGGAAGGGCATGTGTGAGTGTGAGAGACAGAAATGTGAGGAGGTGTGTGTGTGTGTATGTGTTTGGAGGGTGTGGACAGGAATGTGGATGGATAGATGAAGGGTGGTGGCTGTCAGTTTACATAATTTTCATCTCCTGGTCCTGAAGTTTCCTTGAAATCAATTCTACTGCAGGCAGCAGTCTTGAGCTTACAGAGCTGATATAAAACAACCATTACAGTGCAATATCTTGCCTGTTTGCAAACTTCATTTAAAACTGGGGGAAAAAAGACCCAGGAATGGTTTTGTAAGAAAGGAAAAAAAGAAGAAAAGAAAACCACAGTGAAGCTTTAAACTAGTTTGGGTAAATCTCTAATCTTTTATTTGTAACCTTTTACAAGCTTTATTTCCCGTATATGAAAAGCTTCTTTTATATGGGCACGACAGACTTTTCCTTTGGATTTTTAATTAGAGTCCATCAATTGTAGCCATATTTAAGAATCAATATAAAGTAATCCTTCGAGATGGGATAAGGTTTTAATCGAAAATCTAATTTCCCACTCTTTGCAGATCATTTTAAGAAGCTGGTTGATTAAAAAAAAGAGAGTTCAATTTTAAAAGACGTAACACCTAAAACCTGGAAAAGATCATGTCTACAAGAAACCTACTGATGTTGCCTTACAAAGAAAAAGTCTGGCTCTTGTTGGGAACTTTTTTCTACTTAGACTAATTTGACTTATTTTTTTCTCAAACACTATTCTCTAATGCCACTCCTATGAGAGTATTCACATTGAATGGGGAAAGAAAAAGATAGAAATTGTTTGTTTGAAACAGTATCTCCTGTGCAAAAGATTGTGACTTAAATTTTTTATTAACAAAGAAAACATGGATCTTGACAGATCTCTTTCACTACATGCTCCCAAATGCCCAAGATTAGAGAATGAATAATACACATCATTTTTTTCATGAATGCAAACTTTCCACTTTCACATCCAGGGATGAATATTTCTGAACAATTTCAAAACTTCAAATTTAGAATTTTGCAATTTTAATTTTTTTGCAACAATTGAAAAGTTGCTTATTACAAAGGCATAGAATTTTAACCAGTTCTACCAGTCACCGGCTTTCAATTTGTCTTTTAGAAAAGGAAAAAAATGAAAGCAAGAAAGGAAAGAAACAAATAAAAACTAATTGTAAGTGCATAGTCCAGACACTTTTGCTCCTGAATGATCAAGCTGAGGCATTTGTTCAAAGGCCGCACATTATCTAGATGTGCATAGTGCCTTTTCTACAGTCACCGCTTAGTCTGAGACCTGCAAATCATCTATAAACTAGAGGGGACCCCAGAAAAGTTTACAGGCAAATTTTCGGATTCAATTTTTTATTTTTGTATCCGTTAGGTGAATTTTAAAAAATGAACTCATCATACTTGCTTCTTAAAATCGGAATGAAGTGGGTTTGAACATATTTGATGCCTATGCTTTTCTTTTATCCGCAGAAATTTCAATTTATTTAAAAGCCTGGCGTTTAATACACTACATGACCGCATGAATTTTAGAGAAACCCTCTTGTATTTCTCCGTAATCGCGTCTAATGAAAACCTGGGATTTTCCATTATTAAAAAAAGTGAAAATATAATGCATCTTCATTAGGAAAATTGACTGCTGTGCTCACGACAGTTCTTAATTGAAAAGGCAACCTATTTTAATGGTGTAGTTGAGAAGAAGATTACATACTTTATCCAAACACAAAGACAATTAATAATGAGAAGCAGGCTGCTGCCATTAACTCTAATGCAGTTGCATCAATGTCAGTGAAAAGTGCTCATACCTGAGATACACGGTGCAAACTCCCCCGGCTCCCTCCTTCCCCAATTCACCCACTCTTTAATTTGAGTTTCTTAATGTGCAAGCGCCAGGGCCGGCTGTGGTCAGGCGGGCTATTTTCCGGCAAGTGCGGCGCGGGGCCAGGCGTCCCTGCCCGCGGGTCGCTGGGTCCCCGGCTGCACCGCCCCGCCGGAGGCGCGGGGGCTCGGGGCTCTCTTCGTAAACCTCGCGCCCTCCCATTTGCGCGCGCGGAGCCGGGTGAGGGCGGCCGCGGCCCCCGCGCGGTGGAGGATTTGGAGGCTCAGAGCCACCTGGTACATACTGAGAAGTTTAACAAACCGGACTTGGCTGCCTCGGAAACTGCGTTCTGTTCTGACACATTTACGGAAAAGTTACAGGAAACAAATCTTGTAAAATTAAGGGTATGTTTGGTGGGGACAGTCTTGAGCGCACATGGTCATCCGGCGAATCAACCAAGTTTTCCAAAGCGCCCCCTCTCCAGCTCTCGGGCCAGGGGAGCAAAGCGTGCGTGTGTGCGTGTGTGCGCGCGCGCGTGTCTCTGTGTCTGCGTGTGTGCTCGCGAGCGCGTGTGTTCAGGGAGGGGGGCATCCCGACCTTTCCTAGACCCTAGCAGGTCCCGACTCCAGGCTGGGAGAACACGGCGGCAGTCTCTGGTCTTTCCCCCTCGTGGGCGAGGTGCGGCCAGCTGAGACCTCGCGCCGGCCGCCTCGGACCCGGGGCGGCGAGCTGGGGGAGCCAGCGCGGGAAGGGAAGACCTGGGGCTCCCACCCTTGGCGCAGAACGAGCGGCGGCGCTTGGTGCTGGGCCTGTTCCTGCGGCCGTCCGCGCTCTGGGGCGCAAGGACTCGAAGGCGCGATCTGCCCTAGCAGACCCCAGCCCCTCCCCGGGGCGGGTACAGCTTGGGGAAGGGGCAAACTCTCAATTTGGGTGTTTACGAGATGCTTCGGTGCTCGCGAAGGGCTAGGCCACTTTTGCTTGGCGTCGTACTGCCCTCCGAACCGGCTCTACTCGTCCCTCCCCAGCGCAGTCTTGAAGCCCAGGCTCAGGCAGCTGGGAAAGGGGGCGCTCCCCAACAATATCATCTTCCTCCTCCGCCCCAGGGTGATTCAGGGCCCGGCTGCAGGCTAACAGGCGCACCCAGGCCAGGCCATCACTTCCCTTCCCCAAGGGCAGGTAGTGAGCGGGCACCTTCGAGGAGTTTTTCAGGCTTCTCACTTTGACCACCAGCCATGCGCAGCGCCAGGGAGACATATATATATTGCTGGGGTCTGAGCCTATGGAAGTCGCCTAGGAGAGAAGGGGGGGAGAAGGTAGTCAGATTTCCGATGCTGCTCCGTGGACACGTGCAAACATCCAGCCTCCTGAAGGAGGAAGAAGCAAGGACCCTATCCTCCAAGGCCCAACTGAATACATCCTCCTCTCTTGAGGGATATCCTTACAGGAAAGCTCCTTCCACAAATGCACGCTTCCCTCTGCAGCCCTCAGTGTCCTGGGGCCGGCTCCGTTGCCCTCCATCAACCGTACCCCACTTTACTCCCTGCTTCCATCTATTCGTTTACAGACTTCCTGCAGTCTTGCCAATTTTGTGATTCTGCCCACAGGTTAGGAAGCCTCTCAAAGGCTCTGAAGACAAGCAGGACTGGAGTATTCTCCAGGCGCCCCAGGCTCCTCTTCTCCCTCCCTTGGGGCAGGTGGGTCTCTAGAGCACAGTAACCTCCCTTTGGTGAAAGCCAGCTAACTGCTACTGGTCCTGGTCTGGGAATCTTCTCCCCTCCTTTCCGACCTCCATCTATGACCAGCCTCCCGGAATGATGTATCTAGAGCGTTTGCTGTTGCTTTCAAATACGTTTTTCAGATTGCAAAAGTTGAGGTACTCCAGTTACTGTTTATCAGCCAAGCCCTGGCTTCTGCTTTTGGTGAGGCCATGTGTGTCAGTTGGGTGTTAAGGAAGGAACCAGGTCTCCTAGACCAGTAAGAAGTGGTTCTCTTTTTGGGATAGCTTGAACCCTAGATGTCTTACTTGCCCAACAACATAAGAGCAAACACAGACTCCCTTATATTTGTGGATCTGTTTCTTAGCATTTAACTTACGGATGCTTGGAGGCAACTTCATTAGCACGTGTGTGACTTTGGATAGCCACTCAATAATGACATTCCTAATCATTTATTGAATACCATTTAAGCTAGTTCAGCAACAGACACTAACTCTTAGCCTAAATGGCAGTTTTCTGGCAGCTTATTCAACTAATGAACAAGGAAAAAGCGAAAGATATAATTACTTCCAATACTTAACTCCTGAATATGACAATGACAGTCATCACTTAAAGGACACACAGACCACACCAAATATAGATCATATCTTCTGGATTACTTTTGAGAAGCAGGATTTTTTATTTGTTGGTTGTTTTTTTGGTTGTGCTTTCTTGTGTTTGATAGACAAAATATGTCACAGAGAAACAGACGAAACAGGCATGGTCTATAGGAATTGAGTATCAACAGAATCATGGGTTTGAGTTTATCCTGACCTTTTCCTACTGTTTCAACCAAAAAACCAGAAGCAGCAAAGACCTGGATGAAGGCTTTCTCTAACAAAAAGATATTCTGTAAACACTAGATAGTCACTAAGGAATAGATCACCTGAAGTAAACCTTTTTCTATGACAAACAATTGGAGGAAAATCAAACAATTCTATTATCAAAAAATATTTTTGAGGCCGGGCGCGGTGGCTCACGCCTATAATCCTAGCACTCTGGGAGGCCGAGATGGGGGGATTGTTTGAGTTCAGGAGTTCGAGACCAGCCTGAGCAAGAGTGAGACCCCGTCTCTACTAAAAATAGAAAGAAATTAATCGGACAACTAAAAATATATAGAAAAAATTAGACAGGCATGGTGGCGCATGCCTGTAGTCCCAGCTACTTGGGAGGCTGAGGCAGAAGGATCGCTTGAGCCCAGGAGTTTGAGGTTTCTGTGAGCTAGGATGATGCCACGGCACTCTAGCCCGGGCAACACAGTGAGACTCTGTCTCAAAAAAAAAAAAAAAATATTTTTGAATGTCCTGGCAGTGTTTGGTAGATATAACTTTGGTCAACTCTAGAGTCCTAATGAAGATATTCCAATAAAAGCAACAAATATTTTACATTAGACCACATATTCTTAAATCTGATTATACATTTGGATCAATTTGGTCTATTAAACAATTTGTGCATACATGGTAGAATGGATAAATTCATTTTTCATGTGCAAAAATTTTTATTGAAACTAATTTGTCTGAAGATGTGTGATTATCAATCCAAGAAGTCTCCAGAACACAAGTACTTTTTCAAAAGTTGATTGAAACATGAACTCACATTCATTCATTCATTCTATAAGCATATTTGGGAGCCTACTATGTATTAGGCCATTGTCAGGTATTGATTATGTCTACAGACTCATGCTCATGACCAGAAACTAAGTTTTATTTTTCTCATTTCAAAGAATCAAATAGTTATAATAAACATTTGATTTAAAAGTTTATATTACCCACTCTCTTCCATACACAAATTGAACCTGAAGAGATCTGTCAGTTGCTCAGGGTTGTAAGTACTCATTGTGATCATGCATAGTAGTGTTCTTAGGGAAAGCTGCAGGAGTTGTTTGCATGAACTGACAAAAGTAAATGACTCTTAATATTCAAATTTGATTTGTTTCTAAAAAATAAAATCAGAAGGCAACTGAGTATATGATTTATTTTGTGGTTTAGATATATATTCTCTAGTAAAAAAATAATTTTTTGATAGGAATAGAAACAAACTTTAGATTTAGCTTTATATTCTTTTAGCCAGTATTTAAAAGATATAGAGGCTTTATGTGTGTATACCATCACTACATTCTAAGAGAATGCAAAGAAAAGTATTTAAAATAATTATAAATACAATTTATTTTTAAAAACCCCCTTTCTTGAGCCAGACATGGTGGAACATGTCTATAGTCCCAGCTACTCAGGAGGCTGAGGCAGAAGGATCTCTGGAGCCTAGGAGTTTGAGGCCAGTGAGACTCCAACCTCTAAAAAGAAAAAATAATAATAAAAAACACTTTCTGGGTTAGAAATAGTTATTATTTATTTATTTGTTGTTTTTGGCCATTTTAGCTTCAACTAGTTGCCAGTCCTTGAAGTTGATGGGTTTTATTTTCCTTCAAATTTAGGATTGCCCAAGTAACAACTTACACTCAAATATAGTCTTTCTTATAAATATTGTCTCTCCCCTCCCTTTTTTAATACTTTCCATCTATAAAACAGACATCACCATGAAATTTTCCATAGATTATGGATGGATTTATTGAATGTGGTGATCAAATAACAGATTAGAATTGAGTCTCTATAGAACTGGCTAGTGTATAAAGCCTTCCTATTTCTGATGAACTCTGGCAGGAGGAATTAGATGCTACCTCTTAAAAATCAGTCTTACTGACCTATGTCTGCTTGGATACACTAGAGTCTTTGAGCTATGTCCTCACCAATAATATTTTATCTTTTGGGTATGATTTCTGGGTCATGGCACCCATGCATATCCTGTGGTCTACAGAGAGGCCATATTGATTAATAGTCCTCATGCAAATTATTCAGAAGGTTGGGTTTTTTTAATCCTAAAAACCTCCAAAACCTCATTCTTTACATTCCAAATATGTTCTTGTTAATTTCCTTCACAGCTAAGAAGATACCAGAGCCCCTTTGTTCTGGAGCTGCTGATTCTGGTATTCAAGGTGTTTGTTCCAGGGATTGCACTTATGATTTTAAAAGTGCCATAAATTCTTCAAACTAAGCCCTTATAGCCCTTATACGACCTTATAGGCTTAGATTATTCAATCTTAAGAATGAAAAAAAAAATTTCCATGAGATTAGAGGTAGCTATTCATATTGTAAATATGAATTTATTAAATTTAACTGGCAAAGAGATCTATTGCAAGTAAAGAAGGTGAAAATACAGGCTTAAAATACTCAGGGCTGAGAATAGAACATTTAATTTCTGATTCTCTCTGCAGGTGGGGTATGAAATCGAATGCTAGTGTTGCTGATGCCAGAATGCTTGCCTATTTTTACACTTCCGTAAGAGATGTGGGTAATAGAAAGGGATACTTATTGAAGTACAACAGGCTTTATGTAAAAATCCATTAGGCTTAAGGAGGACAGTATTTGCCTTATGGAAGAGAGTGGATCTCTTGATGCCCAAAAGGTATACGTGAAAGACAGTGAAATGAAAAGGAGATGAGAATCCAGACACTCCATCAGCAGCCTTACCCTGTGACAGACCCAGAGGCAACTCCAAAGCCACCAGGGCAACTGCCTGTTCAGTTTGCCAAAGAGCCAGATGCTGTTGCTTGGAAGAATCTCTTCCACAGCTTGATGTCTGGGTCCTGTGATTGCCATCCAAAGAACAGTGGTGGGGCATGCTGGGATGAATGCAATCCCGGCATCCCACTACAGTGTTTTCTTTTTAAAAAAGAATCATTTTAAATCAGATAAGTTTTAAAACTCACATATTATTTTTGAAAATTTAAAAAGGAAATTGGAGGATAAATAGTACAAATCAAGGCTCTATATTTGAAAAAAATCCTCTTCAAACTCAATGTTGCTTATGGGTCATATTTAATTATCCCATGAGGATTGGGACATTTCGATGAGACAAAAGACCATCCACCATTCGCAGTAATGAAATAAAAATCAACACAATCTAGAAGAATGATGATAAGTAATATTTATTATTTATATTATAGCTGTGATTATTTATAATATTTATTTAAATGAAATAAAAGATATTCAGTGTTAGTTTTGGAATAAGATTTTGATTGTGGGTGACACTGAACATGTATTTAAATAAAAAAGGCAATAAGGAAAATGATTGGTGACATTTAAGGGGAAAAATCATGCCTAACAGAATATTGATGAGTCATTAACATCTCTTCTTAAATATTGTCAGTATTGTCACATGAAGCAACATCCCTCCTTTTCAAAATATATGTTAATATTTGCTGTGTTGTAGCTAAGTGAATAATAGCTGCTGTATGTCTTTGAGTCTTTCAGACTACTTCAACAAATGAATGTAATTTGACCCAGTGTACACCCAAAATCTTTGCTCTTTTTGTGTAATCTTTTATATTTTGTAATTATAGGAATTTTTCCCCTTAATAGTCCCAGATTTTGTCTAATAGCCTGATCGTAAGTGCCTGAGTACCATAGTAAATCTACAATTTCTTTAATCATTGTGATCAATTTAATCATGGCATGATTAATGCGACCAGCGTAATAGGTAACAGTTAAAAAGATAATCAAAATATTTGGATAGTAATAACTTACTACAGAGCAATATTTCTCAACCAAGGGTGATTTTGCCCCCCAGGGGACATTTGGCAATGTCGGGAGACATTTTTGGTTGTCACAACTGTCATCTACTGAGTAGAGACAAGGAAAGTTGCTAAACATCTTGCAATGCAGAGAACAGCCCCCACAACAAAGAATCATCTGGCCCAAAATGTCAATAAGGCCAAGCTTGAAAGATCCTGATGTAGAGAAATGGATAACATGTATAATAACATTGACATTTTTAAACCTTTGGTGACTACCAAAATGTAAATAGCTGTATAGTATTACTTATCTAGATAAAAAGTAAAAAAAAAAAAAAAAACCCAAAAACCTTAGTCACTCAGATATTTTCAAATATCTTCATGTTTGGGATCATATGGACAGGGCATAGAGCAAAACATTATCGTCTTTTTCTGTAAAATGTGTATCTCATTCTCACTTCAATTATTATTTAAGCACATCTTGACAAAATCAACAGTACCTTGAGTTATCATGCTCCTGTTTCATAAACAGGATATTAATTCAATGGGAAAAATATACATTGAAGATTTTTAGTTTTTAACCTTTTTTCAATTCTAAAAGTTCTTTGCAAAAAATTTGGAAAATACATAAACTTATAAAGGGGAAAATGAAAGGAATCTTTAATCTTACCATCTTAAATTTTTAGTTTCTTCAAACTCAAACTTGTACATATGGGCATTGATTTTTTAATGCAGGAAAAATACTGTTCAACAAAATATTTCATTTTGGTTATGTTTTCATGATATTCACTCTTCTATTGAGCGCAATTTTTGGTAGTTTTCATAATTTTTCTGTCAATACCAGTTTGCCTCCCCCCCCTTTTTTGAGTGTGGATTTATCGGAATATTTCTCTTTTTGTTTCCTTTTCTTTTGCCTTTTTTGTAGTAATGTGTTCAGTTACACTAAATGAAAGGTATTTCCCCACAGAGAAACTTGCTTGAATCACACACTATCATCCTGCCTTATCTGTTTGTATCTCATGGGGCTAGTATTCTTTAACACTATGTGTGACTTGTCTGCTAGTAATCTTTTCTTAATTCAGATGTTTATGCTGCAGAGCTAAAGTTGTTTAACAGGCAACACATTTGCCTCAGTTAAATCTATGAGTGAAGATACCGTTACAAGGCAAGACTAGGGTGGTAGTTACAGTTACCGGTGGGTCTGGACAGGGAAACACAGGCATAGGGAATGAAGACCAGGCAGAAGGGATGGGAGTCCAATATAGACAAATTACAGAAGGAAGAGGACAAATGGAAGTTAATGGAATAAAGTACAGCCTTTAAATAACAAATTGAACAACAATAAGTTTGTATTAGCATTTGGGCCATGCTATGGTCTAAAATGTTTGTGTCCCCTAAAATTCATATGTTAAAATCCTAACCCCTAACATGATGGTATTAAGAAGTGGGGACTTTGGGTCCCCACTTCTTTATTAGATCACCTCTTACACCTCTTAATTAGGTCATGAGGAAGGAGTCCTCATGAATGGGATCAGTGCCCTTATAAAAGAGATCCCAGAGTGACCCTTGCTCCTTCCATCTTGCTGTGAGCACACAGCAAAAAGGTGCCCTCTATGAGCTAGAAAGCAGGCCATCGCCAGACACCCAATCTGCCTTGATCTCTCTGAGACTGCTCAGCCTCCAGAATGGTGAGAAATAAATTTCTGTTGTTTTTAAGATACCCAGTTTATGGTATTTTGTTATAGGAGCCCATGTGGACTAAGACAGGCAGTTACATAAGATAAAACCTTTGCTTTATTTAAACCATTAATTTTTCGTTTCCTCCTCAGACCCACATTACCTTTTGTACCTTTTGTCAGAGAAGCAGAGGAAAGATTGGAAGTGGTCCATAATTTTCAGAATTAATTTTTCCAGGAATTTTTTTTTAAATAAACATGGAAGCTATGTTGCCCAGAGTAGAGTGCAGTGGCTATTCACAGGTGTGAGCCCACTACTGATCAGCATAAGAGTTTTGACTTGCTTCATTTCCAACCTGGGTTGGTTCACCCCTCCTTAGACAACCTGGTGGTCCCCTGCGTTCCCCGGAGGTCACCATATTGATGCTGAACTTGGTGCAGACGCCGGATCAGCATAGCACACTGCAGCTTACAACTCTTGGGCTAAGTAATCCTCCCGCTTCAGCCTCTCAGGCCCAGGGCCACCACACTTGCCTATGCCAGGATTTTGAAGCCGGGGTTAGCTTCCAAGCTACCTCAAGTTCTGTCTTGCGCAGTTGATAATGACAATCTTACGGAACGCCGCCACCTTTTAATATAAAACAAAAGCTTCACTGGACAGTTTTTAGAGCAGACCCTCTTTTTTCTTCTTCACTAAATAGGTCTCGTTCTTGGGTAATTAATAGGTGGCGTATTCAAACAGCAATAGGCCTATCTGGGGATGCTGCTTATTATTATTGTTTGTTGTCTTTTTTCTTTTTACATACTCCGAACAACAGGATTTAGAAGAAGCCTACCCTCTTGTGTCCACAAGTTCAAGCACATGAAAGCGAACATTAAGTAGAGGGGTTTTTTTGTTTTTGTTTTTTTAGCAAAGACCAAGTTAGGAGTGCATAAAGTGAGTTTTTTTAAAGGTTGCAAAAGGTTCAGTTGAAAGAGAAATGAAACATACCGTGGAATGAATAGTATGTCCAGTTAGTAAAAAATAATATAAAGGTGCAATGGAAGTGTGGATCTTTCTCAGGGTACCGAATGGACAAACCCTTTTGTCAGTAAGGATACAGAATTATTAGTTCTGGTTGTGTTTTGGGTCTTCTTCCTCATCATCTGATTATGGGTCTCGGCTGGGCCTCCGCTAGGTCTTGTCCTGGCTATATCGACAGCCCGCCCATGGAAGCCTGGCCACTTCTTGGAATCAGGGCTGATTTAGAAGTTACAGAGAAATCCCAGTCTCTGGGTATTACTCAAAGTTTGAAATTTAATGCCAAGTGTCTTCATCAACTTTTTATCTACATCTCTAACTATTTCTGTTCCTATTTATTATGCAAAGATCAGAGATGGCTGCTTATTTAATTCTGTGGTTGTCTGTAAATTTCTATGACTGCCAATTATAAAACTCATTTAATTTTGTTCTGCTGCCATGGAGGAAGGGATCCATACAACCCCAATGTTGATAAGAAGAGAATGGTAGCTACTATGAGCACCAACCTAGAGGACTTTTCCTTTTCTTTTTTTTTTTTTTTTTTTTTTTGAGACAGAGTTTCACTCTGTTGCCCTGGCTAGAGTGAGTGCCGTGGTGTTAGCCTAGCTCACAGTAACCTCAAACTCCTGGGCTCAAGCGATCCTACTGCCTCAGCCTCCCGAGTAGCTGGGACTACAGGCATGCGCCACCATGCTCGGCTAATTTTTTCTATATATTTTTAGTTGTCCGATTAATTTCTTTCTATTTTTAGTAGAGACGGGGTCTCGCTCTTGCTCAGGCTGGTTTCGAACTCCTGAGCTCAAACAATCTGCCCGCCTCGGCCTCCCAGAGAGCTAGGATTACAGGCATGAGCCACCGCGCCCGGCCTTCCTTTTCTTTTAATCACTTATATATACATCCTTGACTTAAGTCTATTTCGTTTCATATTCTTACATGCACTTTCATCATTAACTAAAAAATTAACTGAAGAACCATATGCTTCTTTACCGGAGTTTTGCATTTTACATGAGACCCATTTGTATGTATTTTGTATACATAGCATCTAAATTCTTTCCAGAATATTTTTAAAAAGATAAAAAGAAGAAACACAGCATTCACAGACTCAGGAGGCACCCTACTCTCAGGACTGAGTCTTTTTTTCTTAGACAGGGTCTTGCTCTGTCACCCCAGCTGGAGTACAGTAGCATCATCATAGCTCACTGCAGCCTCCAACTCCTGGGCTCAAGAGATCCTCCTGCTTCAGTCCCCAAGCAGCTGGGATTACAGGGCACATCACTATGCCTGGCTAACTTTAAAAAAACACGTTTTGTACAGACGGGGTCTCGCTATTGCCCAGGCTGGTCTCAAAGTTCTGGCCTCAAATGATCCTCCCACCTCGGCTCCCAAAATGTTAAGAATACAGGACCTATCTTGGTCACAGTTCTTTAAAATACAAAGGATGTGCCGGGAGCGGTGGCTCACGCCTGTAATCCTAGCACTCTGGGAGGCCGAGGCGGGCAGATTGTTTGAGCTCAGGAGTTCAAGACCAGCTTGAGCAAGAGCAAGACCCCGTCTCTACTAAAAATAGAAAGAAATTAATCGGACAACTAAAAATACATAGAAAAAGTTAGCTGGGCATGGTGGCACATGCCTGTAGTCCCAGCTACTCGGGAGGCTGAGGCAGAAGGATTGCTTGAGCCCAGGAATTTGAGGTTGCTGTGAGCTAGGCTGACGCCACGGCACTCTAGCTCAGGCAAAAGAGTGAGACTGTCTCAAAAAAAAAAAAAAAATACAAAGGATGTGAAGACCCCAAAGTAAACAGAAAAAGCTGTTATGTTAGAAATGTTTTATGGGCATAGCACATAGTTAAGGGATAGGTTTGTCAAACTTGAAGAATGGCTAAATTGATGGTCTAATAATGTCTTAAAAAGCATGGATGTTTTCTAGAAGAGGAATTTTGACAGTAGTTTTCCACAACTAGAGATATCAAAGATTATGAAAGAACTTAACGTAGGAGCTATTTAAGCTGAACACACAAACACATCCCCCCAACTTAACCATTCCAATGTAAAACACAGAAATATGTTTATTGACAAATTTATGTGGAATCCTGTTTGGAGATCTCTAAGGAGAGATTTGTAAGCTTTGGTTAAGTACCTTTATTTACACCTGCCTGGAGGTAATCAAACAATTTCTTAAGTTTCCTTCCAGTTCTTATTCTATAATGCAAACACAATTTTAAAATTATTTTTATTAATAGCTGAGGGAAATATTTATTTCCAACCAGTTAAGTCCTAAGAAGTCTTTCTCATGTTTTGAGGCTGTAAATTTTTTATGTTGGGAAGATTTACCAGCCTTAAAATTCTCCCTCGAGAAAGCTCAGAGTCCCAGAATGCATAGTTCTTGAATATTTTTTGGTATGTACTTTAAAATAATTTTTCTTGTTCCTTGTAGTCTTAACACTATTGATAATTTATTTACAAACTTTTCTTACATGCTGTAGGTTAGGTTTTATCCTTCACAGCCTAGCACAAACATTTAAAAAAATCTAAACCGTTTGTTACATCTTGAACTTTTTTTAAAATGCTAATTTTGACCGGGTATGGTGGTGCACGCCTGTAATCCCAGCAATTCAGGAGGCTAAAATGGAAGGATCCCTTGAGCCCAAGGAGTTGGAGACCAGCCTAGGTAACATAGCAAAGAACTAGACTAAAAAAAAAAAAAAAACCAAAAAACAATTTCCATTGTTTGAGTTATCTTGAACTCCTGTCCTCAAGGGATCCTCCCACCTGTACTTCCCAAAGTCCCAGGATTATAGGCGTGAGCCACCGTGCCTGGCCTATTTGAATTATCATACAGTGAAATTGACTTTTTTTGGTGTACAGTTGTTCTGTGAAATTTTAAACATATGTATAGATTCACGTAAGCACCACCACAATCCGGACACACTGAACTCTTTTAATATAAGATACCCTCCATATTTTAACAACTCTGCCACTAAAATCCATTCTTTAAACACACAGTGGAATATATTTACTAGAAAAATATAAAGTGATAAGTGTTTATGCACAATTTAGTGCTTTACTCAAGATATTCTTAAAAGATCCAAGTTGCTGAATCAGACCCACTGTGTTCAAATAAATTTTATACAATTCTTTAGTTTTATAACAACTGCCATTATTAACAGACGCTGGCACATACACATATCCATATCAATATGAATATCAATTCCCCATAATTTCAAAGACTTCACAGTGTCTCATAAGGTTTTTAACTTTTTAAAATCTGATTTAAACTGTGACATGAATTTATAATCAGATTTTTATTAGTGTAACTTAGAACATTTTCACTTATATACTTGGTATAGAATCTACCCTGATTCTGTTTTATTTTATTCTTTCTTTAAAAGTTGCTTAAGACAGATTGCAGAAAATATGACGTCTATCATAAGTCATCAAAACAAAGCAAACTCTTCACCATACCAGATTTATGTATCCTAAAAATACTACTCTCAAGATGAAAGAAATAGATTTGGAGATTCTACTCATATTTTACTAGCTGAATTAGATACAATAAAAAGTTTTGGTCATTCTGACTTCTGTAAACTTCCTAAGAGGAATTAATACTATATGCAAAGTCTTTTTGATAGGCCACAATGAGTCAGATCATATACAAGGTCAAATTTGTTTACTATTTGTAGATATATAGCTTGTTAATAATAATAATATAGATAAGATAGCATTGATTTTTGGTTATGTTGTCTGTATAGATAGATGAAAAGATGTGTTTATAATTTTTAAATAGCCAAGTTGAAAACGTCAAGGGTCTTTGCTCCAAAAATTACAGTCAACACACTGAATTATATTCTGTTAAACATGCTCCATTCTTTCCATCTCTTCTTCAGAAAAGGAGGTTATTATAAGACAGTAAACATAATAGGGTTAAAAATACCTGGAAATTTAGTACCTAGTGTCACAGAAGATACCACAATAGTCAAATGTAATGAGGTTAGATTGTGTGTATTCCAATTTTAGTCATTTGCTTTCAAAGCTATTATTTCACTCTTACTGATAACCTCTCTTTGGTTAAAAAAAAAAAATTACCATTAACATTCACTCACTTTCTGCAGGTTTTGAACAATTTTTTAATCCAACAAGCTATTTTACCTTACACAATAGATGTGGTCTTAGCCAATAATCTTCATTGTTAACAACATCCAATGGCTTTTTAACAATTATATGACATCCATTGTGTTCCGTTTTCTTTCTATGGCAGTAATGCCCTCTAACGCATTCCAACTAGTAAGGTACACAAGGTATCGCTTTCATAAAGCTATGTTAGCTGTCTGTAATTCAATTATTCAACTCAAAGACTTCCTCCAATGCTGCAGAATTGTCCTGATACTTCCCCATTTCTGATGTAAACTTGAGCTGTTTGCAGTTGCTTGGATTATAAAATGTTTCTTTATCTATTTTGCTGGTTTTTAAAAACCATTTCACTTGTCATGAAGAAATGGTTTCAGATTTTTTTTTAATACTTAAGAATGACCATAGAAGTTATAGGTAGCTATCATTTGTATAAGTGTAAAGAAGAGCATTTTGGAGGAAAAGAAATCAGTATCTCTACTCACGAGGAAAGCTCAAATGGTACCACCCGTCCCAGCGCTCATTGCTACCCACCACCTCCTTTCTAGGAGTAAATCTTATTTGTGCCATTGATTATTTACTTATTATCTGTAGAGAGTGGGCAGGCTAGTATTACCTGAACTCCAAATACACTCAAAATTCAGTAAAGATCAGAAACTGTAGCAGTCCCCCTTTACCCATGGGAGATACGGTCTAAGACCTCCAGCACATACTTAAAACCTTGGATAACACTGAACCCTACATATACTATGTTTTTTCTTTACATACAGACCTATGATAAAGTTTAATTTATAAATTAGGCACAGTAAGAGATTAACAATAGCTAATAAAATAGAACAATTATAATAATATACTGTAATAAAAATTATGTAAATGCGATCTATCTCTTTCTTTCTCTCTGGAATTTTCCATTTGATATTTTTGGACCTCAGTGGACCTTGAGTAACTGAAACCACATAAAGGAAAACCCGAGTGAAGGGGGAACTACTGTGGAGAAGATAAAACCCCTCTACATTTTATAGTATTTACATTTTGAAAACCCTCCTGGCTTTACCCCACAATTTCCTCCAGGGAAAAAAGTAGAAATAATGTTGACTACAGTGTCAGAAAAGAGTCAGTATGTAGTTCGTTGCCACTAATTAATCAGGAACCATTTCTTTTCTTATAAAATAAAAATTTGGATACTTTTTTCCCTTTGTTTCTGAATTGTTAGGTATAGAAACCATAGATACCAAAATCCCTCTCATAGATATGATTCTACAGTGACTGAAATGATGAATCATTTGGTTGAAATGATTTTGCCCTTTTTTATCCTCAAGGTTGATGGTTGTAACTCTTAATCTGACTACACCATTATTAAGGTTCTGAACAGTAGGATCTGATCTTCTCACCACAATCAACCTGCCGTTGCTACTCACAGACCTAGCTAACTACCAAACAGCAATTCTTCATGAAATGTTGGCTGTAAATTTACTACCTGCAGCGTTATTCCTGGTGAACAATAATAGTTATGCTAAAAGGATGCTTATCAGATAGTGGTACTGCACAAGCCAGCATGGTTCAGGGAGTGTGTATTTCATGGGCATAGGGCATCCTCTGACTCTAAAAGACAAGGCAAAAGAGCCTGCATGTCACATAAGGAAGACCACTGAGGAAGGAAGACCAGGTTGCATGTATTTGAGTTAATGTTCAAGAAGTACCAGTCTCTGCTTTTTAGAAAGATCTTTGCTCAAGGAGTCACCTAACCTGTTCTTGAGGTTATTTGTGTGCCTCTGCCTTTTCATCTCAACTAAAGCTAACATGGAACTAACATTTCTTTTCTCACCCACATGTGATAGGCTTATGTCAGGGGGCACCTTGGACGTTCAGTAGAACAGGGAGTAGAAAATCAAGTGAAAAAGCTGGGACTTTCTGAAGAAATCAGAAGGTTGTGTATACCTCAGATCTGTTTAATTTTTACCACTCAGATTGAGGTTTGTAAAAACATGTTCAGATAGCTGGGCATGGTAGTGCACACCTGTAGTCCCAGCTGCTTGGGAGGCTGAGGCAGGAGGATTGCTTGAGGCCAGGAGTTTGAGGTTGCAGTAGCTAAGATAATGCCACTGCACTTTAGCTGGGGCAACAGAGACAGACCTTGTCTCAGAAAAAAAGAAAAAAAAAGTCCAGAAAAAGAATTGAACATGAGGGGAGGGAATCAGTCTGGTACGGCTGCACCATCAGTAAAGAAACTCCTAAAACAATAATTGAAAAAGGAAAAAAGATGAAAAGAATGAAATTCCAGTTCAACTAACCCAATTTATCTGAGTCCAACTAACTTTTTCCCCAGAAGAATAAGTGAGGTTAAACATATGAACTATCTAATATAGATTAATTAATATTATAAATACAGATTTAAGATGAAACACTATGAGACCAAAAGAAAGGTAAGCACTATGCTTGTTTATATACAAGTAGTAGGTGAAATATTCTCATTAGTCGAGGAACCATAGCGTGTAGAGATTTTTTTCTTCTCTGAATTATAAAATGTTAATTTGGGTATGGTAGTTCATGCTTGATTTTATTCCTTCCTTCAGCAGATGCTTACTAAGCACCCACAGTGAGCTAGATGCGATGGGGGCTGTACCCTTGGTGGATGCAGTTACCATTAAATAGTCCTTCAGACTTTTAATGACTATTTGACTATTTGTTGTAAGTGCTTTTTGACTTTTCCTCACTTTAATTTCTTGTGAGTCCCAGATGTACAGTTGTTTAAATAGCTTAAAGATAAGGGTGGGGGAAAAAATCATGTCCTGCATCACCTTTGAAAGGCAATCCATGAGGGCAATGCGGTGCAGATACAGAGCTTCTGTCTCCAGCCTCTGGCCCAGGTTGTGCGTCCCCACGGTGGGCCTTGGTGCCACTCACTGTAGTGTAGGTGGCTCCTGGGCTCCTTTTACTTTTGTTCCTTTCTTCAAGCATTACAACTTCTGTTCCTGCCGCCATTAAAATCATATTAAATCATTCTGAAGTGCTTCCCATGAACACCAAATGAGAAGTACAACCGTGAGAACAATTATCTACCTGTGTAGGATAGGTTATTATTTTAATTTGTAATCTGAGTGACATTCATTTTAGAGAAGAGAGTATTGGGGTGTGCACCCTCCCCACATGCCCCACTTACTCAACAAAGAGTGGCACGCTTTCTTTTTCCTTAATAGGTAGCTTTAACCTCACTGCCTTGTTAATTATGATACCTGAGGGTAAATTCCTATTTACTGGCTTTTAAAAATTACGTTTTTTATTTGCCATTGGACACAAAGAGAGATCTAGATTCAAAATTATTTTATGGCTTATAGAAGCTGAAAATCAGACAAGATTAATATTGCTAGATGACGAATATGTGGTAATTTTAACTTTAAAGTAGGCAGGTCTCCTTGCACGGTGCATTACATTTATACAACCAGATTTCTCACCTGGTCGGCTTTCAGTTTAACAATTCCTGCCTCGGTGAGAAGATGCAAGGCTTTCAGGTGTCTCTAAGATCTGGGAATACCTACCGCAATCCAATTGTGGGTGAGGTGCTCTGTGCGACAAATCCTTGTGTTTATATTTAGAAAGAAATAGAAAATGATTGTTAGCACGGATGGCACCCTGCTGACCTGAAGAGGGAGTTTGTGATGAGAGAGTTTTCAGAATCTTGTGCCTGAGATAGATGCATTCTTTTCACTGGAACAAAAGATTATTTATGATGAAAACCTTAACCCATATGCTCTAAGACAGACTGAAATATAAAAGAGGAGAAAGAACTCTGAAACACATGGATGAAAAAATGTTTTAAACATGTGTGCTAGAAATAGAATTATGCATATGCTATCTTCAGTTCTGAGTATTTGTTCCAATTTGTGAAATTCTTTTTTTGTTTTAAAGATTTTCCCTCTGATAAATATACCTAGATATCAATATGTAGAGATATCTTTGCCAGCATTCAGTTTCTAATTGTAAATGTAATATTCTAAGCAAGTTTTTACTGCAGATGATGAAATTAAGCTGCTACATTTAGTTTTTCTTCCCTAATGATTATTGTGAATGCTATATGAAATTAAAAGTACTTGGTTTTTTTTTCTATTTCTTTTTCTTTTCTTCTTTTCTTTTTTCTTTGTTTTTTTGTTTTGAGACAGGGTCTCACTCTGTTGCCCTACCTAGAGTACAGTGGGGTCATCATAGCTCACAGCAACATCAAACTCCTGGGTTCAAGCGATCCTCCTGTCTCAACCTTCTGAGTAGCTGGGACTAGAGGTGCGAGCCACCACTCCCAGATAATTTTTCTATGTTTTGTAGAGACAGGGTCTTGCTCTTGCTCAGACTGGTCTCAAACTCCTGACCTCAAGTGATCCTCCTGTTTGGGCCTCCCGAAGTGCTAGGATTATAGGCGTGACCCACCGAGCCTGGCCTAGAAGTATATATTTTAAACATAGTTGACACCATTGTAGCATTTCAATTTGCAGAAAAAACACTTTTTTCCTTTGGAAGTTTGTACAGATGAAAAAATATGTTTTGGACTGAAATATGAGATAAGGAATCATAACTGAGAAATATAATTTGGAATTATTTAAACATTTTAGAAAGTATTCTGAACCCCAAGAAATTACAAATTTATAAGCAATAAAATTAACTAGGTTTTTGTTATTTCCCATCACCTTTATCAATAAGTAAGAAACACACATGGTCTATATTTTCACTGTTATTGGGCAAGCTGTAGGTATTTCAGCAAAAGAGAAAAAAAAAAATAAGGTGGCTTGATATGACAGTTTGGGCCTTTTAAATGTAGTTGATAGTATATAACAATTTCAAGTAAAACATTATTTAAAATAACTATTTAAAAAATTATCTCTAATTCTATGTATGGTTAAGGTAGGCAAGGCTGCAGTAATGAATAGACCCAAACAAGTAATGGCTCAAGACCATGGAAGTTTATTCCTCACTTATGCCAGAGTCTTGGGAAGATGAACAGATTTATCAGTAGCTCTCCTCTGTGCACTAATTCAGGGTACCAGGCTGACAGAGGCTCTGCCATCTTCAAATTGTGGCTTCTCTAGTCACCACGGTTATCCTCCATCACAGCCAGTGGGAAGGGAGAAAGAGCACAGAGAAGTGAGAATGGGAGGACATTATGGGCCAGGCCTGCAAGTGGCACACAGGACTTCTCTTCTCACTCCATTGGCTGGAACCCAGTCACATGGCCACCTAACTGCTAATGTAGTCTAGCTCTGTATTTAAGAGAAAGGGTATACAGACTTTGGTGAATAGCCAATCGCTTCTACGCCAGTCTAGCATCTGCCTAGCCTGGCAGAGTGTGTGATACATAGTATTCCCTCGATGAATATTTCTTGAATTGAGTATGTATGATTATTTTCCAAATGTGTATCTATTTCTACAATGTAGCAACAGGACAGTCATGCTATTTCCTGTCTTGCTACTGTGACTTCACAGTTTATTATTTGTTCAGGTAGTTATTAATACTTATACCTCAATTTGTTACAAAAAGAATTAAAGATACAATAATGTGGCAAGATAAAATAATTTGTCATTAACTAATAAATATTTTTCTATGGTTCTGAATAGTCTTCATAATTGCAATGCTGCAATTAAATTTTTTAAGGCTTATCCCTAATATTGACATTTTTGCTTTTATACGTATGATATAACATAACTTTACAGTGAATATTTTTGTGCACATAGATGTTTATTTGGTCGAAGGAATTTTTTAGAATAAATTCCTAGAATTGAAAATATTGGATCAAAAGGAATAAACAATCACATGATTTTTGTGAGGTATTTAGAGTTTGGCAGAAATGAGTGTACAGCTCAAAGAGGCTGCAACCTCATCAACCTGAATAGCAATTGAAACACATTTCCCTGCCTCAAATGTGCAAAGTGGTATCAATCGTTTTAATTTCTATTTCTTTGATTGTTAATGACATTTCCTTACCACTTTTAACTTCTTTAGGGAAGTAGTTTTTACCTATTTGTATTTGATGATTGATTGGGTGCTATCATTAAATGTACTACTTAGAAATAAAATTGTCATTTAAAAAAATTTTAAGGAAAATACAAATCCAGCATTCTTCATCTGAAATTTGGGTATTTTTAAGAGTCCACGGACCCTTCAAGATGTTTCAAGTCATCATGGTGCTCCTGAAATTGTGGACAAAATGTTGTGAATAGGTACTTTTATACATTTTTCTGGACATAGAGTGCATATTTTAAAAAATTAGATCCTCCTGCTTCCATTCTACTTCCTTTTCATGAGCAACATAAAAATTTGGGTCTTTCAGAAACAAACAAACAAACAAACAAAATATGAACTTTTACTCTAGGACTTTAGATTATACTGGATGCTAATGATACATCGGAAGTCCCTGATGTCTGAGTTTTAAAAAGCAGAATTAAGTGCACAGCAAAGGAAACAATCAACAAAATGAAAAGGCAACCTATGGAATGGGAGAAAATATTTGCAAACCGTATATCTGTTAAGGGGTTGATATTCAAAATATATAAGGAAATCACACAACACAACAGCAACAACAAAACCCCCAAATAACCAAATTTAAAAATGGACAAAGTACCTGAATTGATACTTGTCCAAAGAAGACATACAAATGGCCAACAGGTATGTGAAAAGGTGTTCAACATCATTGATCTTCAGGGAAATGCAAATCAAAACCACCTGAGACTCACATCTGTTAGGATGGCTATTACCAAAAAGATAAGAGATAACAAGTGTTGGCAAGGGTGTAGAGAAATGGGAACCCTTGTACACTACTGGTGGAAATGTAAATTCGTACAGTCATTATGAAAAACAGTATGGAAAATCCTCAAAAAAATTAAAAATATAACTACCATATGATCCAGCAATCTGACTCCTGGGTATATATCTAAAGAAAATGAAGTAAGTATATTGAAGAAATATTGGCACCCCCATGTTCATTGCAGCCTTATTCACAATAGCCAAGATATGAAAACAACCTAAGTGGCCATCAATGAATGAATGGGTACAGACAATATGGGATTATTCAACCATAAAAAAGAAAGAGATCCTGCCATTTGTGACACCACAGATAAACTTAGAGGACATTATGTTAAGTGAAATAAGCCAGGTGCAGAAAGACAAATGCTGTATGATCTCACTTATATGTGGAATCTAATTCATAGAAGCAGGGAGTGGTCACCAGGGGCTGGGAGGTGGAGAAAATGGGGAGATGTTGGTCAAAGGGTACAAACTTTGAATTCTAAGATGAATAAGTTCCAAGGATCTAATGTACATTATGATGACTATAGTTAATACTGTATTGTACACTTGAAATTTTCTAAGAGAGTAGATTTTAAGCATCCTCACCACACCCACCCACACACACACACACACACACACACACACACACACTGGTAACTTTGTGTGCTGATGGATATGTTAATAACTAATTTGATTGTGGCAATTATTTTACAATGTGTAAGTATACAAGTCATCACATTGTACAACTTGAGTATATACAATTTTTATTTGTCAATTATACCTCAGTAAAGCTGGAAAAAGTAATTTGTTTTAAACAGGATTTAAATAAACTCCATGTGTTTTGCTTGGTTGGAAAGGAACCACTAGTTTAGAGGAAGTTCTTCTTTTAATTTTAAGTTATTAAGATTCTATGGAGGCCGGGCGCGGTGGCTCACGCCTGTAATCCTAGCACTCTGGGAGGCCGAGGCAGGCAAATTGTTTGAGCTCAGGAGTTCGAGATCAGCCTGAGCAAGAGTGAGACCCCGTCTCTACTAAAAATAGAAAGAAATTAATCAGACAACTAAAAATATATAGAAAAAATTAGCCGAGCATGGTGGCGCATGCCTGTAGTCCCAGCTACTCGGGAGGCTGAGGCAGGAGGATCGCTTGAGCCCAGGAATGTGAGGTTGCTGTGAGCTAGGCTGACGCCACAGCACTCTAGCCCGGGCAAGAGCTAGACTCTGTCTCAAAAAAAAAAAAAAAAATATTCTTATGACTATGACTCACAGATACTGGCTGTATATGACTAACATTTCTAAGTTTTAGGAACTTTGTACAAAACTTTGTTCAACAATAATGTGTTGTTATTTCTGAAGGATATTTCAAACATCAGAAGACACAGAACAAAACAGTGGGAAAAATAAAAAACAATAGTATCAACAAGAGAAAGCCCTCGGTTCATAGTAAATTGTAGAATTAAACACAGTTACAGCTGGAGCCAGAAGTAAAGAAGAGGCAGAAACACAAAGTAAACATGGGAGAAAGGTGAACATTTTGGGTCCTACATGTATAATAAATGAGGAGGGGAATGATTATACAGTGATTTTCATATCTCAGTAGACACACACCCCACTAGAATGCAAGCTCTGTGGTGGCAGGAAATGTTGTCTGATCATGGATGTACCAAGCGCTTAGAACAGTGCCCATTATAGTGGTGGGCATTTAGCAATTATTGAAAAAAATTTGTAAGCCAAACAATTTCCAAGTGGTAAAAAATATATACCTTAAAACCTCATTGGAAAAGTGGCAAAAGAAAAATGATACAAAATGGTAAGTGACTACTGATTGATTGATTGATTCAACAAATATATTGGGTATATACAAGTATTGTAAACACCACAGTTACAGATGGCACACAGGCTGTTAAGGTCAGTGGCCAAACCAAAAGAGGCCTTGGAAGGGGAGGGAGAGTTTCACCCCATTGTAATCTCCAATGCCATCATTCCCTCAAATATGTATTCCCTGAAAAGGAAAATTGGTGTCTGTGTTTATCTTAAAGTATAAATAAAAGCATCTTTAGAAAACTTTGCTTTCCTATAGATTTTAAATATACAATCTAAATAAAAAGAAAAACATATTATTCCAACAAAGATTCATGATAAGTCCCTTATACTTTTCTTCTTCCACACTGCTTGCTCATTCCATATAGAATTCTGGAACTGCTATTGTGTAAGACAAAGAAAATAATGACATCAATAATTATTATACAGGATAGGAAGTGTTAGGGGCCCCAAGAAACATTTAGGCAAAGTATAATGAGGGTTTGGAAAAAGGAATGATCACTCCTTCTATCAGTCAGTATCTTTGGTTGCAAACAATAGAAACTGGTAGTGGCTACTTTTACAAAGGATTTCACTGGAAGGGTAGGTATGGAGTTCTTCATAAAATCAAACAATAGGTCAAAGAACCCAATGGTGGCAAGGACTGGAGCAGGGCAGCTACAGGGATCCATGAGCAGCAACAATGAGTGGGTTCTTCAGGGCATCAAGTATTTGCATGCTTGCAATACTCAAGAATCAAATTGGAAAGAGAGAGAAAGCACGCATGCACACTTGCACCAGCAAGTGTGCAAGTACCATTGTGATTGGCCTAGTGAATCTCACATCTCTACCCCCTCACCAGGAAGGCTGGAGTATTTTGAGTTACAGTTCCGTCAAGATTGTATACATCCCCAGGATATTGCATCCTCATAGCAAAATCAATGTATTCTAGAAGTATCAGAATCATTCTAGAAGAATGGTGAATGAATGACGCCAGGCAAGAATAAAGCCATAGCTGTCCACAATACTTACCAGGCGTGGGATAAGGGAGTCAGAAAAATCATCGTAAAAGAGTTAGTATTGGAATTAGGCCTTAAAAGATAAGTAGCATTTGAATATATAGGGATGGGAGGAAGAGTTAGGTTTGGAGACCAGAGATTGTGGTATGAACAGAGGCACGGATCATGGGCCAGAGAACAGGGCCTATCCTACAGAAGTATACAGGGAAAGAGAGAATGGTTCAGTTTGGGTAGAGTATAGAGTATGAACAAACCATAAAGAATCATGAATGCCAGCCTAAGGATTTTGGATTTTATTTTGTAAACAGTGAATGGACTGAAATTTTTGAGAAGGAGATTTAGCTATGTAATCAGATACTGACATTACCTATGTAATTCTTTTTAAAGGAAGGTCTCTTTGTTGACAGTGGATGCATGGGAGGAGAAGAGATTGGATACAGGAAGACCAGTTTAGACATTATTGCAAAAGCTTGGTCTAGAATTATTAAGGAACTGAACTAGTATAATTGCTGTGGGAATGTAGTTGAGGAGAGAGGCACAAGAAACATTATAAAGGCACCATTTAGCAACAGGGTTTGCTGTCAACCAATACTACATGATTGACACTAAACGTAGGATGGATGATTCAAGTCATCAAATTTCAGGAAAATTTTTCACAGAAATACTGATAATGCAATTTAGCCACTGTTGCTTTCCAAGTTCTTTATAAATTAATCAAATATTCTTCATGATTAAAATCAAGCTATTTGAGAAAATCCCTAAATGCATGATATGATCGTGTATCTTGAGGCTTCAAAGTGAAGGTAATCAATTAAAATAATATGTATCTACCTTCCACTAAAAACAACAAGAAAGAAACTAACTATAGGCCAGGGATTGGCAAACTTTTTATGCAATAGGTTAACATTTTAGGTTTTGTGGACCATACAGTCTCTGTTGTAGCTTCTCTACTCTTTGCAAAAGCAGCCATGAATAACATTCAAATGAATGAATGTAGCCATGTTTCAATAAAATTTTATTTGTGGACATTGCAATTTGAATTTCATGTGATTTTCACATGACATAAAATATTCTTCTTTTAATTTTTTTCTACCATTTCAAAATATAAAAACTATTCTTAGCTTACTGGCCATAAAAAAAAAAGGCAGTAAACCAGGCATGATGGTTCATGCCTGTAATCCCAGCACTTTGGGAGGCCAAGGCAGGAGGATCACTTGAGGCCAGGAGTTTGAGACTAGCCTGGGCAACACAGCAAGATCCCCATCTCTACAAAAAAAAAATTAGCCTGGCATGGTGGCGTGTGCCTGTAGTTCCAGCTACTCTGGAGGCTGAGGCAGGAGGATTGGTTGAGCCCAGGAATTTCAGGCTGCAGTGGGCAAGGATTAAGCCGCTGCACTCCAGCCTGGGTGACGGAGTGAAACCCTGTCTAAAAAACTAAAAACAAACAAACAAAAAAACAAACAAAAACAAAAGAAAACAGACAGTAGACTGGATGTGGCACTTGCTATAGAGTCAGTGTCTACTATCAAAGCACTAGAAACCAGGACCAACATATCTGTCATGAGTCAACAACAATATGAGCCTATATTGAAAGTAGTAGTTGGAGAAGGAAAATATGAGAACAAATTAATATCTCACCAATTTATTCTGCTCTGTTTTTGTTTCAAATGAATGGAGTTTTCGTTTAAGCTTTCCTTTCTAATGTAGCATGGTGTTAATATTTGTTAAAATACAAGTTAAGCTAAAGTAACAAAGGCATTCTAAAATACAATGGTTTGGACAAGATAGAAGTTTATTGCTCTCTCAAGTAACATTTTAAGTATAAGTAGTCTAAGGTTCACAGGGAGGTCTGGTGATGTCAGAGGTACAGGCTGCTTCTATCTTTTTTCTATTATCCTCAACCCACAGCTTTCAACTCACAGTCTAAAATAGCTGCTCCAGCACCTACCATCACGTTTGCATCCCAGGCAGTGGAAAGGGGAGAAAGAAGAGACAAAGACCACACCCCTTTCCTTTAAGTGCCAGACCTGAAATTTGTGTATATTACTTCTTTTCATAGCCCATTGGTCAGAAGTTAGTGATATACCTATAGCTAGCTGCAGAATAGGTAGGGGTTGGGATATACGATCTTAATCTGGAAAGCCATATACCCAGCTAAAATTAGGAGTTCTATTTTTAAAGGATGATGGATAGAATAGATGTTGTAGAAATATTCTAAGACAGTGGGCAGCCTCTGCCAAGTGTTGTGTATTACTAAATAATTTCTATATTCTATATAGAGATTATTTTATTGCTTCAATTAGGGGAAGGGAATCATTCTAAATACTTTCAATGATTAGCTTAAGTCCTAAAAATAGAAATTGATTATTCTGGTGGCAGCTTCTTTTCCAATGTTTTCACCTTAGTTGTTTCCGTAAAATCAGAAATTCATTTAATAATTATTTTTGAGCACCAATTGTGCCAGGCATCCTTCTAGGCAAATAAATGCTCCCATTTCCTATACCACTAACAACTTTTATTCTAACATATCATCTCTGTTGAAGACATTACCTTTCACATGTAATAAAGGCTCCTAAAAGCATGGGGAATGAAAATTGGGAGACCTGGTGTTAGAAGACAAAATACAGAGTGGTTGGAGATCGTGGGTGGGGGGTCTCCCGCCCTTCAAAATCTCCATCAGCCCTACAAAGTCATCCCTGGTAAACATGGAGTCCACACAACACCCTGTTTTCTGTGCAAATGTCGTTTCGAGGGAAGTCCTCTGTCTCCCTTTCCCATCAGATTGCCACCCTTTTACCTGTCCTTTCTGGAATTTCTAGACCCACTCCCGGTGGGGTTTGGGGCTGCTATCTGGTCCAAGCTCTCTCCCAACCTCCTAGTGGGAAGATAACAGCAGATCCTGAAATAAGAGCCTACCTGCATGTGTCAGTATCTTTCCCAAGTTGTATTTTCTAAGAAGAAAGAAAAGCAAGCTGGCAAACACTAAGCACTCCACTGGCATGACTTCAGAATGCTTGTGATTAAGATATTCTGCTTATTGTTAGTCAAAGATCTAGGCCTGCCTTGCTCCACATAAATAGAAGCTCTGTTTCTCAGCTGCCTGCGCGCATCCTCTTACATGTCCTTAGGGTGCTAGAACAGCGGGACTTCTCTAAATGGTTCTTAGACTCGAAGAACATGAAAAGAAGCAGCAAAGGGCTCCTGAAAGCATTTACATTGATGAGTAATGTGTATCGACAGTACGTTTTTCCTTTTCTTGCTGTAAAGTGAAAGTCTTTGTGCACCGCTTTCCGTTGTTAACACCCAGGGTACTTGAGGCAGCAGTCGCGTGGGCAGCAGCAGGAGTTGGCTGAAATTAATTAAGTGAGGCAGTTTGGACGGCACCATCCTCACTCCTTGGCCACTCCCTTGTACTTTACCTGGTTGGGATGCAAGGGGCATGGAGCGGGAGGGAAGAGTGGTGCGGCTGTGCAGGGTAGAAGGAAGCAGAAGCATTTGTTTGGGGTTCGGTCACTTGTCAGGTGGTTGGAGAAGAAGATACAGATTTTTTTTTAAAAAACCTCTTCAGTTTCTATAGCATGAGTCAGAGCAATTAAGTACCAATAACAGCTAACACTTATTGAGCTCCTGATATATGCCAGACACTGCTCTAAGTGCTTTATAGATCTTTAGCTTACTTGATTCTTACAATAATTCTCCGTGGTTGGTGCTCTTATTATTTCCATCTTACAGCTGATGCAACCGAGGCTGGGAGAGGTGACAGCTTTAAGCAGAGAATTCTGTCCTTGGCAGTCTGACTCCAGAGCAAGTGTGCCAACCACTGTTCTGTACTGTTTGGTGGAGAGTCGAACGCCTGGGCACCATCCTCTACATTTACGTTTTTGATTTTTGTCACAGGTGATGATGTAGATTTATATCTCCTAATGGAAGGGGAAATGAAGTTAAATCATAAAGAAGAGAATGCTTGAAAAGTACCATATTCAAAAAACTGCAGAGAGTTTGTGCCGTGTTCCCCCTGACTGCCTGCTAGCACATTTCCTGCTGTAGGGAAGTACAGTGTAATAGTACTGCATTGTATATAAAGCAATTTATTATTTTTTTGAAAAGCGATAATGGCGTTGTTTTCATCTTAAGAGTTGAGAGTGGCAGAAGACTGATAGCACCCTCAGAAGCATGCACTCAGCAAGATTCCCTAAATAGTTCTTTCCTCTCCAGGCCTGACCCAGTAACCTCTGGGCCATTCTATTCCCTGGAATCTCCTGTATAGGGCCCTGAAGAGTATGCTGATGCCTGCAACATCCTTTTAGGATTTGAAGACCTGTAGACAAATGGCTCCTGGGGACAGGGAACATATCAAAACGTAATCCTTACTCATAACAGAATTGAGTTTGGTTTGAACCCTGCAATCGAGGAATGAAAGGTGAGTGCATTAACCTACCATGTTATCTGTATAGGAGTTTTGTATCTTAAATGGAACAGACATCCCTGCAAAACAATGACGGACTGAGATTAATGAGTTACAGGTGACCCTCAGACACGGGAAGGCTGACTTTGGATAAGGTCAAGTGCTTATCTGAATTCACCACAAGTCTTGGATCTGGGGTAAAAATAAAGGACGAGAAATACCCCAGGGAGAGGCTTTCTTCACCCTGAGTTTTGTGCTCTTTCTTACCTTCTGCGAAATTCTGCATTGGATTGGACGAGCCCTTTTCTCGCGGCATTTCCACCCACCTCTCTGGCCTACACTAGATCTCAGCATTGTGAGAATAGTACGAAAACCCAGAGCAATGCTTTTCAGATTTCTGGGGTTTGGGGATGTGTGTTGCAGACCAATTATTTTTGCAAATGTAGCATTGAGTCTTTTTGACAGAGACTATATAGGAGCAAAATAGAATCTTTATTACTGTAGTCACTTTTGTCTGGTACCGACTGGAGGATGTGCATTTGTCTCATCATACAGTGCAAATATGTGGTGGTCGCGATAACTTTCAGTGTTTATTACTCTTGTCCTTGAGCCAGTTTTAATATTTCCATTTAAGACAATGATTCATCCCCAGAGCAGTGCTGTATTCTTCCGTTATTGAAAACACACTGGACCACCTACCTCCATTAATTAGGTGACACTGTATACTTACCTACTGTGTGCCCCATAGAAAGTATCTGCTGGCCTCTATCTCAGGACACTGCCACGAGGGTGAATAGATTGGGAGAAGCCCAGAGAGGGGAAGGAGGGACAGACCCAGCTCAGACTTTAGGAGAAGTGCAATGTGAAAAATAGAGTGATGTGTTGGGAAGGTGAGCATACACTCACCTAAATACAAAACACCAGGGCATCTCCACTAGCAGATAGAATCCCAGTCCAGGTGTGTTGTCAATAATAGAGAGATACAAAGAGACAACCCTCACGCACCCTACCCCTGCCAGAACTTGGAAAAAAGAGATGCCCACTGAGAACAAAACTTTAAAAAACCGTTGGACTAAAACAGAGCATAGATATGCAAAGTTTTCTTAGGGCCCTAAGAAACCTGATTAAATGCATTAACACAGGCAAAGAATGAATGTGTTAATCAGAAGGGGGTTGGTCAACCCTGGGAGGTTGAAAAAAAAAAGTCCTCCAGGAAAAAGTTAGCAGCACGCTGGTCTAGGCTTTGCTCTTGGAAAGCCGGACCTGGCCGAAGTCTTTCCAGACTGGGTTAAGCATCAACTAAACATTTATTCAGACAAATCACTGTGCAATACCTACAATGTGTCAGGCTCTGGGAGAAAGGAGATGACGTCTAGGAGCTGAAGACTCATCTGAGCCAGGTACACATTGAAAGGAGAGCGCAGCAACATGATGAAGGAAACTTTAGACTGAGGATTTATGGGTCCCCGGAGGAAGACTTGTAGCTCTAGGTCTGAGAGATGGGACGTGTAGGAGTTAAACAGTGCCAGGTAGAGGGTATAAGGCAAGTACTTCAAACAGGGCAGAGAACCAGGCAGGAAAGAGTTTGGTTTGCAGCCGATGTGAAGGATGGAAAGAAGGCGGGTGTGGCTCGACTCAGAGTGGTTTTAGATAAGAATAGATAATATCCATTGAGTTCTTAGTGCCAGACACTGTTGAAAGCACTTTACTCTTAGGAAATTATGGCACAATGCAAGTAAATAAATTCCCTTAGCCAGGAATGAAGGAACAGGGATTTGAACCATAGAAGTGTGGCCCCAGAGACCACACTCTTATCCAGGTCTTATCCTGAAGACAGACCAAAGTAGCCAGACCATTGTAGGGCTGATACGTTGAGGATTTTGTCTTCTCCTAAGAACAATATACAGTTTTAAAGGAGTGATCTGCTCAGATGTGTGCTTTGAAAAAAATCATTCTGGCTACGATGTGGAGAAGATTCACCTAGCTACCGTTTTTCTAAATTTCTCATTATGATCTCACGTCCTATGTAAGTCTTCTGAGAAAGAGGGAATGCACAAATCATCTGGACTACAAGAACTTTGCTCAGCAAGATGGCCATTTCTTATTATAAATTAATATGCCAGCTTTTGAACGTGATCTAGCCTTTCAAAATACTTGACTGTAGGGAGAGAATATGTTGCTCCTGTGGTTCTGAGTATTTTAGTTTCTGCAACATTTGTTTCTCAATGTAAATTAATAAAACAATACTCTGATTTGATATATCAGACTTAAGAGATAGATTAGGCAGTCTGCCCTAGGAAGACTGATTTACTTTCTAAAAGTATGAGGTTTCCGATTTGCAATAGTAGGATTAAGACTTGTCTAGACCACAGTAAATTCACCTGAGCAATGACTGTGCCCATGGCTGCTGAGGAGGGAGCCTGTTGCCTTTTTCCCAAGGGCGACAACTGACAGCCCACAACACTCAACCTCACCGGGGCTGTGCACAACAGCCGAAAGTTGTCCTTGCCCTCTTCTCCTTCTTGTTCTTCTTCTTTCTCCTCCTCCTCCTCCTCCTGCTTTCCCCCCTCCTTCTCCATACAAGGTTGTTGGAAACCTAGGCAGGTGGGCAGTGTTAGGAAAGTCTGTCGGCATGAATTAGGTGCAGAGCACTCTGATGTGAACCAAGAGGAGCAATGTAGGGTCTCAGGCCTCGAGGAATTGTGATATTAGAGAAATAAGAGAGACACCCACTTAATGTAACCAGGGAACAAGAGGGGACCTAGATTTTGGCTTCACAATAGGAGCTCACAGTTAAGAGCCATATGGGCAGAAGATGTAGATCTGAACAAAAGTGTAAAAATGGTATTTAAAGCCACGTGACTGATGAGAACCTCTAGGAATTGAATGTAGTTGGAGAAAAGGAAAGGTCTGAGCCCTAAATTCTGGGTGACTCCACCACTTAGAGGCAGGGAGGTGAAGAGGCACCAGCTGAGGAAACTGACGAGGAAATAACCTAACACATAGGAATGAACTTGCCCCGGAAAGCAAGTTAAAAGTGTTGGAAGGGGTATAGGAGGAGGAAAGTGCTTAGCTACATGAAGTGTTTAAAGTACAAGTAAGATGAGGACTGAGAAGTGACCAGTGGATTTGTCAACAAGACTTAAACAAGGGCAGTTTTGATGGAATGTTTTTCTGTGGGGAGTGGAGAGGTGTTGGCATGGGGCAGCTGATTGAATTGGGTTCAAGGGAGAATGGGAGGAGAGACATTACTAGAGAGTATACACAATTTTGGGGAGGAGTTTTATTGTCAAGAGGAGCAGAGAAATGGAGCAGTAGCTGGAGGGAGATGTGGTATTAAGATATTTTTGTTTTTGTTTTTGATAAAAGAAACAAGAGCCTGTTTATATGTTATAGCAATGTTCCAGTAAAGGGAGGGAAATCGATGATACAGGAGAGAGGGGAGGGATCTAGGACATGAGCGGGGAACTGGCCTTGGCTGGTGGCCCCATGATTCATCCAAAGTCACAGAAGGAAGGTGGGGTACACAGGCTCTGATGCTGTTAGGTAGGGGAGACTCGGTGGCTATGTAGAAGGTCGTTCTGTGTGCTTCTGTTTCCTTGGTGAAATAGGAAGCAAGTGAATGATGATGAGTGAGCAGGTCATGGAGGATGGATGAGAGAAGAGATGGAAGTTGTCGAAGAGAACGGGAGAGGAAATGGACTAGGACAATGAGTGACAGCTGGGCAGCATCACGGCCCACAGGATGTTATAATGACCACGGGATTAGCATGAGACCCGCCAGCACAGTTGTGTGGTTTCCTCCAGCACGCTTAGTCACAGGATGCAGGCATGGAATAGGCAGAAAGATGGATGGAGTCAGGGCAGAGAATGAGCCTGTGCACTGCAGTGAGAGAGGAGCAAGGGCGCTGAGGGAGCTTGGAGGAGAATAAAAATAATGATGAGTCATGGAATTTAAGCAGGATAAGGAGGAGGAAGGTGAGGACATGAGAGGGGAGAGGACAAAGACAAGGTGGTAGGATCCACCTTGTAGGGACTGTAAGTCCCGGTGGAGTCAAAAAATATATGCTCCTGGCCGGGCGCGGTGGCTCACGCCTGTAATCCTAGCACTCTGGGAGGCCGAGGCGGGCGGATTGTTTGAGCTCAGGAGTTCGAGACCAGCCTGAGCAAGAGCGAGACCCCGTCTCTACTGAGAAAAATAGAAAGAAAGTAATCGGTCTACTAAAAATATATAGAAAAAATTAGCCGGGCATGGTGGCACATGTCTGTAGTCCCAGCTACTCGGGAGGCTGAGGCAGAAGGATCACTTGAGCCCAGGAGTCTGAGGTTGCTGTGAGCTAGGCTGACGCCACGGCACTCACTCTAGCCTGGGCAAAAGAGTGAGACTCTGTCTCAAAAAAAAAAATATGCTCCGAGTGGCATTTCTGGCCTTTATACTAATAAATCTCTCAAAATCTAGATGTTCAAATTTCTTTAAATTATGATGGAGATAATAAGAACACCACCACACACACACACACACACACACACACATACAGAGCATGTACATATTTTTCTTCTTTACCAGGAAATAGGACAGAGTCCCATGCCCAGGTGTTTCATCCGTCCATGATTCTTTGGAGATTTTTAGAGAATAAGAGGAAGGCCATAGAGAAGCCAAGATAAGGTGGAAAGTCAGGAAAGGAAAAAGCAAGAGGAAAAGCCCTTTAAAGACAATGTTTTATCTGAGAGTTCAATTCATGGATGATATCAAGAATGTCCTTGTGGGAAATGTGTGGTAGAAATCTAATAATCACTTCATTAGGGAACAAGGGTCTGACATGCTGACAGATGTCTTTGTGTAGCGACCACAAGCTAGGTAGATACCTGAAGCTTATCCTGCGGGAATTCTCCCGTTTATGGATTCAGTCGGCTTCTTTCCCCCTGCCCTCTGGTCTTCAGCCAAGGGTTACTAGTAGTTCAGACTTTTAAATCAGAGGTGGGCCTTTTAAATCATTCGGACGAATCCTTTCAGTTTATAGTTGATAGAATTGAGGCCTAGCAAAGTGAAGTCTGTGTTCCTATATTCTGTGGTGATACAGGAGCCATATTCTGGCCTCTGGCTGTGATCAAAGTATCCCTGTCTTCCATGCTTCTGTTGGGGACTTGTGTCCTATCATGGCTGCTCTTGTCCTGTATTAAACGTGCGACTTGCCTGGGAAATTGAGATGCCCTCCTCATGACCCAGGAAGCAGTCCCTAGCACAAACTCACTACTTCCTGCACTGTTATTCATGGGATGGAGCAAGAAATTTTTGTTTTTCAAATTGGATGTAAACCTTATTCATGAGAACAATCCAAGACTGGGGATGAGGGGAGAAAAGGTTTTCATCCTCTTTAGAATAAATTTTATACAAGAGAAATAAAAATAGTAACATGAACTTTATTGGAAACAGCTTGGGTTTTGGAGTCCAACAATAATAATAATAGTTTGTGCTAAGCGTTGCATCTTTGCGGGGCATTGTCCTCTGTCACATCTTGGTGTCACTGACTCCTAGCAAAGTGGCCTTTGGCAGGTTCCCTAATTTCTTTGAACTTCATTTTTTTAAACAAAAATATAAGAATACTAATACTTTTTTGCATGGTTATTATTGTAAAATATTAAATTTGATAGGCATGTGAAAGTATGTGGCACATAACAGGTGCTCAATAAATGTTAAGTATTCTTTCTACCTTGCCGCTCAAGATTCCTGGGGTTTAAAAATAACTTTCCAGGTTTTGAGCTGTTGAAAAATTTTAACAGCAAGGCTAGAATGGTTATGATTAGACCCATTTGATATCATGTATTCGATTTTGTAATGTAACCTGATATCAAGAGCCAAGATCTTTGTCCTGAAGGGAATTTCAATATTCAGCAAAGTGGGGCTGATTTAATAGCCATTAATTCTGAGGGTATGTTCAAGTTCAAAGTCCATCTGTTTTAAATGTAAATTGCTCTTTTTCATGTATTTTGTACTGGAATTTAGGAACAAATGCTGTCACTTTTCTTTTTCTTTGCATGGGATTGCAGGCGCCTTTATTATCACAGAGCTCCTATTATTGTGATACCTCACACAGGAAATGCACACTCTGACATTAGGCACCAAATTGCTGAAATGTCCCGTGTTTTCTATTCATTAAAGCCCTAAAGCACTATGTGCAAATTTCCTTACTTTAATTACACACCTCAGGGATGTGCATGCCAAAAAAGGAGCCAGTCAGACAAAAAGCCAGATCTTTGCCAAAAAACCCCAGCCCCCTAAACTGGTAAACATTTATTTTCAGCTGGGAAATCTGCTATTAATTCATATAGCGACTTTCCCAGCTGAAATAATGAGCCAAGCCAAGTGAACCAAATGTTCGCAGTGAGCAAACATGAACAGTAGGGAATCAGCCCATCTCTTATTTACATGTTTGTTCCTTCAGCAGTTAAGGAACATTTGTGTATTTCCCTTTTTTACCTGGGAGCATACCAATGTTGACACTTCGAGCATTTTAGTTTTCGAACAGAGCTTGTAACTCTACTGTAGATAGGTGCTTTAAGAATTAAAAGAAGAGGAAGATCACCAAACCAAATTATTTGTTTGGGCTTAAAAGCAAAGTCTTCCCATCAGCCTCACTGACTTTTCTACTTTACTGAAGGCCTTAAAAATTTAGAATTAGAGAACCGTGAGATTTTGAGAAAAATGTTGCGGAATTTTTAAAAAATTAACAAAAATCCTAAACTGGTAAATAAAAAAATGTATTGTTCCATTAGGCAAACTAGAGATTAAAATATATTATAAAAGATTATTTTTTTTAATTTTCAGAGAATCTTTTTTCTTTTCCATTTAATCACAAGGAAAATAAGAAAGGAAATATCTATCCACATACACTCTATGCATATGAAAGGTAGAGTATTATTTACACTTTCTTTTAAAGGTCTGAATACACAGAAAATGCACTTAGATTGTAGAACAGCAAGTTGCCCTATGTGTGTAAAACTTAGAATAAAAAGTAGTTTGTATGGAATAGCATGCATGAAGGCTTCGTGGAAAGCAAAGAAGAAAGGAGAAACAGTTAAATTAACACAGGGAATAGCAAAGTAGGAGAGTCAAAAAGTCAATATATTGATTAATTCCTATGACGATGTAGAATATCTACTCAACAGTCAATTAACCGCTTAACGTATTTCTTGATATAAAGGAAGTTTTTAAAAAGTCCCCAAACTCATATAAAGCTGTAATCAATAATTGGAGTTTTAATGCCTCTGAATATAAACTTCAATGCAGAATTATAATCTATTCTCAAAGAAAAAAATGCTTTACATTGCAATGAAGGTGTGGTTTTGATTGTAACATGAGAAAAAGTAGCTTTTCATTCACAGCACTTTAAAATCAAGGGTAACTACCTTCGAACCTTTTTCCTAAATGAAATTTTTAGCAGATACATGATTTTTTAGCAATGAATAAATGAATAAAATGGACGAGGATATTTCTTTGTTCTATAAGAAGCAGCAATGCCCTATTAATTTTGACAGACAACTTGGCGTTAGCCATTTTAAAATCCAACATGGGATAAAGTTATGCATTACTAGTCTCTCTACATTTTTGTCAAGAGATGAACATTTTGCCAGATTTTTAATAATATGCCGAGAGCTTCGTCAGTCAGTTTATTTAGCCCCGCGCGGTTACGCCAGTTTCCGTGCACCACCCCACTGGGTGCAGCGCTGCTGCCGCAGCTCACAGAGCTCCTCCCCTGCAATTAGACAAAGTCAACACAGCAATCACTCCCAGCGCCCTCGAGGTACCTGCACCATCAACAGTGCAGATTCCGAGGCTTGAACAAGCTTTGCTTTGTCACTGCCTCCCCACCTCAATTAGGACTTTTTTTCGGCCCAGGCAATTTAGCACCAACACCATGGGTGGACCAGATAACTCTTTTAAAAAAGCACATTTAAGTCATTCTTCTGCCCTTCCCCCTCTCCCCCAGCCCAACCCAATCAATTCTTTCTCCACCCTCTTTTCACTACTTCCTCCACCTCCGTCCTCTCCCTGCACCTCCACCCCCACCCCCGGAAAACAAGCACCCTCAGAAAGAAGTCGGAGTCTGCCAGAAGACAACTCGCAGTCTCTGACTAGTTACCATGCCGACTGGAGCCTGTGCTGAGGAATGTGCTGCTGCCATGCTGAACTCCATGAAAAGATGAAGAAAATGTGCAGGCGATACTAGTTTGGCTGCGATGCTGGGGAATCTGAGACGGGGCTGTTGGTATGGAAGGGTCTCACTGCATGCGATTTGCAAACATGCCAACTCAATAACATGTGATAGGCACTGGATGGAATTTAGAGGTCTTGGGGTCTTAAAGGGCTGGAAAGGAATAAGAGAGCTGAATGGGGGGAATCTGCCCCATGAAACAACGCTTGCCCCTTGGAATATGTGATTTATTAATTTTAATAAGAATCTATGCAAACTGCTAAAAGAGAGTAAACTTTTTATAAGTCTGTCCCTTCTGAGTCCAGTCAGTGTAAATTCTTCTTAATGTTATTTGCACCTTACTTCTGACTGGCCATAAAGAAAATCTGACTTTCTGTCCTAAAAGTCAGCAGTTCAGAATTCATACGATACCACGATTGTATTGCCAGGAGCTCTGATGGAGTTTTAAATCACAAAAATATTTCCTGAACAATTGCACAAAGGAAAGAATTGCTTTAATTTTGTGTGGGGAAACGTGGAGGCAATAGCAGTCCCTGAAGATAAGAATTCCAGGAGCTGGAAAGTTCCATGACCTTTCCACCTAGATGGAGGCAGATCCAGGTCTACACTAGGGTATTTCTAGGGAGTCTCCCTTGGTCTGGAGAACTGGGCTACCATGAAATAATTCTTAGTTTAGAGGTGTCCTTGGGAGATTGAGGGTAGATACAGGATCACTATGGGGTCTAGGTCCACTCCAACAAAATTCTTATACAAAACCCCTCTTGATGAGAGCCAACTCCCCTCTTCATGGGAGCCAGAGACTACCATGGATTTCCTGGAGTAAGTGGGAAGAATTTTCCCAAGTGGGGATGATTCAGGGTTACTACTTACACCTCACATTTCAGATTTGTGAAATTTATTTCTTCTTGCCTTTTCAGTCTTCCACATCGATTGATTCCAAACTGTCCTGCACATCTCTGGCAAAATAGTTTTCGGTGCTTGCCAATTCGACCCTGTCTTTTCATTGCCCACAGCCTCCCTATGGCTCTTCATTGCCATGGCAACCACATGTCCTGGATTTTTCAGAACATTTTTTATTTCAAATATTCTGTCATGTGGTCAAACCATGTGTCAGATCCTATGCCAAAAGATATGTCCTGATTTGGGTTTTGAAAATATGGTCACTATATCCAGTGCTCCCAAGATAGGAATGCTGTGTGTCCTTCCCTTTTCCGGTGTTCTAAAGCAGACATAGTGTTTCTCTTTAATATAATAATATTTTTTAATTGGGTAATACATAATATTTTGCAGAGTTCTTTCACATAATCATCTCAATGGATCCTTTCCTACTTGTGGAGTAAGAGGAGACAGGAGACATTATTTCAATTTTATAGATGAGAAAATTGAGGCACAGAGTGGTTAATTGGTTCTCTATCATTCCTATGATGGCAAAATGACTAGAATCTAGCCTTCTGACTCTAATGTCTTTTTTTTCCAACATGCTGCTTCCAAATATAAATGTGATGCTTTATACTTTACGTTTCTTTGCCACTTACGTTCCTAAAAGACTGTCTTTCAGGGGACCGCTTTACTGTAGGAAACCAACTCTTTCCTGATTTATGCCTCACACCAATTCTTGAGGTTGAGTAAGAGTTGAGAGGAAAGGCTTTAAGGTGAAAGAAGGCGGGGGAGGGGGGGTGGCGCTGAGATGTTAATGATCAATGTTGTACATAATTTAAAAGAAAGAGAGAGAAGAAAAAGGAGGAGGAAGAAAAGAGGGAGGGAGAAGGAGAAAGGAAAAGGGAAAAAAAGAAAAGAATTTCAGGGAATTTGTCCAACAGTTACACCAGTGATATTTCTCAAAGACAGTCTTATTTAGCACATGTCTAGCAATGTTTATAAATATCTGCCTCTTAATATTATTTCCCCCACATAGTATTATAATAGTATATGTGTTAAATATTTTTCCTAGCTTATATATTGCATGGTGATAGACACTATATAAGAGAATAAAAAGAGGAGGAAAATGCATATTATTAGCCTAATTATTCATTCACGGATTTAATAGTTAATTTGACAGATACCAAGCACCAACTATGTGCCGGGCACTATACTAGACACTACAGATATAGTGGCGATATCTTAGAGCTTATAGTCTGGTGATAATTATTGATTGTAATAAGTGCTACAAAGAAGACAAACAGGGTGAAGTGATAAAGAGAACTGCAGGAGGCTGGGAGGTAGGAAAGAGCTACTTCAGACAGAGTGGTCCGGGAAAGCCTCTCTGCGAAGGTGGTGTTTAAACTGACACTTGAAAGATGATAAGGCGACAGACTCGTGCATAGAGCTGGGGAGAGAGCATTTCAGAAAGAAGGAATGAGAAGCATGAAGTTCTGTGCCTGTTCTATGTGTTTACAGCGGAAGGGACCAAGCTATTGGGGGTGGGGGAGTGGTATGAGCTGAGGTTGGAGAGTTTTACTGGCCTTGGAGGCCACGGGAAGGGGTTGGGACTACATTCCTTTTTTTTTTGAATTCCAAAAGGTACCATCGTTCCGATTTATTGTTCAGGGTAGTGAGAATTAGCAATCATGAGACCAGCAATAACAGCTGATGTTTATTGCTTTGCATAATAAATACCAGCTATTTCATATACATTGTCATATTCAGTCCATACAAACAACTTTAGGATAGTCACTATTATTCCCATTTTAAAGATGAAGAAACTGAGGCTTTGAGAGGATAAATAGCTGGTGAAGGATGGCTAGGAAGTATGGAGGCAGAATTCCAACCCAGGCCTAGTATGATCTAGGGCTAGTGTGTTTTTTTGTTTTGTTTTGTTTTTACAGTGAGCCTGAAAGGACTACATAATACTATTTTTGTTGATTAGGAATTAAATTGTTCTGTATAAAATATCATTTGAAATTCTTCAGATATCATCTGGGACTCAGAAATATCTTTTTTTGTATACATTTAAGGTGTACAACATGATGTTTTGATATACTTATCCTGTTATACATATGCATAGTGAGTGATTACTGCAGTGAAGCAAATTAACATACTCGTTATCTCATATACTTACCTTTGTGTGTGGTAAGAGTACTCTCTTGGCAAGTTACCAGTGTACAATAAAATATTATTAGCTCTAGTCCCCATGTTGTACTTTAATCTCTAGATTTATTCATCCTACATAACCGCAACGTTGTACCCTTTGATCTACGTCTTCTTATTTCTTCCTGTGAGCCTTCCCCTACCCCCAAACCACTGTTGTTTACTCTCTATTTCTACGTATTTGATTTTTTTTAAAACCTCGAGGACATTATGTTAAGTGAAATAGGCCAGACACAGAGAGAAAAATTCTGGTTGGGACTTAATTCTAAGAACAATAGAAAGTCATTGAAGTCATTAAAGAGAGAGACTTTTAGATGAGATTCTTTTAGGAAAAAACTGCAACATTGCTCCTAAACCCAATTCTCTTCCTAAAGGCCCAAATCTACAGAAGCAATGCTATAGGTAAAATATTGAAATTCACAGGGGCTATCTGTGCAGCATTATAAAGTTTTTTACCCTTTAAAAATGATCAGAACAGAATTTTTATGCTACATTTCAAAATGTAGGTGAGCCACTCATTCATTAGCACCTCCTATATGCCAGGTACTGCGTTGTCTAAGCATCTTAACTCCAGATCGATAAAATTATCCAGATATGGGAACGTAACCAAGGTTAATTTGAGAGGAGAGGACATGAAAACAGGAATAAGCAGGCAGATTATTTCTGGCTAGACAGGGATGGAGAGGATTTGTTATTAAGCAGAGACAGGTTTAAATTCTAATTGTTGTTGGTATCTTCAGTCTTAATGTTTTGCCAGAATATGGACAGGAGGCGGCAGTGGTATGTGACAGAAGCTTTTCTGCATAACAGTTTACTATGGAATCAACTCGCCAGGCTGGGATTTTAATTTGGCTGTGACTGTAGTCAGGGCAAAACACATGTGATGTGTACCTCTTTCTGTTGTAATGCATGGTTACATTCAGCATAATAACCATTTTAATGAAAGGTAAAAACTTTTAGTCAATTTTGGATGCTTTGCAATGGTCCGATATAATGCACAATACATGACTCACGGATTTCGGTTTTCAGCTGGATCTGTTGCTATGAAGTTGTGAGTGTTTGCTAAGGATAGTCACAGATGTATATGTGACTCTCAAAGGGAGTTTGCCTAAGGCACAATTGCATAGCATAAAGCCAGGAGTCTCTCTATATATGTATTTTTTAATGAAATGTTATGACTCCTTCTATATTCTTTATTCATTGGGAATAAAGTGTCAAGTCAATTTTAGACAAGGAGTGATTGTTGGCTGATTTATATTTAATTTGTTACACTGTGGGAGAGAAAAAGATTCAAAGCCAATTCTGGTTTACAGTCATAGCTTCTTTCATTCTTAAAAGTATATTTTTAAGAGCAGACATACCATAGCTAGTCAAAAATCTAGTCTGAGCTAACTCAGACATAACATAGCTAGTCAAAAATCTCTAGACTGTTTCCTAATGGAAAAAGACAGAGAACTGGTTAATTTCAGTAAAAGTAGGTTGCAATCATGCAACTTCCAGAATAAGCCTTAGATCTATTTTAAAATTCTTTCAGTAACACAAAGATCCTATGTCACGAAGTAAGCCTTGGATTGCAAACCTGTAATGTCAGGTAGGCCTTAAGACTTATTTATGTAGCAATCATAGGCTCAAATATCTAACCACTCATTTTCTAAAACACACAGCAAAAATAAATTTTCCTTTAAAAACATTGGTTTTACCATTTTGCTCTTTGGATTTAAGTCTTTCGGATTACACAACATGAAGTAAACATTTAAAAGCCAAAATATACATAAGTTACTTCACACTATCTTTTATTGCTTTCTAATTTATCAAATTAAAAATTAAACTGTGTTGTGCAGTTAGTACTAAGAAAAAGCATAAAAGTGTAAAAAAGAGGCATAGCAATATTTCCCAGCTATTGTTTTGTACCCTTAAATTATCAGTTCTTAAAATGAAAAACTAATTTAAAAATATTTTTTAAATGGGTGACTGAAGTTTTCTGTCCTTATTATTCATTAATAAATAGCGTTGAGCACCTACTGTGTGCCAGGTGCAGGACTAAGATATAGGGATATAGCAAGAAGAGCAACCCAGTTTGTTTTTGGAGGGGGTTTGAAGGTACAGACAGAAGATGGGAGGTAAGCCAGAAAGCACAGAGGCTTAACAGAAACCAGATCTTGGGGGTGTTCCTGCCAGTGACTTTAAGCATGCAGTGACTAAGCATGAACATTCTTTCTGTCAGTAGTTGTGATGCTCTGTTATTAAAGAGATTTTCCCAAAGTTGCTTTATTACATGTCCCCCAGTAGAGGACATTCAGTCTTTGCACACTCCAACGCTGAATCGGCAACTAGCAGTAGGCTCCTTTTTTCTTTTCCATGGTCTGATTTCAACTAGGAGAATTTTGTAGTTTCTTCTGTCCTAATATTTTGGCATGTTTGTGTACTTCTCAGAGTACAACTTCCTATGAGAACACCCTAAGCTTGGATGTTTTGGGGCAGATGTGGGCGGTGGTGAGAAGGAAGAGAGGTGGGGAGGGCTTGAAAATTTTTTTGAAAAGTAACTTCTTTCCGTGAATGCATTTTCTTCTCCTACTCTACAGTCCCTTGAATCTGTTCTATTTCTGCCAGTTAGTGGAAGCATCACAGAAGATGCTGGCTGCCTCTGCGGGAGAATGGAGAGTTTTGGTGACTCAGAAAATAACCATATGGCATTCAAGCTTCTTTGTTTTGTGCAAAGAGAGCTCACAATAATTCAATCATGAAGTTCACGCACTGACAGAAACACGTCTACAACTGCGAAGCAGATTTAAACTGTGGTTTTGTTTGTTTCTTTCCTATAACTATCTATCAAATGAATATGATAGAGTTTCTTTTAAGAAAATTCTCAATCCTCCCAGTTTGGGTGATTCCTCTGCCAACTAACTTGGAGACCTTAAAGAAGGAGGCCTAGGTAGTGTCAGATAAAATACTGGATGCTCAGTTAAATTTGAATTTCAGCTAAACGGCAAATAATTTTTTTAGTATGAATATGCCCATGCAATATTTGGGATATACTCAAACTAAAAAATAAAATTATTTGTGTCATTTTGTATTTTTATTTGCTAAGTCTGGCAACATTGTACCTGGACAATGAGCATTATGGATGAATAGATTGATCAGGTTATGATTCTAAGGCACTATTGTCAGCACAATTTTGGTGCCTCCAATAGCAGCACTACAAAAATAGTTTATCAAGTACCCACATGCTCATCAGAACTGTACTGGTTGCCATGCCACATTAGTTCAGTGGACTTGGTCCTTTCAATCTAGGAAGACAATAAGAACAGGACAATATCAACAGTGAGAAACCAGATAAAAAGAAAAGGAAACATAAAAAACTTGACAGACATCAAAGGAGTATATACAACAAATAAAGTAGTTCTATTATGTGGACAACTCATTGTCAGGAACTGACACAAGACCACAAACATTTCATGGAGGTCACTGGGCAACTGTTGACATCTTCTGTTTGGAGGCAAAACAATGACTCAGGAGTGAAAGAATCTCTACTTCATTTAACTCCCAGAATCACATCATTTCTAGAAGCACCTCAAAAAGACATTTCATGGGATTAAAAAATTATATGTGTATATATTAATAAAAAAGATATATAGAGAAGGGAAAGTGTAATCATTGATGCAATCAGAAAACTCTCATATTTATACATAACTGATCTGATCAATGAATGGGACTGATAACTATATTCAGATAAATGGTGTAGATGCTGTTTTGATAACTAAGATGACTGAAACGACCCAGTCCATTGTGCCACAACCCAGTATTATGGCGAATTCTTGCTTGGCAACCAGTTTATCAAACTTTAGGAACTGACTTTGATTGATTCAGAACGTTTATATGTAGGACTAGGGTGGCCTGAGAGGTTGTCAAGGTTATCTGTACATTTTTCATATATTTTTCTTATTACGAAAGCAATACATAACCATTGTAGAGAGTTTAAGAAAACAGATAAGATTTTTTAAAAAAAGCAACCCTAATCTCACATCGCCGAATTCCTCTTTAAAATGGTTAATCACGATACATTTCAAACACCTCCAAAAGAATAGGAAATGATCTGTCAAATTTCTACTTACCACCATTAGACATGTATTATTAGTAGTAGTTGATTTAGATTTCCAATTTTAAAAGAATTTTCTATATTTTAAAGGAATAAAATATACTGCTAAAAACTCATCTCCTCTTCTCTTCCCTTCCCTTCCCAGGGGCAACCACTGCCCTGAAATTGTGTGTTACTCCTATGAATGTTTTTGTAATTTTGCAATATATTGTGGATGCACGAACTATTGTTTTTTGTGTTAAAAAAACAGAAGAATCCCACCCATATCCTTTGGAATTTGCTTTTTTCACTTACCGTCATGTTTTTGAGATTCATTCATGTTAATACATGTAGATCTAATGCATTCATTTTAACTGCTGTAAATGTATCTATTCCTATGCTAAGGGACAGGAAGAACATTTGCACATTTTTCTCTGATACAAACAGTGGAGCAACGGCTGCCTCCAAGTACACATATTCAAGAATTTTTTTAGGGAGGACACCTAAAAGCATAATTACTTGTAAATATGGAAACCTTCAATTTTCTAAGTTTTGAAATTGCTTTTCAGTGTGATTACACCTATTTATATTTCCACTACAAAAGGAAACGTATAATAGTTAATTGCTCCACAGCTTTAAAAACACTGTGTTGTCAGATATTAATGCTTGCCAATCTGATGAGCGTGAAATAGTATCTCATTGATTTAATTTGTATTTCCCTCATTGTTAAGGAAGTTGAGCGTATTTTTCTTGTTTATTTACCATTCAAGCTTCTTGCTCTGTCAATTACTTCATACCTTTTGCTTTAAATTTTTTTCTCACTGGTTTTTAAGAATTTGTTATATGGCTTGTATATAGATACAATAGTTTATGCATCATTTGCAAATATTTTCTTGCAATCTGTGACTTAGTATTTTATTTTTTTTGACATCATATCAGATATTTGAATTTAAGGCAGTAAGACATCTTATACTTTTCTTTAAGGTTTGTGCATTTTTATATTTTGTTTAAGATATCCTTCTTTGCCATCATGCCATAAAAATATTCTCTTATGTTTTCCTCTAAAAGTTTTATAATTTTCTTTTTTTACATTTAGGTTTTTAGTCCTTCTGGAATTATGTAATTTTTATTTATGGCATGAAATATTGGATTTCATCTTTTTCCATTTGAATTTCCAATTGTCCTGGCACTATTTGTTAAAGTGATACATTCTTTCCCCATGAATTTGTAGTATCTTCTCTGTTATATACCAAGCACCCATGTAAATGAGATCTATTAGATCAAATTCTGGGCTCTCTATTTTGCTCCAGGGTCTATTTGTCTATTGATGCTCTAATATCACCTAGTTTGGAATGAGTTTCCTCTTCCCAATCTTACCTCCTCCTTCTTCTCAAGGATTGTCTAGCCTTTCCTTTGCTTTCTCTTATATGATAAAGGTTGCCACCTTCTGTGAAAAATCATGTTGAGATTTTGATTAGCATTGCATGTAATTTTTAGATTAATTTGGAGAGATACAATCTTTACTATATTGAGTCTTTTCATCCATTAACTTCGTATATCTCTCTCTGTTTTAGTTCTATCATGTTCTTAAATCAAGCTTCATATTTTTTCATTAGGGTTTTTTGTTGTTGCATATTTTCCCTTGGTTCCTTATAGTTCACGTGGCTGTTGTAAATGGAAAACTCTAAATGACATTTTCCAATTGTTCTATAGAAATGCAATTAATTGTGGTATATTGACCTTATATTTAGCAACCTTGTTGAACTTTTATATTTGTCTTAGGTTTTCTTTGAAACAATCTTATTGTCTTTGAATAATGACAGCTTCATTTGTTTCTTTTCAAATCTTACACCTTTCATTTTCCTCTGTCTTACCATGATAACTAGAGCAGTCAGTACAATGTTGAATAGACATGGTAATCATGAGTGTCCTTGCATTATTCCTTATTTTAAAGGAAATGCTTATAATGTTTCACCATTAAATATGAGGTTTGCTGTAGGTTCATGAGGTCAAGGAAGTTAGCTAATCTCCCTAATTTGTTAATCGTTTTTGGTTTTGTTTATTTTGTTTTGCTTTTAAATAAAGGGGGATTGCATTTTATCAAATATCTTGTGTACATCTATTGAGATAATTGCATGGTTTTTCTCCATTAACCTATTCTTTTCTTGGTATATTATCTTTGTCTGGTTTTGGTATTAAAAGTAAAGGGAGGCCAGGCGCGGTGGCTCACGCCTGTAATCCTAGCACTCTGGGAGGCTGAGGCGGGAGGATTGTTTGAGCTCAGGAGTTCGAAACCAGCCTGAGCAAGA
>NW_012154507.1:1609509-1620307 GCF_000956105.1 Propithecus coquereli | reverse complement strand
AAAAAAAAAAAAAACTAAAGGGAATACTAGTTTCAAAAAATAAGTTGGGGAACTTCTCTTCTTTTTCTCTTTTTTGGAACAGTTTGTATAAGATAGAGTTTATCTATATTTTGAAGGCTTGGTAGAATGTTTTAAAAGTATCTGAGCCTGGTATTTTTGTTTGCTTTTTTGTGGATAAATTTTTTACAACTGATCCAATTTTGTAAAAATGTTATTATGGTCTTTAATTTTCTATTTTTTATTGAGTCGGCTTTAATAGATTTTGTTTTCAAAGGAAAATTTCTATTTTACCTGTGTTTCTAAATTTGTTAGCACTAAGCTATTCATCGTATCCATTCATGATTTATAAAATCTCTTATTTATCTATACTTATTTTTACTTTCTTCTTAGGTTATTTTTTTAATGACTTCTTAGTTTTTCTTAAACAAAGATGTTTATCTTATACATAAAAATAAGAAGAACACCTTTTATTTCAAAAAACAACTTATTTTTTCTTAACTCTCTATATTTTAAAATTTATTAGAAATTTCTTATATTTATTAAGGATGCATTAATTGCATTGCATAAGGACTTTTTTTATGGTTTACTTCTAAACATATTCGAATTTCATTATGATCTCTTTTTTAACAAATTAGCTACTGCAAAGTATGCTTTTAAATTTAAAAATCCAGGAAAATTTTTGTTATTATTTTTTAACGTTATTGCATTGTGGTCAGAGAACATGGTCTGTGATATAATGACTTTTTGGTATTTGTTTTATGACTTAATACATGGCCACTTTGTTTAAATGTAACATGTAGGCCTGAAAAAAAAGTATCTTCTCTAATTGTTGGTACAAAATTCTTTATATGTTTATTAAATCAAGTTTATTAATTTTGCCATTCTAATCGCAAACAATCTTTCAAAATTTTTAGTTTGGTTGATAATTAAGGAAAGATTAGTGTTTAAATCTTCCTCTACGATCACGATTGATCAAATTCTTCTTGTAGGCCGAGCGTCGTGGCTCACGCCCATAATCCTAGCACTCTGGGAGGCTGAGGTAGGAGGATCACTTGAGGTCAGGAGTTTGAGACCAGCCTGGGTGAGAGTGAGGCCTCCATCTCTACTAAAAATAGAAAAATTAGCTGGATGTGGTGGTGTACACCTGTAGTCCCAGCTACCTGGGAGGCTGAGGCAGGAGAATAGCTTGAGTTGAGGAGTTTGTTTTTTTTTTTTGAGACAGAGTCTCGCTTTGTTGCCCGGGCTAGAGTGCCGTGGCGTCATCCTAGCTCACAGCAACCTCAAACTCCTGGGCTCAAGCGATCCTCCTGCCTCAGTGTCCCGAGTAGCTGGGACTACAGGCATGCGCCACCATGCCCGGCTAATTTTTTCTATATATATATATATTTTTAGTTGTCCAGATCATTTCTTTCTATTTTTTAGTAGAGACGGGGGTCTCGCTCTTGCTCAGGCTGGTCTCGAACTCCTGACCTCGAGCGATCCACCCGCCTCGGCCTCCCAGAGTGCTAGGATTACAGATGTGAGCCACTGCGCCCGGCCTGAGTTGAGGAATTTGAGGCTGCTGTGAGCTAGGCTGACACCACGGCACTCTAGCCCAGGTGACAGAGCGAGACTCCATCTCAAAAAATGAAAAAATAAAATAAAATTCTTCTTATAATTCTCTTAATTTTTACTTTAGTTGGAGGCCGTATTATTGGGAACAAACAATTTATAATTGCTATATCCTCCTGGTAATTTTTTCCTTTTACATCTATTAGTGACCACCTTTATTGCTAACAGTGCCTTTTGCTTAAAGGTCAATTTTATCTGATATTAATATAGGTATACCAGCTTTCCTTGAATTATTATTTGTTTGATATAGCTCTCCTTATCTTTTAGTTCTATGACTTTCCGTTTATGTTTGTAAAACAACACATAGCTGGATTTTTTAAAAAATCTACTTTGAAAATATTCTTTTAAGTGATAAGTTTGGCCTATGTATATTTTTCATGATATCCTATTATTTTGTATTTGCTCTTCAGGATGATTTTTCTTTCCATTTCCCTTCTCCTTTCTAGCTTTCTATTGAGATAGGGTGATTTTTTTAAAAAAAATTCCACCTCTTTAATGGTTTGGAAGTTATATAATCCAATTTTATTCTCCTCTTATTGTATTAGTTATCTATTACTGTGTAACAAACTATCCTAAAACTCAGCAGCTAAAACCACCATGAATACTTATCATTTCACAGCTTTGGTGGGTCAGGAATTTGGGAGTGGCTTAACTGGGTTGTTCTGGTTTGGGGTCTCTCAAAGAGCATACAGTCAAAATTTAGCTGAGGCCGCGTTCTCCTGAAGGCTGGGCTGCGCTGGAGGATCCGCTCGCAACACTGCTTACCAGACGGCCAGCAAGTTGGCACTGGCTGTTGGTAGGTGGCCTCAGTTCTCCACCACACGGACCTTCCGTGGTGCTGCTTGTCCTCACGACATGGTGGCCAGCTTTCCCCAGAGAGAGTGCTCTAAGACAGAGGAAGGCAGAAGCAGGAATGTCTTTTATGATCTAGGCTTGGAAGTGACATACCATGTCTTTCATCATATTTTGTTAGTCACAAAGACTCACTGGGAAGGGACTACACAAAAGCATGGGTGTGAAGAGGTGAGGCTTGCTGGGGCTATCTTGAAGGCTGGCCACCACAGTCACCTTTGAAATTTTAACAAGCATATACACTTTAACAAAGTCTGAAGTTAATTAATATCCCTACTTCATTTTGAACAATATAAAGATTGTGGAACACTCTAATTCTGATCACCTACTCCAGTCTTATTCATTATTATTGTTGCTCGTGTGTGTGTGTGTGTGTGTGTGTGTGTGTGTGTGTGTGCATGTTTAACAGTCAATGTTTGATTTACCCATGTACTTACCAGTTTATTTGTTCTCCTTTGTTTCTTGTATCTTACTTCCTTCTGGATTAATTTTCCTTTTCTTCTCCTAAAGTCTATCCCTTGAAAGTTATTTCAGTAAAAATCTATGTGTGATAAATTGTTACAATCTTTGTCTGAGAATGTTTTAATTGTACTTCCATTCCCAAATGTTAGTTTAGCTGTATATAGAATTCTGGGTTGATAGTTATTTTACCTTAGTACTATAAAGACATTATTCCATTTTCTTCTGGTCTTTATTGTTGCTACTGAGTATTCTGCTGTAAGCCTGTCATTTCTTTTTGTAGGTAATCTGTCTTTTCTATGCAGAGGCATTACTCTCTCTCATGTTTTGCATTTTCATTACAATGTGTTCAGGTGTAGATTTATTTTTACTTATCCTATTTGGGCCTTATTGTGGTTCTTGAATTTGAGGACACATGCCTTTTCATACTTTGGAAAATTCTCAGCCACCATCTGTTCAAATAGTACATCTCCCTCCTTTCTCTTGTCTATCCTTTTGGAATTCCTACTCATATAAAGGTGGGAAATATCAAAAGCTAAGGAATCTTGAGAAGATAATGAAAAGGTCTAACATTCATCTATCTGTGCTTCATTCTAAGGGTTCCCTTGGCTTCATTTTCTCGCTGATTGATTCTCACTTTATCTGGATCTAATCTACTATTTAACAAATTCATTGATTTTTTTTTAAATAAGTGAAAATGTCATTTCCAGAGGATTTATTTGGTTTTTTTTCTCAACTTTGCCTATACTTTTAAAAATAGTGTCCTGTTTTTTGTGATTTCAATCACTTCTTCATATGATTAAAAGTATACATATCATTGTCATTTCTTTTTTTTTTCCCAGCCCAGGTAGCAAAGCTGAGACATTGTCATTTCTGTTATATGAATTCCCTGGGGACCAAATACGATGCATTTTTAAAAAAATTATGTCTGCCCGACTTGCTTATATAGGATTGTCGACGATATACTTTGACCGTGACTTCATCTCCAGTGAGACATTTTCTGTGGGAAACGTATGGGGCCTGGGTTAAGGTGTGTCCCTCCAAGGCAGGTGCTTTTGACAGGTGTCTGAGTGCTATCAGTGGATCGTTGAAAGCCAACTCAAAAGTTGGCTGCCACTGGCCTGTAACCACTTTTTATGTTTTCTACATTTATGGGTTCCTCTGACTTTGTGGTATAAATTCCAGAGGAGGTTATTTTCCCACCTAGAGCTGAGGAAGGTCTAAATAAATTTCTTCTTCATCTCTCAGTGTCATTGGGTAGATTTTTTTTTTCTACTCCTTCCCTTCACTAAAGGTCAGAGTCCTGGTTTTATGCTGGGATATTACCTTCAACTTCCCATTTCGTGCTAGCTCAAAGTCTTGTCTTCTGTTCCTATTTGGGTGTTAAAACTCAAGCCTCTGTGTTACAAAGGCCTATACTCTCCCTTTTTTTCTTAGATGCTTATCTATGTATTAAAAATACTTGTGTGTTTATCTAGCTTTTCTGGGTGTTTATAGGGGGAAGGATTGCAGGTTATCTAGTTTTCCATCTTACTAGGTCTTGTCTTTGCCCTTGTTACAGTTTCAAGAAACAGGAGTTGTTATCTGCTCGTGCCTGAGCTGCTTTGTATACCTGCTATTCCTCCAGCAGGGAACAGGCAGGGACTTCTGGGCAAAGCTTGAAAATGGTAAAATTCATCTTCAGCGCCCCCCACTCAGAGCTTTCCCTTCTATCTCTGCGGTCCCTGCAGCATCTCGTGTGTCTGTCCTCATGGGACCCTGCCCTTTCAGGGTGCTCCAAGGTCCTTCTGGGACTTGTCATTGCTGTGTTTTTCCCTCTGTTTTTTGTGGAAATGTGCCTCACCAGTATCTCTGCACTGTCCAAAGTGTCCAGGTGACAATTAGCTAATCTGATAAGCTCATTCATGCTAATGTGCTAATGAAAGAGGACTACAGAAGATGGCTGTCCTTCCCCTACCTCCTAATCAGGGGCTCTTCTCCTCCTGCCAGGTAACATATGTGCATAGCAGCAGTGAGCTTCTAGAGACCGCGACCCGGCTTTAGTGGTCTAACCTGGAGGATTGACGTTAATGGAATGAGATTTTTAAGTCAAGTAGGAGGGACAGCTGAGTTGAGGCAGGCAAGAGAGGGTTAGAGTAAGGCAAGAATGACCCTCAGATCATGACATGTGAGGGTCTACTAAGTGGTGGCTGCATTAACTCTTCTATTCCTAAACTGCAGCCCTTTGCTCTATCAAAATTATTCTTATTGGAAACCCCACTACAAAGCAAGAATCAGAACTCAGCAAAACTAAAAACGTATTGCATTCATTGTTGCACATTCTGATATTTTCATTTTGCTGATTTCATGGGGGATCCTTTTAGGGGATGGGCAGGAAAAAGTCGTATGCTTATGTTGGAGGCCAGAGCTTACAGGGTTGATCTTAGACAGAATAGAGGACTGGTAACTGTTCCCCCCACCTGCTTCTGGGGCTTGTTCTATTGTGTCTCAGTCTCTAAAGAGTTGGGGTGTCAGCTCCTAGGTGGTGGTGCAGAGAGGATACAGGTTCGTGGGGAGTGTCAATGGGATTGATAGCAGCTTTCAACCCGAGAGAGCAAGTCTTGTAAGAAAGAGTGTCCAGGTATATGTCAGTTTCTTTTTTGTTTCCCTATTTTCACAAAGAAAATGTTTTGGCCCAGTTGTTACTATGCTATGGGGTCTAATGAGAGGGTTGACTTTGGTAATTGTGTATTTGTTATGGCTAATGGATAAATGTAACTGCTTTGAGGACATCTTATTAAATAGAATACTGTGGCCAACCTTTCAACCTCCCCCATGCACTCTCTGTGCTCTCCTGCCTGCTGTCTCCCCTGGGGGCTAAGCTATACTGACCGCATCAGCAGGTTCTCTCCCCCTTTGGCTTCTGGTTGGGTTTGGCCAATGGAGAATACTGGTAGGAGGTGGGAGGTTGGTACTTACTCCAGGTTTCCCTCTTACAGATTTGTTACTGGCTGCCTCTCCCTCCCTTGAAAGCTGTGTGTCCTCTAGAAGCCCCTCTCCACACAGCCTTCTCTTTCTTTGGCTCCTGGTACCTGCTCTTTCCTTCTTACCCCTGGACACTCCCCTCTCTCTCTGTGGTTTCCTTATTCTCTGCCCAAACCTTTGCAAAGAGTCCTTTTATTAAACTCTCCTCAAATTGTCCTCATTTGAGTGTGCCATCTGTTTCCTACTGGGAAGCCGACTGATAAAACTCCGAAATTCTTCTTTTTATTTGTATTTTTTTTCTTAAAGTAAAAGGTTTTTTTTTTGAACTGTGGTAAAAGAAATACATAACATAAAATGTACATACCATTTTAACCATTTCTAGACATACAATCCAGTGGCATTAAGTACATTCACCATGATCACCATCCATCTCCAGAAATTTTTCATCATCCCAAACCAAAACTCTGTATCCATTAAATAGTAACTTCCCATTGCTCTCACCCCCCAGCTCCCGGGAACCACCATTCTACTTTCTGTTTTTATGAATTTTACTATTCCAGGTTTTCATATAAGCAGAATCATATAATATTTGTTCTTTCGTGTCTGGCTTATTTCACTCGACATAATGTTTTCAAGATTCGTAAAATGTATAAATAAATTGATGCAATAGTTGGATCCACAGGGAGCAATATTGGTTCACCTCTATAAGCTTATAAATCTTTGAGATACTTGTGGACAACTTCCCCTGTAAAGCTGCTGTGATAGAATCAATGTCTTGATTCTTTAGTGGCAAAAAATCATTAATTCCACAGTGGTAATAATTTAGTTTCTTCCTGAGAGAATTTTGTGGAGTAAAACCAAATATTGACTAATAATGCCTTCAAATGATATCAGCTGTACAACTGTTGTAATATTGAAGAACGCACTCTTAATTTTGATCATCTTTGAGGGGTCCTCTGAAAACACTGTGGAAGATCTCTTCTTCCAGGTTGCATACACAGTCATTTATGAATATTGGTGTAAATACTGTAGAATCCAGAAGGATCTTGCCCAGATCCTCTCAAGCTAACTCAATTCCTAAGCTATCCTGTCACATGAATAGTAAAGATCACTTTCATCACGTGATGCAGACTGCTAAAGCCTTTTAAGGATTGTATTCTAATGGACTTAGAATGATACCATGCTTTATGGAATCTGTGAGCAGAGCAAGCATGTAACGCCCAACAGCCTGGAGAATGCTTGTTCTGTCTTAAATTTGAATTTCCTGTTGTATGTATTTTATTAATGCTATGTATAAAGGAATTGAATCACAGGATATTTGGGTTATCTATTGTCGCATAACAAACTGTCCCAAAATGTAGTGGCTTGAAACCAATTTTATTATTACCTCTTAGTGATTGTGTTCGCTGTGCTTTGCTGGATGGTTCTAGCTTGGGGCCTCTTGTGTGGCTGTGGTCAAACGGTGGCTAGGGCTGGAGTCATCTGAAGGCTGTTTCACTCCTGTAGCTGGTGTCTGGGCAGAGAGATAGGTGGAACAACTGAGAGCCCATTAGGCATCCATCTCTTCATGCCAGCTTTCCACTGGCTAGATTGGGCCTTTTCATGGCATGTTAGCTTTCAGGGGTGTCCAACTTCTTACTGCTGGCTTCTTCTAGAGTGAGCATTCCAAGAGGTCTTAGGCAGAAGCTACAAGGCTTTTTAGGATCTAGCCTCATAAGCTACAGAAGATCACTTTAGTCACATCCTACTGGCCAAGCAAGTCACTAAGGTCAGGCCAGATTCAAGGGGAGGAGAATTAGACTCCATCTTTCAAGAGGGGGATTACCAAAAAATTTGTGGCCACCTTTAATATATCCCAGGGAATGTGGGTCTTAATTTCAATTCTTCAGCTTCCAAACTCTGGGAGCTTGGGCCCATCCATCACCTGCTCTTTCTGAGAATGACTTTCCTCATCTGCACAATGTCAAAAATTCAATGAATGATCTTAAAGGCTCTTTCACTTCAAAATCATAAGGGTTCTCTGCCTTCAAAGTACAGACATCATTTATAATAAAAGTTTGTCTTTAAAGTTATCTGGAGTAGATGTCTTATAGTTTCAGCATCTAGGATCTTTTTTCTATATAAATGTAAAACTTGAGTTAGCCAAAAGATACCAAGACAAGATTTCATTATGAATTTTCCACACTTCTTGGTGTTGGCCAAGTAGTTTACAAAATGGTAATGTGGAATAAAAGATATATTTCTGAAATGTTAAAGACAATGCCCTCATTGAGTTGTAGATTCCAGTTGTAAACTCCAGTTCTCCAAACAATAGCGGCTAACGCTGTTCCTCTTCAGAAATGCAATGCTCATAGAAAGCTATCTAGTTTTAGGTGAAGCAGGGACAGTGACAGAATTAAGGTAAATGTTTGAGTCTGGTAGATGGGCAGAGCACACTTCTCTTTAGGATTCTCTGTTCTGTTTGCTGTGTTTGTTTCACGGTAGGATGAAAGCCTGTCAGTATAGGAATCCCAGCGATAAGACTGACTCTTCAGTTTTCATAGACACGAAAATTGTCCTTTTATATAGAGGCTGTCTTCAGGTTCCTAGGCAAGGTCCTTGGTGAATTGTATACCAATTATACCTGAGAGTTGAATTGCATTGCCTGCACTGCCCAGGTTTTGAAAACTAGAATCTCAGAAGTGCTAATATTTGAGAAAAAAAAAAATGTGTGTGTATATAACTGTAACAAAACAAGGAGTGCCTGATGAAAAACTTTAGTCCAAATGAGAGTGTCAGCTGCTCTACTTTTTCCAAAATAAACCACTGTGACAAGTGGTACTGAAATATAAAAATACCAAGAATTCTCTGAGCAGACCCTGTTGATTGCCTACCCAACAGCCACTCTCCCTTTCTTCCTTGCTTATGGAACTGCGATCTTGTTCCAGAATCTACCCCATTCCTAATTTAGAGTGAAGCTAATTAGTGTAAATCCATCGTAGTGATCACATTGACAGTCATTAGTTTAGGGGTGGATATGAGAACCAAATCTGACCAATAAGATGTAAAGGGAAATCTGCTTGGCGCTTCTACAAAAGATAATTTCCTTCTCAAAACAGCACACAAGAAGAGACATTTCTCTTTGTCCAATGACTGCTGTTGTGTAAGAATCTAGTTCCCAGACTGTAGTTACTGCAGCTATCTTGTAACCATGAAAGCCCTGGCCTACAGTCCAAGCAGACACACCGAGGCTGGCAGAGCAGAGAGAGGAAATGAATCTGGGTCCTTGATGTTGGAGAGTGTAACCAGCTGCAGCGCCACCTGCCTCTGAACTTATCACTTGAGATCATAATTGTCCTTGTTGTTTAGGCCAGCCTGAACAGAGGCCTTTATTACTTGAAGTCTGAACTACCTTCATGAATGCCTTTCCTTTCTCACACCTGGCAAGGAAAATTGGCGTGTCTAATATCTCCACCTCACCTAGGCCTGGGGATGACTCTGAAATCTCCTGAGACCTGAAAAGATAAAGATGTGTAGTGACATAACTCAGTGGGATTGTGCTCAGTGCTGGAAGCATGGCTCTGTCCTGGCATAGCCCTAAACCCTAAGAGAAGAATGACATCGATGACAAAAACGAAAGGAGACACTTTCTGAGTGTTTTCTCTATATGCAGACACTGCTTTAAGTGCTTTATGTGTGTAAGTCATTCCATCCACAAAGAACCCTATGAAGTTATGCTGTTGTCATTCTCACTTATGCAGGAGGAAAAGGAGGCACAGAGAGGTTAGGTGGTATGCCCAAGGCTGCATCTCTAGTAAGTGTTGGAAATAGGCTATAAAGTGAGGCTGTTATTCCAGAACTCACCACCTCAATAAAGTGTTGTTCGGCCTTTCCACTCCTGAAGAAGGACATCCCTTGCTATGAGCAGTCCCAGGGGAGGCAGGAAGTTTTTCCTATTTTCAAGGGAGCTTTGTGAATAATCATACCTGATTTCAAATATTCATTATTTGATATCATTCATTAAGCTTTATTCAACACAAACTATGTTGTAGGCCTTAAGTATTTAAAGGTCAAAAATCCTAGTTTCTTTTTGTTTTGAGACAGAGTCTTGCTCTGTCACCTAGGCTAGAGTGCAGTGGTGCCAGCCTAGCTCACAGCAACCTTAGACTCCTGGGTTCAAGTGCTTCTCCTGCCTCAGCCCCCCCGGTAGCTGGGATTACAGGCATGAGCCACATCACCTGGCCAAAAAACCTAGTTTCTATCCTCAAGTAATGATATCTAGTGGGGCAGTGGTCCCCAACCTTTTTGGCACCAGGGACCAGTTTTGTGGAAGACAGGGAAGGGGGCGGGGAGGCAGAGCTCAGGCGGCGATGCCAGCAATGGGGAGTGGTTGTAAATACTCTGGCTTGCCCGCTGCTCACCTCCCGCTTTGTGCCGCCCCACCTGCCGTTCTTAAGTTTCATGGAAGACAGTTTTTCCATGAACAGGGGTGTCCCTGTACCAGTCTGCGGCCCTGGGGTTGGAGACCACAGTGTGCGGGACAGGTTCTTAAATATTTATCAGAGAGCATGCTCAATGTTTTAGCCTAGCTGTACCACTGGCCTTTAAGTACTGAAGATGTACCAGAGAGTTTTAAGGATGTAGCATGTATTAACTATTTGGTCGTCACACGATCCCTATATTCCTGATGAGGGAACTGAGGAAGAGTTCGGCCCAACATCCCACAGCTGGTCAGCGGCAGAGCTGAATTTGAACCTAAGCCACCTTGCTTGTGCTGGAAGCCACTACACTGAGTTTGTATATGTCCAGTAGGAGAACGAGCAGCAACTGCTTCCAGCTGGACAGGGCAATAGCAAAAGAAGGATCGGGAATGTTTCACAGACGAAATTACTTTTTAACTGGACCTTGAAGGGTAAATGTAATTGAGGTACCA
>NW_012154507.1:1597892-1608916 GCF_000956105.1 Propithecus coquereli | reverse complement strand
AAAAAAAAAAAAAAAAAAAGAAGGTAGACCTATTGGGGGCTGTCACTGTTATCTAGTGGCTAAATCCAGCCTGGGAGTCAAGAATGGTTTTTCAATTTTTAAAAGGCTGTAAAACAAACAACAAAAAAAAGCAAAGAAAAACATGTTAGGTGCCTGCTAACCTAAAATACAGCAGGGATCAGCACACTGTAGCCCGCGGGCCAAATCTCACTCCCTGCCTGTTACAATCCAGCCTGGGAGTCAAGAATGGTTTTTCAATTTTTAAAAAGCTGTAAAACAAACAACAAAAAAAAGCAAAGAAAAACATGTTAGGTGCCTGCTAACCTAAAATACAGCAGGTCCTCCAGTAACATCCTTTCTTTCAACTCCGCTTCACCATAATGTTGGTGAGGAAAAAGATCACTTCCCAGAGAGGACCACTGTCTGTGTGGAGTTTGCACGTTCTCCCCATGTCTTCATGGGTTTCCTCCCACATCCCAAAGCTGTGCACGTGAGGTTCATTGGCGTGTCCCTGTCTGAGCATGGGTGTGTGTGAGTGTGCCCCTCGACGGGATGGCGTCCTGTCCACGGCTAGGTCCCTTCTTGCACCCTGAGCTGCCAGGAGAGGCTCTGGCCACCCAAAACCCTGAACAGGAATAAGCAGGTAAATAATGATCTTGTTTTTATTAATCTTTCTGAAATGTATAGCTCACATTTATTTCAATGTTTAATATTAGAAGTGTTTTGGTCTTTATGGTGATGTTTTTGTGACTGGGAATATGCCGTAGGAACTTAACTCTTGTCTATATCAGTCAGCCTATGGTAAAACTGGTCTCGTTATCTGTCGTTTCTGCTTAAAGTCGCAGGACCTATCGGTGACGTTGAGTGAGGATTTACCGTGTTTACCGTCTGCCCCTTTGCAGAACAGTTTGTGCTAGGATAAAGCTGGAGGTGGCCTGCAAGAGGGGGAAGGTGGGAGAGAGGAGGAAGAGGAAGGTCATCCTTAAAGCCCTTAGGAGACAGAACTGATAGGAGTCCTTGCCAGGACAATGTGGGAATGAGAGAATACACGATGTCACTGGTGAATCAAGGAATTCTGGTTTAGACAACTGTGTTTACGGAAGTACCATTATCCAACATATGGAATACAGGAAGGAGGATCAGGGCAGGGGCAGGACAGCAGGAAGATCCTTTGATTTGGGACCTCTTGCTGGAAGTGTCCACAAGACACCCAGGTGAAGATTAGCCGAGGACATATCACACTGTACAATGCTTCTGTGTCTGCTCCTGTGATCTAGAACATAAATTCCTTTAGGGCAAAGACAACACAACTGCTTAATATGGACCGTGGCACATAATAGGCTATTAATCAAGCATGTCGAGCTCACTGAACTGAATTAGCTGAATTTAGGAGACTCCGTGAGCAAACTAGGTTGGAGAAGAAGTCGTAAGTCATTGGCTTGTAGGTGGTAATTGAAATATGGGGATTGATGACATATTTAATGTACACTTAGTGCAATATTAAATTACATCTTTGTATGCATTCATTTGGCATTATTCAAACTAAGCCCCCCTTGGCAGCACGTATCACTTTTGGTCCTATTTGCAGACAGACAAGAAAGCACAGCAGTTAGGAGCCAGGACTTGTAGCCAGGCAGCTTGGGTTCGAAAACTCACTTCTCCTACTTTCTAGGTGTAGCCTCAAACAAGTTGCTCAACTTCTTTGTGCCTTAGTTACTTATCTATAAAGTAGAGATAATAATAATACCTTCTTAGGAGGTTGCTGTGAGATTAATAATACACGTATGTATTTAGAAAGGGCTATGATTGGCAGCCAGGGTTTTGAAAAATAAGTCAAATTGTGTCAGCCCACTGATGAAAACCCTCCAATGGCTCAAGAGAGTGTGAAAGTTCTTACCATGGCCTACCATGCCTCAGCTCACTGTGTTCCCCTTGCACCAGCCTCCTTGATGCCCTCTCAAACTCACCAGGTACACTCCTGCCTCAGGGCCTTTGCACACACTTGCCTTCTGCCTGGTGCACTCTTCTCCAAGACATCACATCTCACTCTCTCCTTTGAGTCTTCATTCAAACGTCACCACCCTTTTCTGAATAGCACACACCCTGCCCCTTCTGGATTTCTTCTATGCTTTCTATTTCCTCAGAACAACTCTCGCATGCTAACATACCATATAACTGATTTAGTTAATCATCTGCCTCCTCCCATTAGAATGTAAACTCTATGGGGACCGCAATACTGCTGTACTGGTATGAATGATGGCTACTACGTAGTAAGCACTCAATCCACGTTAGCTAGGACAGTTCCCTGCGATCTGCACGCAGTTGATGACACACAGCTAGCTGCCTCTGACTCTGTACCTGCCCAGCACTGCCAGCTCCAACAAGGCTAGGGGCAGTGAAAGGGCAGGCACCAATGTCTACTCCTTGGCCCCCTCCATCCATAAACCACAAGAAAGGTTCCATCCCACCCATCTTGAAGAGCCATCTTGTTAAATGCCTGCATCTGGGAAATTAGGCAAAATAGACAAAGGCTTCGTGAGAGCACAAAACCCATTTGTAGTCTTTTAGAACTGGTTTAACAACCCAAAGAAGAAAATTTGTGTATACACAGTAATGCTGTTCTTTTGATATTAAATTAGTATTAAAATGGGATGGAAACTGCTCTTATATTGGGCTCCTATGGAGATGGGCAAAGCAATATAAGAGAAAAAGCGGCTACCCTCAGCAGTGGGCTCAGAAATGTCAATTTTAATTAAAACATTTATTTTCAAATACATTTCATGGTTCATATGTAGTGATATGTGTCTACTTCATGCAAATATTCAAACCTCTGGGCTGAGGAAATTGTCGAAAGGCATTTTGATGAAGAAGATTAACAGTGTGATCAAAACAAAGAAATGCAAAGAAAATAACATCTACCTCATGCTTCAGTTTTTCCTTAGTCCACATGTCAGATTGTCTCTCAGGGACTTGCCCACTGCTGTACAAAGGCCAGGGGACCCTACAGTAGAAATCTGGGTGCGAGTGGGTCATTGTGGGCGTTGGTGGGCCATGCCCTCACTCTCGTATGAGGTCTGCTTTGTTTATGGATCCCTGTTTATTGCAATAGAAGAGGCCCCCCCCCCGCCTCAGTGTTTCTAGATCTTAGCCAGAAGAAAACAACCAAATGGCCAACTCTCAATTCAAAATTCTCCCAAACTCCATCTTTCCCTGAGTACTATTTTGGGTTTGCGTTATTAAAGCTGCAGAGAGGTGTCCAGAATTTTACAATTACCTTCTGAGCTCACCTCTTCTCTTGCTCTCTGCCCTGCAGAGCTCATGCACCTGCCAAACTTCTGTTGACTCCCCAGGGAAACTGGTCATGACTTCAACATGGCCAAAAATCATTGAAATAAAAATGTGGCCAATTTAAATAAGCAGCAATTTAGGCTAAGAATTTCTGAAAATTTTGCTCAAGTTTCTATGAAGATTTCTATGAATACATTTTGATTTGCCAGAATTTAGCATTGGACTATTAACACAGTCTGTATGTGTGCTATGCTAAAAAATAATCATTGTCATTAGGTTAAAATCAAAGACAACTAGCAATATTTATTAGTGTGATGTGTCTTTTATCTTGTAATCTAGTGAATGTGTTTCTGATTAAGGTGTATCTTAATATTTAAGAAAATTATGACATATACAGCTGCATCGATCGCTGCTCTCAATATGCTTTTAACCTCTTCAAAGGAGCCATTAACATCACAGTCAGAGACACATAGTTAAGTCCAGAGAATGTATGCAGGTATAGCATGTGCCAGTGCTAAGCACTTTTATAAATTATTGAATGTTCCAATTTATAAGTTGTGAGAGTTTGATTTTGCATTTAATGGTGTTGATAGTGCTGATAGCACACTTCCATTTTGTTTTGATTTCTGAGCTCATTTTAAAGTGCTTTTGAGGTTTTCACTTTGATTTTAAAAGTATACTAAATTATAATCAATACTTTATTAAACCCAAGCATTTTTCCTCTCCCTAGAGTTTTATACACACACACACACACACACACACACACACATGGGCAGCATTTTGATTAAGAACTCTGATAAAGGAAAGGAGACCTTGGCATTTTCTTTCAGATTGTGAGTGGAAAGGCTATCTGCTGACCTACTCATATCCTGGCAGAGTGAACTGAGTGGCACCTCAATGCCACAGAAAAGTACATGGATAAAGCTTAAGGAAATCAACCCTAGGAAAATTATCACCAACGAAGGAAAACAAGTGTTTATTAGTGCTGATCACATTGAACCAGGTGCTCTTCTAAGCGTGTTCACATACCAGCTCATCTGATTCTACCAATACTACTTTGAGAGAGGCACTATTACTGTTTGCATATTTCAGATGAGGAAACTGTCACAGAAAGGTTAAGTGGTCCCACATCATATAACTAGTAAAAGACTAAACCCAAGCAGTTTGCTTCTAACCACTCATATTTAATAAAAACATAGGATGTGCCATTCTAGGACCTTCCTTTCCATAGAATGGTGTTCACTTGCTCATAGTGTAGTGGTTAAAAGGTCAGGCTTTCAAGCCAACTGTAAGTTCAAGTCTTAGCTGCTCCAACTCTGGCTGTGTGACCTTGACTAAGCTACTTAACCTCTCTGTGCCTCAGTTTTCTGCTTGGTAAAATGGGGATGATATGAAGATTAAATGAGTCGGCACACAGCAAGCATCCATACAGGCTTACTGTTATTAGTTCTGTTACTATCTCTACTCAGGAGCAGAGTAGATTAAGAGCACATTGGATTTATAGAAGCCAATAAAACCTAAGATATTTCCACAGCATTTTTCAATCATGAAAAATTGAAAGATAGTTAAATACTGTGGCTATCCTGTTTGTTAAAGAGGAAACTAGACATTTTTTTCAGCCTCTGATTTTGGTATAAATCTGGCATCCATTTTGACGTGACCTACCACTTACTATTGACTTCAACCTTCCATTTCTTTGTTCCTTCACCCTCATTTTTTGGGTTAGTTCTCTTCTTAACACCATCTGAAATCCAGTCAGCATTAGGTTCAACAAAACCAGGTGTAACTGGGGAAACAATAAAGGATCAGGTTACTAAGGCTGCCCGGATGAAATAATACGTTTATCGAGGAAAACCTGCAAAAGTCATGGGTATTGTGTGTAGCATTTGCGTTGGTAAAGTGTCTGACACAAGCCTGTGAGGTGCAAATGCATTATGTGCTCCATGTTTATGTTACTCAGTTAAGCAAAAAAGACACAGAATCTTCAGAACCAAAGGATGTGAAGAAATGAAGAGCTTTTTGTCCCAATTAGGCACCAAGGTGGAAGCCATTTACTACAACATAGTAGATATGATCACTCTACAGGTCAGTAGACAACTTTACACCTTGTAGAAGGAGCATTGTGTACTATAAGTAATTTAATCATGACACAGTCGTGGAGCAAGAGGCATCATCAGGAAGAGAGATTCATCTGGCCAGCTACTGGCTTACATCAAAAGAAATATAATGAATTGTTGAGAAGAAGTTCAAAACTATAGGTGTATTTAGTTGCAGTTTTTGTTGTTGTTGTTGTTGTTAGTGGAGGATAAATTTTGCTTTCTGGAGCATCTGATTGATTTAAAGTAGCTCTTGTCATTAAGTAATCTTTAAATTAACCTTCAATCATGTATCAGCAGCTGTACGATGGGAGCAAATGCATTATGTATTACTGTTTTGGATATTAGTTCTGAAAAAGCCAACTATCATTCTCAACATCAAAGAGTGCCCCTTATCAAGGGCTTGGCTGAGAAGATAAAGTACTGGCTATTTACCTTAAGACCTTGGTCCCAATTCAGATCATATTGCCAATGAGAGGAGTTTTGTGATCTCGGCCCCGCACAGGTAGACAGCAGTCCATATGGCCAATCACACAGATTGGCAAAACTGGAATTTTCCTTCTTAGGAGAGTCCTAAGGCTGAAAAAAGTCCAGAAACATGGAAGCACCGCTTATATGCCATCCTACAGACGGTAGTCTTCTCAACTGGACGAGGCAGCGCAGGATAGCACTGTGGGGATGCGCTCCAACCTGGCTTGCAGATAAAGAAATTTGTTTTCAGAGCTTGCAACTCATCCAAGTCTGTTTTTCAAGCCAACACCTCCTCTCTCCAAACTTTCCCCTCCCCCACCTCTCTCCTTCCAGAAACAAAAAGCAGAAAGTCAAACGGAAGGATCTCTAGGATGTCATTTGTAGATCTAGGGTGATGGTTTTAGTCTTTCAAAAGGATGATTGCAATTAAGCTGATGTGTTTCAGACTCTGCTTTTAAAAATTAAGATAAAAATAGATATTACATTTAACAGTTTTTTAGATTACAGAGGTAACTATTGCAATTATGCTTATAGTGTCATAGTCTCAGGAAGGAGACAAACTGCGGGAAAACGTACACTAAGTAGAAAACTTTACTGGCCCCATATGAATAGCTTTAAAATTTTAAACATATATTTAAAAAATCAAGTTAATAAAAGGTAATGTAGTTTGTATTTGAAATTGTATTTATTTGATAATAGACATCATTATATATTCCAAATGTGTAATAACTTATTTTAGACAACCTCTCTTTGCTTGTATACATTTGATCACTCCTTTTATTTTTCATTCTATGAGTTTACTAATGTAGTCATTCTAGGTCTTTTTAAGAAACATTTTAGTGATTGTAGATGTTTTTAAGAAACATTTAGTGAAAATATATACTAATAATTATAATCATACTCACCTGATATAGCAAGAAAAGAGCATTTCAACATCTGGTTATGCACTATGTCCTTTATTTCCAAATAGAGATAGATAAGAATATTCTCTCATTAGCTGTAAGTTAGGATATTCAGCCGGGCAAACAATGAGAACTTCTATGATGCTATTATTAGAAGCATTTAAGAGCCTATTCTATATACACGATATGAAATAATAGCTACTGTTTTAAAAGCTAATGCACGTTTCCTGAGTGGGGGAAGGGGGCATCGCTATGAGTTTATGTGTCTACTAAAGGAAAACATCCCTCACCTATAAGAATCAAAGATAATAACTAGCACCACCCACATGAAGGGAAGTCTATTCTCACTCTATTTAAGGTTGCAAAGCGTGAACACTGGAGCTTCAGTCTAGCCCAACTTGCTCAAATGGCTCAGATGGTGGGCTTGAAGGAAACTCAGGTTGGGGAGGTTGTCAGGACACAGAAAATGGAGCTCCAGGCATTCCAGTGGTCTTGTCTGGGAAGCAGATCCCTTGATTTTCCGTGAGGCTGTTCGTCCTCACTGCCTCGCATTCCGGTAACATCCATTAGGCTAAATTGGCTTCTCTCACATGCATGGAGGGGAGAGCAGATGAAAGGATACAAATGCAACAGACTTTTATTGTCAGCAAGCAAAAAGGGGCACACATGTGCCAGTTTATAAATTACTGTTTTCATTAAAAAGGAGTTAAAAAATCAGGTTCCACTTATCATTGTTAAAAACCTTAAATTTTTTTGAGCTGTATGATTTCATTACACGAATTATAGAACGGTAATAGAGTAATATTACTCTTAAGCCAGCTCACTTAAATTTAAGACATTCAAGACCCAATAATGCACTGGGTTCTTTAGTTCAAGTTATGCAAATAATATACATTTTTTATTCGGCTTCCCACCAGGTTATACATGTATTATAAACACAACAAAGGACTCTTTCTTGTACAATATATTACTCAGAAGCTGGTGAAAAATAGAAGCCAAAATATTGTGAATTACATTCTTATAATGGTTTGGCTTTGTACTACTGGCTGACATATTTTAAATGCTAACGAGAAGCTGGGGCTGGAAAGAGAGAAATGTTGACTCACTGTTCCCTACTACTGTTGTCATTCATACTGATGTTCGTCAATGTCTAAATCAGATTATTATCTTTGTTTTCTTTAGAGTGGAACTAGTAGATCCAGCTTTGCTACATTTGGGAAACCAGCAGGGGGAACGGTCATCTCAAAAAGACAAAAATAAAAGAAGGGACTGAAACTTAACATAAATTACCACGGCTGTCCCTGAACTCAGAACTGGAAAGAACCTTTTTACTCTTTTACACAAAGCTCATGATTAAAATCAATATGGATTATTTTACAAGCATTGTTTTGTAAATATTTAGTATAGTTGCATAATGTAATTCATATATTTTAAAAATATAAGCACTGACATACTAATTTTGTTTAGGCATTAAAAGAAAAAAAAAGCTGGAGTTTAGAAAATCAGAAATACTAAAGTCTGTCTTATGACAAAAACAATATTCACAGACTCAGCCCCAAAATTTATACACTTAATAGTGAGATGGCTCTGTGTCCTTTCCCAGGTTTCCATGTTTTCATTTATGCCCAATATATTCAATTGGGCATAAATTCCAGTAACTAGCTCAACTGAATAAAGTTAAAAATAAATAGTTATTTATTAAAGTCAAAAATACTATGAATTTTTCTAAGAAGTGAACAGGAACATACTTATATGTGTCTCTGAAATATATAGATTAGCCCCATTATAATCTCATACTTTAAAAAAGTCCTTTTCTAAGGGAGCTTTACTTGTTTATGCTGGACAAATTGAAAACAAAAATAAGAAAAGTGGAAAATAAGAAATTCAGTCCTTTAGTTTCATGACGTAACATGAGCTTTGTGGGAACAAGAGAGCATTCCTTTATACTTGTATGCAATCTGAGCTCAGTGGCTTTGAAAGCTCTGAAGTCCTCCACAAAACTCTTTCCTCCTTTTTTCCCCCTTTAAAAAAAAAAAACCCACCTCTACTAATTTCTATAATCTCATCAGCATTTCTAATAGAAATTCTCACCTCAAATTCCTTCCTGTGATAGAGTGAGTAGAATCAGTCTCTGGAGTACTTGGCAAAACACTCCCAGCCTCTTGTTTAATTCAACAAGTGTCAGTTGTGCTTCTCTTGAAAGCATATAGTTCTTTATACACGGCAAAAAGAGCCAGGTTGGATGGCAGGCAATCGTGTTTTAAGATGGTGCATCATCTGTTTGGATGCTGCCAGTCTTCCCCTGGATCTGTAGATGGCTCCTTTCTTAACAAAATGTAGGCACAGAATCGCATTTACTGTTGCAAAACATAAATAATCATGATGTGAAAGAATAAAAATTGCCCCCCATCAGATTGCTATTAAGAAAAAAAAAAAGGCTGTGAGGTCAGAATTATTTCTTAATTGCATTTCACACCTGGTTAAGATAGTGTATACAGCTGCAAGGGGATGAAAGGAATGATTGATCCTTGAAAAGAGAATAGGTAGAGTAGGCATTGGAAGGCTTGAGAGCAAGGCACACTGGGGTGGGGTGAAAAGCAGAATTCACTTTTGGTAGACTTAATTTCTTGCCAGCATTTGAAAAAGAGGAAGGTGGCTCTGGAAGCAGCCTTCATTCTCCAATGCTGACTGCAAAACCCCCACCCAAACGGTCTCACTGTAAACAGCAGATATTTTAGATGCAATTAGACTTCCATGTGCCATGCACAACAGCTGGGAAGAGTTTTCAAAGTTTTCTTCTTTTTAATTTGCGTAGAATACTAAAGAAATAAAATATCCTGACAACTTCTAGCGTTGTCTTGTGACTTAAAAAAAAATCAGCCTGTGAAGTATCACTGCTCTGTTTTAGTCTAATGCTACTTCTATCTTTTATCCTTTTTAATTAGAAGGCAAATTCTCAGACCGCCAGGCCTAATCCCTACACAGTGGAACAAAGCCCAGCAAAGCCTTTGAACACTGTTCAGCCGGGCAGCACAAACCCTAGTAACTGTTGGCAGTAAGGGCAGGACTCTGACCCTCATCTCAGCCATTCTCCTGCAGCTCCTGAGGCTCCCTGCCCTTCAGAACCCTATCTGTTGTTCTTCTGTTTAGACTGAAAAGACAAAAGAGGAGACAATGTGGGAAACCTAGAGGATTGGCTAGGTAGGATGCGGGAGCTAGTGGTGGGTAGAGGCAAGTCAATGGAGTTTCACGGGAATGGACACAGTGGGGAGAATTGGATCACCAGATTAGGTCTTTAGGTTCAAGAAATTTCTTCATCCCTCACTAAATCTTTTCATGGACAATGCCACTTTTTAAACAATTGTTGCATTTCCAATTACTCCAGGAGTGTTCAAACAAATGCCCCAAACCCTCCATGAAAAGTTTGCTCATATTTTAAACTCGCCAGATGAAAATCAATAAAACAAATACCCCTCCAATCAGTGGCAGACACATCTCCAAAGTATTTACACTTGTAATAATATTTGACTCAAGAGCATAATTTGAGCTCACTCAAGCAAAACATGCAACTAGACAGAAACGTGAATTTTCAAAGCTAATCGGAACAATCATGAATCAAAAAGCCAAATTCCAAGTATGCAAATATGAAAAAGGATTGTTTGCATTTCCTACTTTGGCTAACTGTGAATTATTGAACAGTGAAACAACAGATGCTACTGCCATGCTGCAAACTCTTCCAAACTGTTCTTAGATTGAGCTACGAATGTGTGGGACTTACTGTCTGATGCCAGAATATTTGAGAGTTGTAATGGATTTCTGAAGAAGATATGCATTTTTTAGTTTTTGAGGTATCTGGGATAGATATTTCAAGAAAAAAAGGGAAATAAAACCCAAAACCACTCATTGTAAACATTTTTAGCAGTCTCTCAGATTCTTAAACATGGCAGGTTTCATAAAGCCACTTTTGTTTTTTCTTCTTCTAATATCTATAAAAACACCAATATATGTAGTGCGATACTTAACCCAATCAGATTGTAGGGTTGTCTTTGTAACCAAATATAAAATGTGTTAGAGATCTGGCTTTCTGTGATTAAGAGGTTAATTTAAATCATAGGAAAGGATACATGCAAGGGTTTAGATGAGTGATGTCCAATAAGTGTGTGTATTTTATCATATAATCTTAAATTCAAAGTTGGAGCTAAACTACTTTTAAGGAAGCTCCCATTTTTTAAGCTCTCAGGATAGATACCCCAAGTTTTATATTTAA
>NW_012154507.1:1573842-1594717 GCF_000956105.1 Propithecus coquereli | reverse complement strand
CGTTTGTAGACATTTCCACGTGGCATAGCAACCCACTAGTGTTTAACAGACTGCACAGGAAACAAATTTTCCACCTGTCCAGATCAAACATGATGCTGGCAGCCCAAGAAAATGCAAGATGCTGCTTCAGCGTAGCAGCCTGAGTTTTCATGGTCTGTGCTGTTTTTAGCAGCACCACGCACTTGTAACTCTTTGTACAGCCCCTTTTCCCCTTTTTCCTACCCATGTCCCCTGTCTCTCCCTTCTTCAGTTGGTCCTCAAGGGAAGCACTTCGGTTTCCCATCATTCCTCACACCCTTACTTTTCAAATTAGGGTGACCCACTTTCTCATTAAAGGGGTTGTAACTTTGGAGTCAATTCACTTTGGTTAATAGCATCTTCCCAATTCTGAGCAATGTCAGTTCCGGGGCATGCTGATCTTTGATGGAAATTGTCCCTCCCTGAAGTGCTCTCTGACTCTATTCAGAGGCAGAGTAAAGAACCAAATCTCTGCTTCTCAGGTTTGGGCATCTAACTTGACCATCCTGTAGGGGTGAAAGAGTTGTTTTATTATCTGCCAAGATTGACACCATTTAGGAAAAAATTTCTCCTCTCTGGTTTGTTGCAGATTTTTTTGCGGGTTGAAAAAGAAAAGTTACAATAAGAAGTTTGAAAATCACTGCCCTTCCTGGAATTTGAACTGAATGTTATTAACACTAAAGTGTTTCCATTGCCTAGTTCCCCTTTTACAAACCAGTCTCCAAAGGCATAGGAAGTACAATGAAGAGCACATAAATTCTGGATTAGAGAGCCCCAGGCAGGCTGAAAGTCTGGCTCTCTAATCAGCTATACGATCCTGAGGGAATTACTTGACCTCTCTGAACCTCAGTTTCCTCAGCTATAAAATGGGGGCAAATAAGGCCTATTTCACCCGGTTGTTGGGGGGATTAAATGAGATAATGAATGTAAAGCAACCTCTTTAACCAACCACAACAATCCTATTAGGCATTATCATCTCCACTTCACAGAGCAGGGGGGAATGGTTCAGGAAGGTTAAAGCACTTGCCAAATGCCACAATTACATCGTAGGTGTTTAATAAGCGGGGTCTACTATAATCAACTCCAAAAGCATGGATTCTTACCTATGTCAAAATCATTCCTTACCACATTGGAGGGCCTTTCCTCTTGGGGGTGAAACAGCCAAGCTTCCTTTGCGAGTAGCTCTTCAGGGACTTTGCCAGGAAAACCCAAAGGGAGGGTACTCCACACACACCAACCCGCCACTTTGTGGTGGGCATGAATGCAACGCCTACCACATAAAGGGTTACCTCTTTAATCAACCCAACAACCCTTCTAGTTTTCATCTCCTTTGCACAGAGCAGGATCCAGAGCCTGAGAAATGGTAAATCACTTGCCAAAGGTCACAGGCATTTTTTATGGTGGAATCAGGTTCGTAAATCCAGGTCTCTATGCCTTGAGAACCATGCTCTTCCCACTTGGGCTTATTGTCCTCGCTCCTGCCCATCTGTTCAGGGTGGGTGATCAGGGTTGCAGAAAGCATGGCTAAGCCTTTGCCAGGGGCATCCTCTGCAGCAGGTGGCGGGAACAGCCCTTTAAAAGTTCTTCTTGGAGCTCAGCAAACCTGTGTTGTTTTCTAGAATGAAACCCACATAGGAACCAATCTTAAGTAAAACATAGAAATAGGGTTAAACTATTAGATCAATAAACCGAAAAGGTCAGTACAGTGGAAGACATTTCAAGGGGTTTTGGTAAAATTAAGAAGAGGAGAGACAGATAAAATTCCAAATTGTTTCCAGGAGGAATAGGAAAATAGCGTAAAGTTTTAATTGTGTGTGCTAAAAGTTTTAGAAAAGCAGGTTAGAGATGTTTCTGACCTGCTGATTCCCTCCATTCTTTCCTCACTTTTCCCTCCATCCCAAACTCCATATTCTCCCTGACTCACTAGGGATTGAGAGAAGACAAAATGAATTTAAAGAATCCACAAGCGTTCTCTATATTCTTGTCTTCTCAAAGATCCACAGCTGTTAAAGAAGTATGCCTATGAATCACCTGGTGGTCTCGTTAAGATGCAGATTCTGGTTCGATAGTTCTTGGGGTTTGGACCTCCGTTCTGCCTTTCTAACAAGGAGCAGAGAGTTCAGATGACATCATGCAGACTCTTCTACTGTGGGTTGACTCACTTTATCTTCTTAAAAATGTCACTGCTGCGCGGTGGCTCACACCTGTAATCCTAGGACTCTGGGAGGCCGAGGCGGGCGGATTGTTTGAGCTCAGGAGTTCGAGACCAGCCTGAGCAACAGTGAGACCCCGCCTCTACTAAAAATTAGAAAGAAATTAATTGGCCAAGTAAAAATATATAGAAAAAATTAGCTGGGCAAGGTGACACATACCTGTAGTCCCAGTTACTCGGGAGGCTGAGGCAGAAGGATCACTTGAGCCCAGGAGTTTGAGGTTGCTGTGAGCTAAGCTGATGCCACAGCACTCACTCTAGCCTGGGCAACAGAGTGAGACTCTGTCTAAAAAAAAAAAAAAAAGTCACTGCAGCCCTAGTATTCAAGTTATTCTCAGCCGGGCGTGGTGGCTCTTGTCTATAGTCCCAGCTACTAGGGACCCTGAGGTGGGAGGATCACTGGAGGCTAGGATCAGCCTGGGCAATATAGCGAGACCCCATCTCTAACAGAAAAATAATAAAAATTTAAAAATTCAAAGTATCCTCATTGAAGCCAGGCTGTAAACTCAATTGTTCATTTCCAGACCTCGGAGGAACCCCAGTTAGAGATTCTCTCCGTGATTAGAACAGAATTAGCCTACCAAATAGCACAGGCACTCAAGTTAGAGCAGGCAGGCAACTGGTTATATAGATTTCCACCTTTAATCACAAAAGACAGGAAAAGAAAGAGTTGTCAGTGACCTAACAAACCCGAATGATAACCTCTGAATAGAGACCAGCCCTTGATTATCTTAAAACCGAATTTGCCATTTCGATCTAAATTTAGAAGGTGAACAATTGGCTGTTAGTAGCGCTTAATGGATAGAAGTCAGGATTGACCCAGCACATTCCAAGGGTGGGGAGGGGCTGGTGGGCCTTCCACTCCTCTCCCATTAAAGTGATTTTTCTGGCTCTGGTAAAATGGAAGAGAGTCAGGTGGGTGAATTACAAAACTGACTAAGGCTAAAGGACACGAATTCTGCTGAATAGGACCAGAAGGAATTGGAAGGAGACAATGGCAGCCAAGCAGAAATAAAGCAGGCTTCAGGGATGCTGCGTCTACTCGCCAGGGCTGAAAACTTTTTTTTTTTTTTGGGACAGAGTCTCACTGTGTTGCCCGGGCTAGAGTGCCGTGGCGTCAGCCTAGCTCACAGCAACCTCAAACTCCTGGGCTCAAGCGAGCCTCCTGCCTCAGCCTCCCGAGTAGCTGGGACTACAGGCATGAGCCACCATGCCCGGCTAATTTTTTCTATATATTTTTAGTTGTCCGATTAATTTCTTTCTATTTTTAGTAGAGACGGGGTCTCGCTCTTGCTCAGGCTGGTCTCGAACTCCTGAGCTCAAACAATCTGCCCACCTCAGCCAGTGCTAGGATTACAGGCATGAGCCACCGCGTCCAGGGCTGAAAACTTTATCTGGCTTCCAGAATTCACATTTTGTTGAGAACCTGGTAAATCCCAGCAGCTGGGACATATTTTGTCTTATATAGATCACTCAGTAGCAGATTCAGGTTGAGGCCAAGTTGAGAATGTGATCAAGAACTCCCCAGATTGGGCTGTGGTCACCCATTCCCTGGGAAGGTTGAACTACATTAGACTTAAGCCCATTTGCTCTCTGCCTTGCACTTCTCACGCCCAGGCAGGAGAAGCACTTCACAAGGTCAAGACTGCTCAAGTGATTTAGGGTGCCCTATTAGGCAATTTGATGGGAGAATACCAGTGTGGGCTGGTTCCTCATGTCTCATAGCAAGATTGTCTCTTGAACAAATTTTTTAAAAGTGCTCTAGGCAGGATGGAGACATGAGGCTATGAGAAAGCACTGTCCTCAAGGGTTTGGTTAAATTTTAACAACTAATTGCTTGAATTCTTGAAGAGAAAAGGAAAACTATTTTCTATCGGCTATGAAAATCCATGCTTTCTCATGAGACCGGCAGACCTGCTTCCTGCCTTCAGGAGCTGGACAGAGCCGCGTAGGAGTAGAGCCCTGTGAGTCACTCAGCTCGGGCCAGCTACCATTTTACGTCGCTAGCACCCCCTTGAATCTATTAACACTTTTTTTTCCCTGAAAAACTTTCTTAGTGGATGTGAGAAAAAGGAGGGGTGGGAGGATAAAGGCTACTGTCAAATTGATTAAGTGAACGCTCATTAGAGAAAGTAACAAGAGGTAAAATCTGCATATGCATTGCAGAAATGTGTCTGATCTTGCTAAGTTGTTAAAGACAAAACGGGCTGAAAACCTCCCTTGCTGGAAGTACTTGAGGGAGAACTGGGGGAGGGGAAAAGTCCTCTAACAGTAACTGTCCTTCTTTCTAAAAGCATGCTAGAGCAGCAGCAGTCTGCAACACTTCGGTATACATCTGGAGCCTTGTTTTCTAAGAATTTGTACTACGATTATCAAAAAAATTAACCCAACAGTTCCTAGAATACATTAGCTACTTCCTTAATTTCCTTTAACATGCTCTTTATTTTCTCTTTCTTCTTCTGCTCTTCATTTACAAGCTCCTTCCTCCCCACCCCACCCTCCGCCAGCTATTCCATGGTACATAAAAACCTAAAGCAGTTGATTTTGTGTCATTGGTAAGCTTCGTTATTGCACAGTGTGGAACAGATTTTTTTTTCTTACTCAGCTTCAAAAGATAAACCTTTAGCCAACCACTTTTGTTTTATTTTTTATGGGTGTTGGAGGTGGGTGGGGGCAACCCTCACCAAAGGTCTCCTAACTTACTGGCCCAAAGAGATAAATCTAGACTGAAGATCCAGATTCCAGGTAACCATGTTGATTTTGGAGCAGATGTTTCTTATAAAATGGTCAGCTTGGTATTGTCATTCCAACGGCTGGTTAAGCTGGTAACTTGGGTAACTCTTTTAAGAGGATAGTAGTATTTCCAAATGTCCCCATCTGTAAGAGTGGTCTAACATTACAGCTGTTGGATAACCCTAAGGACTTTTTTTGTTGGGATGCATTTTTAAGGGCAAACATTTTATAAATCATGTCAAATTTGAAGGTGCTATTAATGTTCATTCTCATGCTTTCCTGTGATTAACGTTCAACTTTTCTACTGACACCTCTAACTCACATTTCTCCTCTCATGAAGCCTACCCAGAACATTCCTTACTGAAAGAGATGATGGTGTTGACCTTAACCTACAGAATGAAGATATAATACTCGGTGACTTAGTGTGAAAAGGTGAGCTGGACAATGACAGCAAATGCACCTCACTTGGCACAAACCCTTAATTTTAAAAAGTTAAAAATAAGAAAAGCACAAGCTTGACATTTCTTAGGTGTAGAAAGAAGACAGCATGAGTGGGAGGTGGACCAAAGTGTCTTGAACATTTGAAAGGAAATTAATCACAATAATAGTATTGTGCCAAAGGATGTTCTTTGAAATATCTGCAAGCTGCAACACAAAGCAGTTCTTCTCGTATGTGAGGTTGTCTGGGCTGTTTTGCCCCATTGTGTGCTTTGGAGATCCTTGTAATTACAAATTTAAAACTTAAATCCTCAGTTTTTCTTTATGTTTCTAAACTACCCCCATAGGTATATTTACTTCCTTCTTTTGTCAAGTTTAAATATTTCCAATTACCTCAGACTCTAAAAAGAAAAGTCATGGTTAAATTCCTTCACTTAAAATGACATTTATTAATCTAGTTCTGGTGAGAAATGTTGAATCTCTTGCCTTCCCAAATCATACATTTTAATTCTGAACTCACCTCCAAAGAACATTGACATTGTTTAATTAAAATGAGGGTGCACATTAATCAGAAAGGATATCATTTTGTTATTTATATATAGTTTTATTTTGTTAAAAAAATGAACAGAGACTAGTAAGTTCCATAATTGCCCTCCATGGTGAAGAAATAAGTGTAGGAGAGAAGAAAAGCACAGTAAGACACATATGTTAGTAAAACACTCCTTAATACGACACAAGCTGTAGAAAATGCTACTTTGCATTGGGTCCTCAACGTGGCTAACTGCAAGCCATTGAGTAAAAAGTGCACCTTTTAAACTAATTCCTTGGTCAGAAGATACAGCCACATCTAGAAGCCTCCTCATTAATATGCCATAATGGTCAAATCAGAGATTAATAGCAAAGTCACCTGCTAAAGCAACCAGGAACCTGTTGATTAACAATAAGCCTCCAAAAATAAGATACCAGATTGCAAAGCAAAATCAAGTCCCAGGGCAACAAGTGCTTCTGTAATTTATTCCTTCTTTATATGAGGGCATAAAGCTGCCTTTATAAACGTGTTTTCCAGGCCCTGCTGTGAGCTGTAGGTGTGAGCTTTTCAGCTGATTTATTAATTTTAGTTTCAATCAACGTGTCACCTGCAGACACAAAAATGTAGGCCTCACCACAGAAAATACAATTTAAGAGAAAAAAAAAAAAAAGAAAAAGAAAAAACAGGGCTCTGCTAATTCAAAAAACTCTGCCAGGATTTTTTTTTTTTTTTTAAGATGAACACTGGTATGCCTATTCTTTGAGATCTAAAATAATTCCCAGCAACATAATTAAAAAAATCAAAATTAAACATTTTTGTCATACTTCGAAAGTCAGTCTTAGACCCAGGAAAGAGTAACATGAGGCTGCCAAAACAATCAGCTACTCTTGTCAGTAGGGGTACATTCTCCCCAAAGAATCGAATGAACAACAAGTCCCCTGGGCAAAATGTGCAAAAAATTCTCAATTAGTTGTCTTTATTTAGTGAGCACTATGGGGTCCTCAACCACACTATAGAATTATGGCAAGAAAGCTGAGCTCTTCACTAGCTTATTAGCATTCGCAGAGGGTTGGAGTGCTGCTGATAGCAGGCTGTTGCCTCCAAGAGCTGTTGGTGGGACCCCTACACTCCCGGGCTTTGTCCTTTTGTCCTTCCAAGCCAGCAGGAAGTACTGCCCCATGTTCAGGGCATTCTGGGATACCTTCATTCCATTCACAGTTTGCATTACCGACAGGGCCCAAAGTCTTTGTTATTGGCTATGACCATCACTGTTGCAGGTTTAAATGGAAAGCAAAAGCAATCTGTATCAGTCAATTCTAAACGAAGGTTTAGGAAGTAACCCCCTTCCAAATGAACATCCTTGTAGGGCTGGAGTGGTCTTACACGGCCAAAGCCCCATAGGAAATCCAGGTCCCGGTTTTAATCTGGCTGCTGCATTCTTTTCATCCTGAAACTACAGCGTTAGGCAAGGGAACCAAAATGAGAGTGGGCAGATGCATATTCCAGACCGACTCCTCAGCATATACATGTTTATAGCACTCCCCAAACTCTGCTATCTACCCCCCACATCCCGCTTCCCTTGCAAACCCACCTACCCCTAACTATCCCCTCCCCTCCCCCCAAAAAGAAAAGAAAACAATGAAAAAGAACTGGCAGCAAGTATTAGAAACACCTTTTCTAAAGAAGAGGGTATTTGCTGCTTTAGGGAAAACACTATCATTGACTAAATTAACAAGTTGTCTTATCAACTGCCGTAAGCCTTGGAGTCTAATTAATTTAGTACTGATCAATAGTCCTGAATGAGGCATTGATTTCTGCCGGCTTGACAGGGCCACAGCTGAAATCACTTTCTCTGTACGCCACACACACACACAGGCACCCAAAGCTTATGCGTTATCACAGTAAGATTTTATTTCACTTATCCCGTATGGACATGAATTTCCTGAACCAACTCTAAATGAGGAAATGAAATAAAAAAAAAAAATAAAAAACTTTGGAAGTAAGAACAGGTTCACTAGCAAGTGCAAACAGTGCTTGAACACTCCCTGCCAAAGTTCTGCTTTCTTAGAAAATGTCCTTTGAGTGAGATAAAATATTTAAAAAGGAAAAAAGAAACTCAAGTGCTTTGCTTAAAATACACAGTCAGTGCTTCGATTGGTCGTAAAACACATAAAGAGAGCTTGGGTTATCCAAAGAGCAACATTCTTCTGTCTCTTATTTTTCAAATGCTGATGATGCTTTATTAAAAATATTCTGACCCAAAGTAATAAAAGCAGTAATGCTATCTGGCCAAGGGCAGAAGCAGATGGGGAGTCTCTGATAAGAATGAAACCATGTGAGAGATCTACCCCAGATTTGTTTTTTACTGCTGGGATTGCGGAGCTAGGGATGAGGAGGGAATGAAGAGGACATCCTACTCCCTTTCTCTCCCCCGGAAATCAAAGGCAATAGTATTGGAACAGTATTGAATGAAAATAATTTAAGCATTTGACTTTTAATTTTTATCCGGACTGACAAGATACAAGACATATATCCTAAAAAAAGGGCTAGGTTCAAATCAACGTTTTCACCTTCTCCTATGACACAAGCCTGCATTTTCTTTCGGGCCCCTCCCTGTTTTTGTGGCTGTTCATTTCATTGTGTAAGCCCTCGCTCTCACTCCTGAAAGTCCTGGGATTTTCCCGGTAAACTGGGCCGCTGGGGCAATTTCCCCTCCCATTGCTTAAACGTTATTTGAAATGAGAGGTACAGCAAAACTTTTCAAATATTTTAAAGATGATGCTTCAATTTCAATCAGGAAAGGAAGATAACCAAGGAGCTTGTGTATGCATCTCAGAAAGATTTTCTATTCAAGGAACATCACCACCGCCCCCCCACAAAAAAAAAAAAAAGAGGAGAGAACTAGAAACAGTTCTTTTTATTATTTTATGGGGCTGGAAACTATCTAAAATGATCAAAACAAAGAATTCATATTCTTTCCTGTGCATTTATTTAATACCACTTGGCTTTTTGAAAATTTCAAGTATATATATGTATTTTTAAAGTCCCAGAAAAGTTCCACCCTTAATCTCTTTCAGACCTCCATGAGTTTCCATAGCACTTTACAAAAGATCTTTATTTAGGAAAGGATTGGACAAACTTTCCTTATATGTGTGGCCCACACCATTAATTGCCCCATCTCCTTTAGCAAGGCCTTATTCCTATGTAAATACCCTTGCATAATGTTACAGGCTATTGTTAGGCCAGCGCCAGTCAGTCGCCACTTATATGCATTTTTACTTCAATCCGCTGCTCAGAGAATGAAAAGATGTCTGGACTTAAGCTGTTTACCAACTGGGCCGAAGCTGCAGAGCCGCAAAACTGAAGAAAGCCCCAAGCAACTGCAGGAACAAGCTTTTACAATGCGAGCAGCCATTTTCAGTTGAGTTATTAACCCACCCTGAAACTCTTCTAAGCTATGCCTTTTTTAAAGAACAAATGTGCTGAATCAAACATGAATGAGCCAGAACTATGAAGAGAGAAATCCTCTAAAGAACTATTGAACACAACATAGGTTTGTAATCATTTTGTCTCAGTGGCCTGCTACCAACATTATCAAGGATGATAATACTGGCTCAGTTGAGGCAATTGTCTCGTAATTAAACAATAGTGCGGTACAGTAAAAACACACATGCAGGCAACACGCACCCGAGTCAGAAAACAGTGTGCAAGTGATGAGAAGGCTGAGTTAATAGCTCACCACTGGGGCCTTACATTAATCTGGTCGCTAAAACACAGTAATGTTTGACGAGAACATTGGCAAACGCTTCCAAACCCAAATCTTTCTGACTGTCTGCTTCTCTCAATCCTATGTGGCCTCATCGGTGCTTAAATTGAAAAAAATAAAATCACTTTTACTTTATAGTTGTAATGATCCCCTGGCATGACACACCATGAAAATAAAGGAGCAAAATTCTACCAAAGGGAGCTGGCTTTTTCTCTGCAAAATGCGCTGCAGGCAAAGATCAGTGTACTTATTTAACGGCACCACAATCTGAGTAGCGCCGTATTAGCCTAAAGAAACTCTTGACTATTTGCATGCTTATTAGAATCCAATGAGTGCTTAATAAGTGCATATATATGACAGGAAACATCTCATTGCATAGTTCGTGCTACAGGAAAGACGGGAGGACACACACACACACACACACACACACACACACACTGAAGAAAGCGGTCTTGAGTTAATTACCATCACAATGCAATCAAGTACAACAGTCATAGCTGAAAACCATTACTATTAAAGCTGCTAGACCCAACCTTGCCTCCGCAGGTCAGCTATGGCACTGATAACTTTTCCAGCACACAAATACGTGTAACATCGCCTCATCTAATTAAAAGCTCAGGGAGGTGGAGAAAAATACCAGCACATTGCATCCAAGCAAATGAGTGCTGCCTTCAGCTGATGAAGCTACCATATGCTGCTGCTGTTTACTCTGGAAGGAAACTGAGTCACTTAACATTTCAATAGGTTAATCAATTGACAATTAAATGGAGAAATTGGTTAACTCTGAAAACAATTAACATGACCCCTCCCCCCATTAAGTACACTTTCTAATTGCCACAGCAGTGAGTAGAAATTAACGTGCATGTTAAAGCATCTAACCGGGGTGGCACTGTTTTTTTGTATTTGAGAAAGCGGAATTAGCTGAAAACTCAGGTTTTATTTTTATAGATTAAACAGTAGGAATTCTGTCATCAACTGCAGTTTTAGCAGAGGGGAGCTACGTATATTTTTTCATTCTCTTAAGGACTCACTTCAAGTTGTTGAAATATTTAATTTGCAATAATTAATTAAAATAGCCTAAACCCCTCCCACTAAATTACGGGTTGGTGAACTAAATGAGAAATCTCTCTCTTTGCCCATTTTGTGGACAGAATTGCTTTGCAGAATCAGGTGTATTTCAAGATGTGCTTTCTAATTTAACAATGCAATGCACAGATTGTTAAAGTCAGAATTTTTGCTGAACATTTCCATGAATGGTTTCGCGTTGTTGGTTGTATCCTGAATCTCACTGTAAAATGATAACAATAGTGTTTGTTGGTAACAATTTTAAGTTGGAAAGCCACAAGTTTGGATTTTTATAGACTAATACACATGCTTGCTACAGCCAGTCAGTAAGATGAAGAATATTCATCTACAAAAGAGGTGATAATTGAAGTAAATCATGATTGCTTTGGTATATATTAAAAGCTAAATAAATATTTTTGAATGAGTGAATAGCTTTAGGAGCTGATTATCAAAATCATCTTACATAATCTCCTCATTTCCCATCTTTTTGAATAACTTTACTATCCCTAGATACACAAAGATGAGTAGGATAAATCCTACTTTGAAGGACTAAAGGTCTGGCAGAGGGAGAATGGTATTTAAGAAGAAGAGGCTAAAGGTCTTAGAGAACTATAGCACTAGGAAGGCTGAGAGTTTTCTGGTTTAAGCACCTGGTTTGGTAGTGAAGTCATTAATCACAATAAAGAAGGAACGTGCGTTGGGGGTGGGGATATAGATAATAAGTTTAATTTAGGACATGTTGAGTTAGAAGTGCCACAGGATGTTTAGATGCTTATGTCAACCAGACAGTTAAATATACACGTGTCTGTGTATACTGTGGACTAGAGATACTCAGGAGTTGTCAGAACACAGGTGGCTGCTAAGGACATGGAAGTGGATGAGACTGCTTATGGAGAACACGTAGAATAAGAGAAGTGGGCTGAGGACAAGATCCCGGGTAACACTGGCGTGGACAGGGTGGACAGAGGGATCAGTTGGCAAAGGAGGCTGAAAAGTCAGAGGAAAGGGGGAGAACGAGGAGAGAGTGGTCACAGAAATCAAGCGAGGAGAGATTGACCACTGCCCCAGGGGTCTAGTAAGATGAGGGCAATTTGGAATATGGCAATTTGGAAACACTGGTGTCACAGTGGTGGTCGTTTGGTTGGTGCGATGAAGGCTTGAGCTAGAAAACAGTCTGCATGGGTGAAGATTTAATAGGAGATGAGGAAGGAGAGATGTTGGGCTACTTTGAGAAGCTTGCTTGTGAGGGAGAGGGACAGAGCAGTGGCTTAGAGACTGCAGGGTGTGAGGACAGTTTTGTTTATTTACCTCTGAGTTCAGAGACGACCAAAGATAGGGCTGTGTTTGGATGATCCAGAATGAAAAGATGGCTTTTTGAATATAAAATTAGGCTTCTGCTCAAGGAGATCCCGGTCTGTGGAGCTTCTTGATGTGATCTTCTGATAAAGCCTCCACTTCAGAGATGAAGAAGCAACCAGAGGAAGAAACTAAAAGGAGTTTCATAGGGAAAGGTGGTTGTTTGTTTATGTTTGAGAGACCTTCAAAACTCTCCTTTAATTGTCACAAATTTAATGTTCATGCAAAGAATGTTGTTTTTACAGTATTTGTAAGGAATTTAAAAAACAAAAAAGAAAAGATGGCTTTTCACGCAGACTGCTGGCTTCTGCGCGTATTTATGTATATGTGTTTTGTGTATTTATGTATATGTGTTTTGTGTATTTGTGTGTGTGTGTGTATGTTTATTTATTTATTTTTTTAAGAAGTGGAAGATGAAGTCTGGGGCTGTTAAGGAGAAAAAATGGTTTGGAATTGCTGCTGAGACGCCCAGAAGAGGGATGTGGCTGAGATGGATAAAGAGGATTATCTCTGAAAGGCTAGCTGGAATTGAAAACAATATCCTTGTGGTCACAGTCATCTGCATTGCAATGGGCTTTTTCTCTAGGGGGATTCCTTCGTTCATATATGTATTCATTCATTCAACAAATATTAATGAACACTTGCCATGTGCCTGGCACTGTTCTAGGTCTCCAGGATACAGGGACGAATAAGACAGACAAGTCCCTGTCCTCAAGGAGCCAGAGAGTTCCTGGAAAGAATCCTATTTTAGATGTGGGAACTTCATCCTCAGGAGGTGACATTTGAGCCTCTTTTTGAAGAACAGGAAGGACCCAGCCACCACGGATCTGGTGGAAGGGCATGCTAGAAGTTAGGGGAGTAGAGGGTTCCTCAAGGTTAAAGAACATGCATCCATATAAACCATTGTTTCCTAGTTCATGAGGTCTTACTTTTCTGTGTAAAATAAATTATGTGCTCCCTTGAATTTATCTTTGGTTATTCATGTTTGTATCCTCAGTCAGTGGGGAAACTCCTTGAGGGCAGGGATAGTATCCTATATCTGTGTTGTACATAGCCCTTCAGGGCAATGGTGGTTATAGAGCAGACACTTAAAACACGCGTTTGCCATCCTTAATCGGTGAGCAAAATGAGTTTTGTGTGATACATATTTAGTAGTTACAACCTTTTGTTAGTTTGCTCTTGGAATCTTTGAGTGGTTCTTTGAGTGGGTCTTTAACTGAGAAACCTATGCTGTGGCACAAAGGCTAGTTGTCCTGTATGTACAGTCCCTTTCTTGTATGGTAATAGCCACAGATTTTTACCTGCATACGAACAAGATTATCTAGGAAAAAAGAAAACTTTCACAGTCTTCCTTATAGTTCTATGTGGATGTATGACCAAGTTTTGAACAATGGGATATGAAGGAAATGATGTGTGCAACTTCTAAGAAGTGATATTAAAGGAAGAGGTTACCCCTTCTCTCCTTCCCCCTTGACTCCTTTCCTTGGACCCGTTGCTTAGAAGGTGATGTGATGACTGCATTGAGAGTTAGCAGAGTAGAAAGTGAGAACAGCTTGGGTTGCAGACGACCAAGGAACTGCCATGCCAGCCTTGCATTGCTTGCACCTTGACTTTTATGTGAAAAGAAATAAACTTATATCCTGTGTAAGGCATGTTTATGAAACATCGGCAAATCATTATTCTAACTATGCTATGATAAGCTATCTACCCTATGTTCAAATATGTATATAGCTACTGTCTATTCAGTAGCCATTGTTTTTTGAGTTGTTATATTGTGTGATAAATTTCTTTGACATATATTTTTGTAATAAATTGGTTCTGAATGATCAGTTAAATTTTAGCTACATATAAATCCCAGAACAGTAACTGTCATTCTACAAAACAAAGCTATTTCCATGTCCCAATAGATGACCATAATAAGTCACATTTTATGGTATACATGCATAGGGCTATGGCATATCTCTGCCCGTTTTCTTTATCATCACTGAGATCTTGTCCATGTAAACATATGAAAAATCCTGCCTCGATTAAACTTTCTTACGGGAATGAGTCATCAAAAACATGAATTTTGCTATATTTTCATGTTAATAAACATTGAGAAGAGCTAAGATTTTAATTGTCTTGGTTTTTTGTAGCAATATCCTTTGACTCCAGGTGTTTCAAGTCAAATTTATGGGCCTCCCTAGCTTGCTCGGCTTGAGTGCCTCCTAAGCCTCTTCTGCCTGCACAGTATGGAACTTTGCCACCACCATTGTCACTGCCATTGTCTTGTCTTCTAAAACTAGTAGGGCTTCTAAAACTTCCACAGTTCTCACCCGGCCTGCCCTATACCTGGGCCAACAGGAGCCACAGCAGCTGCAGCACCCAGACCTGACCTGACCTGACCTACAGAGTAGCCACAGAGATTCTGGCTCCTTCCAGCACTTTTGGACCCAAGTGGATCACCACATCTTGGGGTATGGGATTTGGCTTCTCCAGCAGATGGCCAGTGGAGCTGGGTAATACATTTGAGGAGTGTTTTGGTCCCATAGGGCCAACTTCGGACCATGAGAAATAAGGAATAGCAGGGTGTTCTCTGCAGCCTGCCTGGAAGATGTTCCCCCTATGACGAAACAACTGGCTGTTTTCTTGTGAAGCTGTGGTCAACTCACAACGTACCATGTTTTATATGCTTTTCTTTCTTCTCTGCCTTTTCCTTCATTCATAATACCCTGAGATTATGACTTCCAGTAAAGCCTTAGGTCATAACTTTTGCCTCAGGACCATGTTTTAGGGAAACTAGTGTACCAGAAACATGACGAAGATGGTAATGGTAGTATCATCATTGAGGTTTCAGCACGTCCTTTCCAAAGAGAACAGGGCATAGGAAGAAAGGCAAGGGAGGGCCACTGCTAGCCCATATAAACTATTACACAAGTAAAAAAAGCGGACTCCTCTGGGTGTATGCAGCTCGTGGGCACATGGCTTACTGCACAGAATTCGTGCTGGATTTGAGCTCTCAGGTGTCCCCTGAGCTCCATGCCCCAGTGCAATGAACAGCCTATACAAACATAAATATAGTCTTGAGCATAGTAAAAATATTATACAACTTATAAAGGAGTAGATTCAGAAAGTTCAGTTTTTAAAAACACCTCTAATAGTGCCTGTTGATGTGGTTGTATCCAGTTCTAAATGAGATAAATTTTACACTTACTATTTACAGTCTCTGTTTATATGACAGCTTATCTTTATTAGGAAAGAGCTTAAATGGATCTTTTGCTTAGTAGGTGAGTAGAAGAGAGATGGGTTGGGCTGAGTTGTATTAATAACTAATCAATTCAATTCACATTAACACTGGTGTTTAAAATGTTCCATGTATCATATTCCATGTGGAACAACAAAGAAGAATCGGCTTGATTTTGCGTATGTTTTTAACTTCACCCAACAGCCTAGAATAAAGATCAGAGAAAATGATGACCATGCTTATTCAGGACTGGGACTGCCTTTCCCTCTCTACTTTAGCTACTCTAATTTTACCTACTACTCAAGCCTGGCTCAAGTTCTGCATCACTCAAGACTTCATTATTCTCTTGCTGTTCAACTCTCCACCCCTTCCATGGAGGCACTTAAGTTTCCTTCTTCACCATTTTTGATGCATCAAAATCCCAAAGAAATGGAAGAACAAAAGCTATTCTCTTCAATTTTTCTTCTGAGGACGAACCTCCCTTTCAAAATATTGGAATACTCATAGCCCTCAAGATGGCAGGTGAAACTTCCGAATGGTGGGAATGGTGGGAAAAGGAGGGTGGAAGGGGAAAGAGAGAAGGGGAGAAAGGAAAGCCAGCACCTGTACTTAGGTGGGGTTGAGCAGACCAGCCGGAGACCCCTTCACTGCACATTCTATAGTAGAAAGAACTTCTCAGGCTCCCTCAGATCAGCAAACATTTCCTCGTCGCTTACCATACGTCAGACCATGTGCTACTGCATAGGCGAGTAAGAGTTTCTGCCCTTGATGAGCATGTGGTCTAGTGAAGAAGATGAAAACATGAACGGATCATTTTAATGTAATGAAGCAACTGCTATGATAAATGTATGTAGAGTGTGCACAGGGTAGGCAGTTCCTCCTGCCTTGGGGGTGATAGGAGGCTTCCTGGAGAAGACCCAGGAGCTGGTTCTTTTGAGTCTGTAATTCAGGGGCTACTTATAACCTGGCTGTTTATATAATCTACCTCTCTAGCATTATTCCTTATCAGTCTCCACCTAACCCTCCTTGATTTCCTCTGCAATAATCTCACTCCACTTTCACTAATTTCCAAACACTGTATGTTTGCACAAGCTAGACTTTCAGTCTGGATGCTCTTCTCCCACTTACGACTCTGGAAAACCTCTATTCATCCTCTCATACCCACCTCAAAAGTCATTTCTGTGAAGCTTTCCCTAAAACTCCTAGGCAGAGTTGCCTCCTCCCTCCTTCCTGCTCCTAACCTACCATTTACACTTCTAACTACAAACTGAGCTCTCTAGCCTACCATTGTACTTCTGTGTTTACCACAGCATACTTCTAAGATAATATTCACCACATTTTTTTTTCTGTGTATGTTTGTTTTCCCCCATTAGACTGTGAGCTCTTAGGACAGAAGTCATTCATCTTTGTTTCCCTGGGGACTGGCATTGCGAATGGTCCTTAGCTCTGTAACTTAATATTTGATGAATGAATGATTATATATAATATACTATGGAAACAGTGATGATGGAGTCATTCACTATGCTGTTCACACTGAATAAAACATTTGAAGCATCATGTTAACAGAGCAAATAAGCACTGATGACATGTGAGATTTGAAATGCCCAGGGCAGAGCCCCTACTTAGACAATGCCTACTGGAATCTCAGATCTGTTGTGTTAGTTTGGACACCACCTCGATGTGTGCCATGGATCATTGTGTGCTTTGTAGGTGATTCAGTTGAGGGGGTAGAATTTGCTTTAGTTAAGGTTTTATTTAGGTTAATTGTTCATTTACTAATCCAACAGCTATTCACTCAGTACCTACTATGCTACTGAGCATTGTTCTAGATGCTGCAAATACAGTAATCAAATTATAACATTTAGGGCAGAGGTTCATGCAGAATACTCTAGGACAGTGATCCTCAGATCAACAGCATCAGCATCATTTCCATCACTTGCAACTTGATAGAAATGCAAATTCCTGGACCCCGCCTGTATTAGGGTTCTCCAGAGAAACAGAACCAATAGGAGATATATCTCTATATATCTAGATATCTATCTATATCCCTCTCTCTCTCTTTATTCCCCCACCTACCTAAAGAGATTTATTATAAGGAATTGGCTCAGGTGATTATGGAGACTGAGAAAATCCAAGATCTGAAGTCAGTAAGCTAGAAACCAAGGCAAGTTGATGGTGTAAACTCCAGTCTGAGTCTGAGTCTGAAGGCAAGAGAAGACTGATGTCCCAGTTCAAAGACAGTTGGGCAGAGACTTAGCCTTTTTGTTCTATTCAGGTCTTCGACAGCTTGGATGAGGCTACCTGCGTGGGAAAGGCAATGTGCTTACTCTGTCTATCAATTTAAATCCTAATCTCTTCCAGAAACACCCTCTCAGGCACAACTAGAAATAATGTTTAACCACATATCTGGGCATCTGTGGCTCAAACAAGTTGGATATATCAAATTAAGCATCACATCACCCCAGACCTATTGAATCAGAAACTCAGGGTTGAGGTGGTGGTAAGGCCTAGAAATTTAGTTTAACAAGCTCTCTAGGTGACTGTGATGCTGAAAATAATTGCTAAGTCTAGTCTAAGCTCATTCTGGAGAGGCCACCTGTGTCACATAGCTTCCAGTTGGTCCCCCAAGTCTACCGTTCAAACAGCTCTCTGCTTTGGGAGTCAAACGTGTGTGCATAGCATCGGTGGTTCTCATGTACTTTTGCTTTGGGTCGGGCTCAGTCAATGGGAGGAAGGGAGAGTAGTGAGGACAGGGTGTTCATAATCCTGATTTCTCCCTGCACGTCACCTCAGACAGACTGTGTCCCTCAAGTTAAAGCCATTGCTCCCCTTAAGGAGGCCTTCTCACAACTGTGTTTCCAGTCTCTGGCAAGTGTTCCCTTTCCTTCTCCTCTAGGCCTGGGGATGGTCAGGGCTGTTGCTTCCAGCCCTAGCTCATCACATCATGGCTTGTGCTATTTCTATCCCCTCCTATGGGTAATCTTGAGTGTCCTTTCTGTTTCCTGTCAGAATCCCAACTGATACACCATTTCCTACCACCATTGGGCTCAGATCTTACCATCTCACATCCGATCTCCTGCAGACAGGACGCATGTGCCCACTAGGCACAGTAGACACAGCACATAGGGCCATGATACTTTTAGGGCTCATGAAAATGTTTGATTTCTTTTAAAATCAGAAGAAAAAATTGATATAATAATCCAGCCTGGATTTTATCTTTATACTGATGCAGTTATAAACGTTTTTTTAAAACGGAGAAAGAGTCCACAGAGGCAAAAGTGTCTAGGGCCCATGAAAGTCATAATGTGGCCCTTCCGCCAACTCTTGCTAATGGACTTTCTTACCTTCATATTCTTCACCCACTAATTCCTCTATTTTACATACAAACCATTATACACACACTGCACATAGACACACACGTATATATTTGTCCCTTTAGATTCACTTTCTCTGGCTTTGTCATTCCACACCTGGAGGGAGGCTGGGCTGACTTCATTGACTGCATTATTCAGGCTTTCTTGCTGGGTGGCTTTTTTTGGGGGATGATCAGTGGGAGATCAGAGGGGCAGGGGAGGAGAGGTCAGGGTGTCTATTCTCCTGGTTCCCTCCCTGCTGTGGAGCTATTGCATTAGTCTACCCAAGGACACAGCTCCTGCTGAACCATTTCTCCCTACAATTCTTTCCCGGTTCCCACAACTACCCCTGTCATTTGCCCCTCCAGGTCTAGCGTGGTTTGAGTCTTCACTGCTGCTAGCCCAGTGGTGCTCACCAACCCTTGTTAGTTTCCTTTCACTTTTTGTTACCAACCTTTGTAAATACTTTCTTTATTAACATGCATATGGGCCCATTTTTAATTGGTAGTAGAGAACCATAGTAGTTTTGATTTGTTCATTTAATGTGACATCATGAACATTTGCCAAGGTTTCCACAAAGTCTGCACAATGATCTTTCCATAGCAACACAATATCCCACCTTATTATGTACAATAATTCCCTAATATATTTGCCCTTTCTGTTCCTTTCTCTTTACTTTTACTTTTCACTTTCTGTCTTGGTTTCCCTTTATAGAAAAAATAACATTCTCAAGGTGCGTGTTTTTACAGCATGTATGTTCTTTTTCTTTAGTTCCTGATGCCATCTGTCCCTTTAGCCACATTTCTACCCCTTATTCTGAATTCTTCTATACGCAAATAATTATACTCACTCAACTTGAAATGTATTTAAACTCACTTGTTAACAGACATTTGTTTAAACTGTTTTCTCCACTTGAAATATTCCCTTCTTCCCAGTTTTTTAAATGTCAATTTTCCTGGCTACCCAAATTAGATGTTATTTTCTCTTTTGAATTGACTTAAGCAAATAATTTATTTGGTAATTAGTAATTTTTATTGTTATTTTGACATGCCATTTAAATCTTTTAAGTTATTTAACTTTAAATATATTACTATCTTTTCTCCTCTAACTTGATTATTAATTTCTTGACAATAGGAATTATTTTCTTATATCACTTTATGTATCCTATAGCTACTTTCATGTAGTAATTGCTTCACACACATATGTTAATTTGAGAGATGTTGGAGTATCATATATAAAAGATCAACTTTCAAAAGTCTAGATAGTTTAAGGGTGGTTAAACTGAGTTCTCTGTCCATTTCTATGACTGCAAGCCATGGCTGAATTACATCCTGCTTGGATTTCCAATATTATGTGAGAGTATTATTATTCTTATGTTTCATCAGGATAGGAAGTGTCTTAAAAGTATTTACATCTGAGCCAAGGTGGAGCACATGTGTGAGAAATAAGCACCTTAACAATGTAGATTTACAAGAAAGAGTAGTGATATTAATAATATACTTCTGATTACTAATAATAGAGATTCTGAGTCATTCTATAACATATTGCCCTGTTTCATTTTATAGTATATTATCATTTCCAGATATGTTTCTCTTTTATTTTATTGTTTGTAATAATAATAAAACCTTCCTTACCCCAGCTAAGATATGTACTAGATGAGAGTAGGGACTTTTACTGTATTATTTCCTATAGTGTACTCCTAGTCCTAAAATAAGACTGGCATAGAGTAGGCACTCTATAAATATTTGTCAAATAAATTAATGAATAAATGAACACATATTAGCACAGTCATGCCTCACTCAGCACCGGCGATATGTTCTGAGAAATGCATCGTTAGGCAATTGTGTTGTTGTGCAAACATCACAGGGTGTACATACACAAACCCAGGTGGTACAGCTTACTCCACACCTAGGCTAGATGGTATAACCTAATGCTCCTGGGCTACAAAGCTGTACAGCATGTTACTGTGTTGAATACTGTAGGAAACTGTAACACGATAGTATTTGTATATCTGAGCATAGAAAAGGTACAGTAAAAATATGACAGAAAAGATAAAAAATGGTACACCTGTATCAGACGCTTACTATGAATGGAGCTTGCAGGACTGGAAGGTGGGTCGGAGAGTGAGTGGTGAGTGAATGTGAAGGCCTGGGACATGCCTGTACTCTACTGTAGACTTTAT
>NW_012154507.1:1561877-1572092 GCF_000956105.1 Propithecus coquereli | reverse complement strand
CACAGATGGGAAAATTGAGAAATGAAGTGATTTTTCAAAGGTCACAGTGCCATTAAGTGGCAGTCCTGGGAATTAAACTCAAATCTTCCGTGTCCAACTTTCATTTCTCTCCCACCCTTAGCTCCTGGCATCTACCATGCTGCAGCTTAAATATGGCCAGGGATCCCAATGTATGGCTTTAGACATACGTGAAAAGAAAATCTATTTCGGAGATCTCTAATAAAACAACTGTATTTAATAGTTACCAGTAAAGAATTCTGTTTTAATATTCACTAATTATGTTAATATTCTAGTAGTTACTAAGTTGTTACTCAAAAAACATTATACATGAGTTCTAAATTTGGGGGGATAGTACCCAAACATTGACCTTGGAAGGATATGACATTAACAAAATTTTCACTGGTAATGTTCATAGACACAGTTGTTCAGGAGGCTCTACGGTATGGGTTTGATTTATACATGGGAAGAAATTTACTTGGAGATAATACTTACTGTTGTTACACTAACTTATCTCTTTCTCCTCTCCTCTTAGATACTTAGTCCTAAAACAGACGATGGCAGATAGCTCCAAGGTGTTTTTTCTTTTGACAAGTTAAAAAATATAAAATGATTCTGACAGTTAGGACTCATGGCACGAATGTAAAGAAAAAAGAGGAGTAGCATTAAAAGTCATTGAGGCTGAAGAGCTCAAGAGGCTGCACAATCACTGAGGGATGACAGGAGATAGGATGCAGAGAAACTTGAAACAAAGTGCGAGAGGGCGGCAGATAGTACTGACAACAGAGAAAAGTGTCATCAAGATGTCACAGAGGCCGGGCACAGTAGCTCACGCCTGTAATCCTGCACTCAGGGAGGCTGAGGCGAGAGGATCACTTGAGATCAGGTGTTTGAAACCAACCTGAGCAACAGCGAGACCCCATCTCTACTAAAAATAGAAAAATTAGCCAGGCATGGTGGCGTGTGCCTGAGTTCCAGCTACTGGGGAGGCTGAGGTGGGAGGATGGCTTGAGCCCAGGAGTTTGAGGTTGCAGTGAGCTATGATGACGCCACTGCACCCTACCTTGGGAGACAGAGAAGATCCTGTCCCAAAAAAAAAAAAAATGGCACAGACTTCACAAGTATGACATCGTGGGATAATGGTGAGTAGTGAATGAGGAGTAGATAAAAGAATATGTCAACCTTCTCTTCAGGGTAATGGATGAAGAGGTATTCTCTATTTGTGGAAGGCAAAAAAGGAAGATTGTCACTATGTCAAGGTAAAATGGTAGGGTAACTGTTCATGATGTGAAGAATAATTAGTCCTATAATAGGAGAGCCAAAGAATAGCTCAAAATACGTTGGAAATCTTAAGGGATCAGAAACTGTATATGATTTAATATAGAAGCATTATCATTAAATAGAAAGGTTTTATTCTTTGATATAATTAGGAAGTATTGCTATTGTGTATTCAAAAATTTTACTTTTTTCTTATTTTTATGTTTAGGTTTGAAAAAGGTTTACTTTTCATAAAGCTTTTATAGTTTATAAACATATAGGGGGGCCAATTTGATGTTCAGATTAATCCAAGACTCACCTTAGCACATGCTGATCTGCCTACCTGCTCCCTCAACATACAGAGATTTCTCTCTTTTATGAACATGTTTAGCATTTATTTTCTGTACTACTCACTTGGAATTTATCATACTTGGATTTTTAATGATGGTTTATTTTTTACAAATACACACCTGAAATCTCACCAGTTAGGTGCATATGTTTATTCGCAGTAACCTGTCCTGGGCTACCGACCATGTGCTTTTTCCTATAGCTGCAATGCTTAGTTTGGGCTTGACATATTTGTTACTCAGTTATTAATTGCTGAATGATTATTTTAGTTTTGATTTAGGCTGTTGTCTTCTTCACAGCCAGCAAAAGTTGCAGTGAAAACCATGTGGTACTATTTATGGAAACTTGTGAGTTGTAATTCATTCACATTTTTACTCGATGAAATGCAATAAGCATCCCTTTAAGTGAGAAATTTGTTAAAGACTGGGTATTTTGGAAGCATCTCCTCCCCCAAAGAGTAGACTTCCTTTCCAAAGATCCCCTGGCTGCCAAGGTTGCTGAGGCAAACCTTTGCATATACAAATTTGGGTCAATGTGTTGACAGGATGTCAGGTTTGTGTAGCTAATGGAGCTTCAGCATGAATATTGAGCTGTAGGCCACTCCATTGATGCCCAAATGAACCAGTAGGTGCCTATTTGTGCCTGAGGCTATTGGAGTGGAAAACAGAAGCCCTTCTTGTGAAAACCTGACCAAGGTCCACAACCCATCCTTGACCACCAGTAATTGGTTTTCAGCAACAACTGCAAAGTAAATTCAAAGAGATCTGAATGACAGAGCACTGATATCAGTCCATCAAATAGCCAGGAATTGCATGTTGCAGTTATCTTGTTTCATACACTTATGCCCATAAATGTTTCAGAATTCTTCACCATGGCATGGATCAAGGAAGAGTTGAGAAACAAAGAACTAATCTGACCAGCTAATTTGGAGAGACAAGTCTTTTTTATGACAAAAGACCACAAATTGAAACATATGAATCTCAGTGGAAACAATGAAATATATGATAACTTTTGTTTCATAAAAGTACTTTTTGAAATTATATTTCAGGGCTATGAAAATTTTGAGACTGAACACAGTAAACTTAAGATGATTTTTTTATTCTTTGAGAGAAGAAAGTGTGAATTAAACAGTATTCACCATAAGCCCTCATTTTAACTTCTTAATGCTCTGGTTACCTAACATTTTGTAACACAGTGTTTCCACTAATGAGCATTTCTGCACTTGCATATTACAATGACAAGTGATGCCATAATTCATCATAATAATGATTTGAGTCACGGAAAGATCCTTTTAATTATCAAAGGAAGATTCAGCTTGTCAAAAATCTAGTTTTACTTGATAACTGCTTTTAATTATAATTTCATGAGAATTGGCAATTCATTAGAAAACTATTGGTTACGTTGTTTGATTAAGCAGAAGATGCTATCCTTCAATCATGTAAGATAATATAATCTATTTTCTTTGCTTCGGTAGAGCACCAGGTGTATTTGATAAACACTTCCCTTTGTCTTATATGACAAAATTATCTTCTGTAAAATTTATGAAATGAAACTACTAATAATGTCTAGAAAAGAAATGTAAATACTGAATATTTTCTTTTACTGTCTTTGAATTTGTTTGAATTGTTCAAGTAAAGGAAAAATAATTATAAATAGAGATTATAATACAAAACGGAAAAAATGGATTAATTTTATACGCTTTTTGGGAAAAGGGAAAAATGTTTTACCTACTTATTGGTCTGTTGCAGTAAGGAATAATAATATTACAATTTCTGCTTTTGAGCTTGAGTTATAACTTCTTCAAATTTGTCAATGACTTGGTCAAAATTGATCTTCACATATTCATATTCAATGAATAACATAATCAGACTTGCCAATCTATCTTTTCTCTTTGTTGATCAAAAAGCATTTTTAATTAATTTTAATTCTGAATTGTTTCTTTTACATGAAGCAAAATACACCAATGTGAAAAATATTAAACATAAGTTTGTCAGAAATTCATAAAAATCCCATTTTACAATAAATTCCATATCTTTGTTCCTTCATGATTGAGTCTAATAGGTTTGAAATATTTCCTCAATGGAAAAAAAATTAGCCATAAATAAAAATTCCAAGTGAGCACTCAGGATGGCAGAATTAAAGTACTCAAATTCTATTTCTTTCTCTTTATATAATAATTGCTATAGTTTGAATATGTTTCCCAAATTTCATGTGTTGAGAACCTAATCCCCAAATTCACATGTTGATAATGTTTGGAGGTAGGGTCTTTGGGAGATAATTAGGATTAGATAAAGTATCAGGGTTGGGCCCCCATGATGGGACTGGTGGCTTTATAGGAAGAGAAAGATAGACCTGAGCTGGCAGCCTCTTGCCCTCACCATATGATGCCTTCTGCCATGTTATGACTCAGAAAAAAGGCCCTCACCAGATGTTGGCACTTTGATATTGGACTTCCCAGCCCCCAGAACTATAAGAAATACATTTATTTTCTTTATAAATTACCCAGTCTGTAGTATTCTTTTTTTTTTTTTTTTTTGAGACAGAATCTCACTGTGTTGCCCAGGCTAGAGTGTCGTGGCATCATCCTCACTCACAGCAACCTCAAACTCCTGGGCTCAAGTGATCCTCCTGCCTCAGCCTCCCGAGTAGCTGGGACTACAGGCATGCGCCACCATGCCCGGCTAATTTTTTCTATATATTTTTTTTTAGTTGTCCAGATAATTTCTTTCTATTTTTTCAGTAGAGACGGGACCTCACTGTTGCTCAGGCTGGTCTCGAACTCCTGAGCTCAAACAATCCGCCTGCCTCGGCCTCCCAGAGAGCTAGGATTACAGGCGTGAGCCACCGCGCCTGGCCTGTAGTATTCTTTTATAGCAACAGAAAGTGGAAGTGGACTAAGATAGAAAATTAGTTTCAGAGGTGAGGTTGTTGCTATAACAAATACTTAAAAATGTGGAAGCGGCTTTGGAATTGGATAACGGGTAGAGGCTAGAAGAATTTGGAGGAAGGAACAGGCTAAAAAAAAAACTTATTTTGCCATAAATGAAACATTAAGGGTGATTTTGATGAAAGCCTAGAAGAGGAGACTAGGGATAGTCTGGCCAATGCAGGAGGATCACTTGAGTCAGAAGTTGGAGACCAGCCTGAGTAAGAATGAGACCCTGTCTCTACAAAAAATAAAAAAATTAGCCGGGCTTGGTGGTGCATGCCTGTAGTCCCAGCTACTCAGGAGGCTGAGGCAGGAGGATTCTCTGAGCCCAGGAGTTTGAGGTTGCTGTGAGCCATGATGACACCACTCCTGCACTGCAACCAGGGCAACAGAGTGAGACTTTGTCACAGAAAATAAATAAAACCTATTGTTTACATGCAAGAATATATAGTAGTATAGAGATGGAAGACAAACCATACCTAAAGCAAACTTCATGGTTCTTTACTCTAAACTGACTTTCAGAATGAACATTTGTAGCTGGGTCCATATTTGTTGGGGACAGTGTATACCTGGCAGTTTTATGAACTAACTTTCATGTAGAATACAATGTTTATAAAGCCTAAGAAATAAGAATGTGCAAACTTGAAGTATATAACTACATTATTAAAACTGAACAGTAACCACAGATATTGTTTAGAATTTAGACAAGCAGTATTTTTGTGGGATGAGCATTTTATTCCTGACATTGTTTAGAATGGTCAGCACCTGATGATGATACAAAAGAGCAGGTTGGCTGTTAGTTGGTTTTAACATTGACTCTCTAGTCCCCGAAGACAATGCATCATTTCTTGTAGGGGTGGGGGTCAACTGTTCCTCAGCCCACCACCCCCCCTTGGATTCACCACTGCTTTGTTTTATAAATCATATTTCTATTTTCTACTGGGTACTTCACAGTGTATTTTTCAGAATTTTTTTTTCCAATGTATTTCTTTTTTCAACCATGCCTCTTCTCAGTATATCAGAAATCTTACTTTTGTTTAGCATTTCCAAATTATTAACTGTCACTCAGGAAACTGTATACTGTTTGGTGGAAACTAGACCTGAAGATAGATACTGATTTGTTTTTAATATGCATTTGTATATTAGTTTAAAAGGAATCATGCCTTTTAAAAACTAAGAATGAAAGAGGTTGAATAGAAGACTATGGCAATATTTCCAACATTCTTTTGGTATGCGTTTGTATTTGCCAATCATAGAACCCCACTTATCATATCCTCTTTTATGAAGGCACAAAGTCAGAATCCTTCACAAGAGAGCTCTCTTTCTCTTGTTCCTTCATCTTCATAAATAAGGATGCATGGATATTTTTTCATATATTTATCAGTTATTTTTTTCTAGCTGGTACCCCAAACAGTGCACAGGCAGCATGATACTATGCATGACTCTGTTTTTATTTGACACTATTGTATTTTTTCCCTCTCTACAAAATTAATTCCTCTATAGTGTCTGAATGGGTTTCTTTTTTTAATCAATTAGCTTTTGCCGGGAAAATCTTTTCCTGTCTTATATAGAATAATGATTTTTTTTCATCTGTCAAGGGGGTTATTAATAAATGCCACCAGCGGGGTTAGAACATTCTCTGGTGTTTGCTTTAGGGGAACAAGGGGATTGTCGGAAATCCTAGCCAAACTGAACCATAATTAGAGAGAAAATGTTAGCAATTAGAACTATACGTTAGGCTTTAATTTACTACCATGGAAAAGTCAAGGGTGGCATTTCTATTCCATTTTTAGGTGCAGCCAGATGGATTGTTCATTACAGAATAATTTCCACCGACTCTCTGCATTTCTCAGGATAACAAAGCAGCTGAGAGCCCTGCGCAGCCCAGTGGCTCAGATTTTATTTTATTTTTTGTGGGGGTGGAGAGTGGGGTAGGAGGTTGTGTAGTTATCAATTCCCCCCGTAGTCATTGACATTATTGGGAATCTTTTTCCATGTTGAATAATTTTAGGCCAAGAAAGCAGCTTGGGAACACGAGCACAGTAATGTAATTTACTTTTCTGCCTTCCTCTACATGTATTGTACAGGCATAATTTAGCAATCATCACGTTAAAAAGTTTCCCTTTTCAGTGTTTCTACTTTTGGTTTTTCCTAGTAGCCAAAATGAACATTTGTAGTTATTATTAAAAAAATTCTCAAGCCAAATGATATAGCTATGACCTAATTCCAGTCCAATTCCAGTAAAGCTTCAGAGGCCATGAGGTGATATATTTTTGAAGATGTGAGATACATTTTATCATTTTTCCTTTTTATCTTACAATCAAATGCCATTTCTTTGTTAAATGTCCCATTCAAGTTTTTCTTTATTAAATGAATTTTAGGCCAAAACATAAAGGACAATTTAAAATAAATGTATTTATTTTAGGGTTAATCATATTTTCATGCGGGAAAATATCTTTTAGTTACTTTATATCATTATGTGTCAAAATCAGCTACAGTTTCCTTTGCTTATGAAATATAGTTGAAGTTACCTTTATTTTATTTTTTCATTGTGGTTACAATATACATAGCATAAAGTTTACCATTTTAACCCTTTTTAGGTGCACAGTCCAATAGTATTAGTACAGTCGCTTTGCTGTGCAACCACCATCAGTGTACAGCATCGAACTTTTCCATCTTCCCACACTGAAACGCCACACCCATTACACAATAACTCCTCGTTTCCTCCCCTCCTTATGCAGTGCCTCATAAAAGAGGAATCGTACACTTTGCGGTCTTTTTTGTCTGGTTTATTTCACTTAACATAATGTTGTTAAGTTTCATTTATGTTGTCAGAATTTCCTTCTTTTTTAAAGGCTGAATAATATTCCATTATGTACATACCACGACGATACCTTTATTTTAAATCCTTTACATGTATTTCCTAAGGTTGTATCTTCACGCTCAAGTCTTGTTTGCGTTCTACTATCAGCAGTTGGTATCCGTTAACAAAGCCTAGCAAAGCTCGCTGGCCTCACCAAGGTGATGTGGCTGATGAGAGAGGTTGGTCTGCTTTGTCCCATGACAACTTCATCGCAGACAGTGCAGACGACAAACACACAAAGGAAAATATCCAGTCTTCCCCTAAAAAACCCAGTTATAGAGCAGCCATGTAAAACTAATTGGAGTCATGATATGCAGAGAAAAGCAGTTAATTTTATTTTCCAGTAAATATATTAAGGCAGCATTACTAAAAACATTTGCATCCACGATTCATTACAGAGTTTTCAATGGTTGGAAAATTCGGGCAACTAAGTATCTTAAATGTTCTCTTTAAATTACGTATCAGAAGAACCAGACAAATTTTGTCTGTGTTCCGTATCACAGCAGACGTCAGCCAAAGTTTTCCATGTTTCTTGTGAAAAAACATCAACACAAATATCTCATACTTTTGTCAGTTGAAAATATTACAGTTCTATAGCAGTGTGACAGTTACATATTTATTCCCCAGAAGATATGTATTGTGTAAACAAAACCTTACTGAACTCTTGATTTTTAAATGTTTAGATGGCAAAAGTTTTTTTTTTTTGAGACAGAGTCTCACTTTGTTGCCCTGGCTAGAGTGAGTGCCGTGGCGTCAGCCTAGCTCACAGCAACCTCAGACTCATGGGCTCAAGCAATCCTTCTGCCTCAGCCTCCCGAGTAGCTGGGACTACAGGCACGTGCCACCATGTCCGGCTAATTTTTTCTCTCTATATATTTTTTTAGTTGTCCAGATCATTTCTTTCTATTTTTTTTTTTTTTAGTAGAGACGGAGTCTCGCTCTTGCTCAGGCTGGTCTCGAACTCCTGACCTTGAGCCATCCACCTGCCTCAGCCTCCCAGAGTGCTAGGATTACAGGCGTGAGCCACTATGCCCGGCCTAGATGGCAAAAGTTTTATATAAGACTACTCTGCTTAAAGTTAAAGTTTCGCATTTCACCTTTCATAAACTAACTTATAAAGGAAACTCTTTCCAGGAAAGGAATGAATGAGAAGATGTCATAGAAGAAAATTTAGCGTTAGAGTTTAATAAGTATTGGTATTTTTTTTCATTAATTAGAAGAGGCAAACCTATGCCTTTTTTTTTTTTATACTACTTGAAACAGTTCCATCTCAAAGATCATCAGCTTTGTGCTCCCCTTATGGTCCCAATATTATTTTCTTTTACCTCCCCATCTTTCTTTAAAATTCCTCATTAATCTGCTCATTTTTTTTTTTCTTTTTAAAAGAAGACAGTCTTGCTCTTGCTCAGGCTGGTCTCAAACTCCTGAGCTCAAGTGATCCTCTCGCCTCGGCCTTCCAGAGTGCTAGGATTACAGGAATGAGCCACCACGCCTGGCATGCTCTTTGTTTTTTTATCATGGACTCTGCTCTCTCTCTCCTTTTCTCCCTTCCTCCCCTCCTTCTTATTTTCCATAATCATTTACTGAGTGAGAGCTTATTATGTACCAGGTGGGACACTTGGAGATTCAAAGGTTAATATCATGTTTCCTGCCTTGCGGGGGAGCTCCCTCTCTGTATGGGTATGTCCAGCACATTTTAAATTGTGTGTCCTCTGTAATCTACTGGAACTAGATTCCTGCAGGACTGAATGGAGGAGAGCTCTGAGCTCATGTCTAGGTTTGGTAAGAAAAGGTAACAAGATCCATTAGTGATGTCTACCTATGACCTGGAGACAGAATAGTTGGCGTCTGGGTCATGTCTTTGCCAACCTTTAGTTCAAGCCAAAGCTTTTTGCAGCTCCATTTTTTCTTCTGTTTCAGTCTGACCCTCAAGTTGAGTGCTTTAATTATCCTTCTAGTATACCTCACCTTACATTCCCATCAAGCACCTTCCAAATCAATCCCTAAATTATATTCACCACTACCAATTAATTTCTCTCTCTTTTTTTTCTAGGTTACCAAGTCTTGATGGAGAAAAATATGAAACCATTCTGATTCAGTTCATTGCAAATACATGCCACCAAACCTCGCCTGGCTCTTAACTGCTGCTCTGTAGTCCTTTCATTCATCTCTTGGAGACTCACTAATGAATTTCCTGCGTTGGTTGTTTAAAAACTTTTTTCATATTTTTGAAAATCACTGCTTGATTGCTTCTTCCCCTTACTCTCAAAGATGATCTTACCTCCTACTTTGTTGAGAAGTACAAGGTCCTCCGTGATCTCCTGCAACTTTCTACTGCTTTCCTCAATCTTTTTTATTTTCCTTCATCCATCACTTCTTTTCCTCTTCTGTTTCAGAGGGAGAGACATCCCTCTTATTTCTAGGTTGAACCAATTTCTCCAGGACTTTTCTCTATAAATTGTACCTTGTGTTCCTTGAAACCCTAAACTTCCTTGTTGTAAGTTCTTTACTTTCGAGAAAATAATAAGGCACAGAGGTTAATATATCAAATAACGTTTCTAATACTCAGAATTCACCATTGTTAATATTGTCAGACATTGGCTGATCTTTTTTCTTTTTCTTTCTTGGTATTTTTTATTTATTTTTATTTTTTTGAGATGGGGTCTCATTATGTTGCCCAGGCTGATCTCTGAACTCCTAGGCTCCAGTGGTCCTTTCTGCCTCAGCCTCCCAAGTAGCTGGGATTACAGGCATGCACCACTGTGCCTGACAGTTTATCTTTTTTCTAATAAAAAAGAAAAGTTACAGATAAGGTTGAAGT
>NW_012154507.1:1550116-1551597 GCF_000956105.1 Propithecus coquereli | reverse complement strand
AAATAAAATTTAAAAAATTCAGTCTTAGTCACACTAAATTTCAAGTATTCAGCAGTCACATGTGACTAGTGGCTACCAGATTATAGAAAGTGCATATTATAAGACATTTCCATCATTGCAGAAAGTTCTATTAGACAGAACTAGTCTAGAAGCCATAAATATCTCTGAAAGAGGCAACACAACTCCTTGATTTTTATGATGCTCCTGATGAAACTTAATGATGATGATGATGAGTTACAGTAATAATAAAAATTAGTACCATTTGTTTTTCACAATACACCAGGCATGACATTAATCCTCTTTCATAAACGTCTCATTTTCTCCTCTCATCAACACCGTGCATATGTATTATTCTCATTTTACAATTGAGGAAATTGAGGATTTGCAGGTGTCCAAGGTCACATAATTGGTATATACTGGAGCTGGGGTTCAAAGCAAATCCATCTGACTCCAACCCCTATGTTTTAAATCACGCTACCACACACTCACTCTTACTAGACATGAGAGATTACATAAATTATGGAAGATGAAGTTATGGATATACAACACAAAATCTCTCCAGCCTGTAACTGTTTTAAGCTAAAACAGCCTGCAATAAAGTAACTCAAACCTTACTTTTTGAATACAAGGGAGTCTCTTCAAAGTCATACTGATATAAAAGAAAGATGCAGTTTTATGTTTTGAAAGAGTCTACGCTGGTTTTGAGAGTGCAGCTGGTTTGAGCCACTCCTCCTTCGCAACATTCACCTTACTCTGATTAGTGACTTGTGTTCTCATGTCAGCCAGGGCTGCCTTTGCCATACTTGAACTTCGTTATCTTGGGCAAATTCTTTACCAGTCTTATGTATTATCTGTAAATTGGGAGTAAAAGTGGTATTGACCACATTGTACATCCAACAAGCTTTTGAAAGATAATCTCCACACCAATTAAATCAGAATCTCTGGGTTTGGGACCCAGCATTAATATTTTTTCCAAAAAGATCTCCAGATGATTTTAGTGTGCGGTTAGGAGTGAGAGTGACTTAATCTGATGGTGGGTGAGGTCGCTTTCAACTCTTAGAATCTCTGATAGAAGCCCTAGGGCACAAACTCCTTTAACTTCTGGTTTCCTACCTGCAAATGTTTCTTCCCGGATAACTCTCTCCCTTTTCTGAAGATGAAGTGTCACTTTCCTTACAAAGCTGAAGGTTTCGTGTGTCCTGCCTTATTGAGGATCAAGTTCTATCAATTACCTCTCTTCCTAAATCTTTATCCTCCCTCCTTTTTAGGGCTTCCTTCTCCCAGCAAATAAATACATTCAATCCGTTCTCATCTTAAAGCACACACACATCCCCTACCCTTTCTTGAATCTGTGCCTCCCTACCTGACTACTGTCATATGAAGTACTGATACCTGCTACAGTTCATAGTCCTTCAGTTCATAGTCCAGCTTCAAGAAAAACTGTCCGCATACCCCACTTCTTCTTCTTCTTCTTCTTCTTT
>NW_012154507.1:1548722-1550066 GCF_000956105.1 Propithecus coquereli | reverse complement strand
TTTTCGTAGCTAATAGGCTACTAAAGTAGACTAATTTTTTTCTATTTTTTAGAAGAGACAGGGTCTCGATCTTGTTCAAGGTGGTCTCGAACTCCTGACCTCAAGCTATCCTCCTGCCTCGGCCTCCCAGGTTGCTAGGATTACAGGCATGAGCCACTGTGTCTGTCCTGGAATACTTTCAAAAAAAAGAAATTCTCATTGTATACTATTTGACTAACCAGTGGAATAGCATATATAGGAAAATCAGGATAAATGCTAGTTTCTTTTGCTTTATTTACTAGTTTTTAAATAATGAGCCAGTTGACCAGCGTCCTCTAATAGTGACTAATTAGTTTGTTTTAGTAGCATTATGAATTCATGAATTTAAACACATTTGATGGGTTTCAAACCATACCTTTATTTATGCTCAAATTGCTATATCCTTGGTGAGGGGGAGTGTTTTTGAGCTGACTTCTGGGTCTTTTTGACATGCTCTTAATAATCTTGCATATTTTCTTTGCTATCTGGTAGGATGACAAGGTATTCCAGGCTGATATTATACGTTTTCTGCCTCAGAGTTAAAACTGGTCATTTTCCTGTGAAGTTGTTCCTTCTCTTAGTGAGAAGTGGAATTTCAATTCTACTATCTGGACACTAAGAATGCCTATTATCCTCATAAGGCTATTCTAATCCTTTTCAATGGCTAGAGTCAGGAATTTTTTTTTTTTTAAGACAAAATATACCATGAGTTCATACTGATAATTCTAATTCAAATTTAGGACTATCGGCTTGTTATTGAAACTCATCTATTTTCTTTTTCTCTCACTAAGAATTCCAGTTCTCAAGGACAACACAGATTATCAGAAATTTTCTTGTTTGCTTTATTTTACATTGCACAGAGCAATAGTACTAAGCTTACCATCCACAATATGACTACTGTAAAGTGTTTACAATTCTCTTTTGCTGTTCCTTTTGTCGTCCTAAAGACGATATACATTTAAATTCATTTATGTTACTTTTTACTTTTAGCAATTGCTTTTAAATTTTAATTTTGTGTGCTTCCCAAGACATATCTACAAAACAAAATATATTCAAAGTCTAGTTTTTATTTCTGTTATTCCCATCCTATTTCTTCCCCTCCCCTTGTACATAATCATTTAAATAACTTTGTGGTTTATCCTTCCATTTTTTTTATTACTATAAGCAGATTACATGCACACAAACACACATACACCCTTTCTTTGAGAAATACAAGCATACTATAATTTTTCCACCTGGAGAATATATATGTTTACATTTATATTCATCATAAATTAAAATACATACATAAATTCAAAGAAATATAAATGTAAATATGTTGTTTTT
>NW_012154507.1:1545527-1548672 GCF_000956105.1 Propithecus coquereli | reverse complement strand
TATTCTATAACCCAGATGTCTCGTTCTTCACAGATGTCCCTAAGAAAAGATTTTTAAAAGTTAATTTCAGGAGGTAATCCTAAACGGATACTCTGCACTTTAAACCCGTGGGCTTCAAACTGCCGCACGTGTGACCCCCGGAGGAACGGAAGATGTTCCGAGGGGTGCCCAGGCCTGGAAAGTTTTCAGGGAACCAGTTTGCAGACCCTCAACTTCCACATGTGCCCTTTCATACATTTATGTTTTCTTTTTTCAGCCATATGATTCCATTCATATAAAGTGCAGAAATATGCAAAACGAATCTACGCTGTTACGACTCAGAATGGCGATGCCTTCGCAAGGGGTGGTAGTGACGGGAAGGGCTTCGGAGCTGCTGGCGACGTCCTATTTCCTGACCTAGGTGTGTTCAGTTGTACAAAATTCATCAAGCCACGTGCTTACGATGTGGATATGCATATTAAACTTCAATAAAAAGTTTTAAATTGCTTATTAGGAAGTATTATATATCTGTGTTTTATAAACTGTGGGGAAACAGCTACTCTCATACATGGCTGGTAGAAATTAAAAATAGTACAGTCTTTATGGAAGGATTTTGGCAAACTCATCAAAATGACAAATCCATTTGCCTTACCCCTTGACCCAGCAATCCCAATTGTGGAAATGTACCCTAAAGATACACTTGCATATAGAACTGGCATGTGTTTGAGGCCATCCGTTGCAACATTGCTTGTAATAGCAGAATATTTGGAACCAACTATATATTCATCAGCAGCTTAAACTCTGGTGCATCCACACAGTAGAATATGATGCAACTGGTAAAAAGAATGAAGCAGCTCTCTGTGTGTTGATGTAGCAAGATCTGTTGGATATATCGTTAATGTAAAAAAGTAAAGTACAGAGCAATGTATATAGTGTGACCGTTTTTAGGAGAAAGGGTAAAAATAATAATACCTATGTTGCTTTGTTTTTATAAAGACATCCCGGAAGGATAGCAAACACAATTTAATAATAATGGTTCCTGAAAGAGGTAAGCGTAGGGTGATCAACCATCCTGGTTTGCCTGGGACTGTCCCAGTGTTTTTTTAGAGACAGGTCCCGCTAGGTTGCCCAAGCTGGAGTGCCTTGGCTCACAGGTGCAATCCTAGCACACTGCAGTCTCCATTCCTGGGCTCAGGTGATCCTCCCACCTCAGCCTCTGGAGTAGCTGGGACTGCGGGTGGGTGCCACTGTGCCCAGCTTTTGTCCCAGTTTTAACACCAAAAGTCCTGCATCCCCAGCAAATCGGGACAGTTGCCGACCCTGGCAAGGAAGACAGACACAGGGCTGGGAGTAACATCTCTCAATGTACATCTTTTTGTATCATTTTTATTTTTGAGCCAGGTGAATGTATTACTACAGAAAACACTTTTCAAGAACATTTTATTACAGAAAATATCAAACATTTCCAAGACAGAATAGTGCAATGAACACCTACGTACCCATCATGCACCTTCAACAATTATCAACTAAGAGCCAGTCTTGGGAGGGGAGTACCCACCTTCACATATTATTTTTGAAGCAAATCCAAGATATATAGTTTTATCTAAATATTTCAATATGTATCTCTTTGCTTTAAAAAAAAAGCAAAACCATAATACCATTATCACAACTGTAGATTACCAATAATTCCTTAATATAAAACAGATATCCAGTCAGCATTACATTTTCAACAGTTTGTTTATTTGATTTAAGATACAGGTAAGGTTCACACACAGAGGCGAGGTATATGTTCTCCAGAGAAACAGAACCAATAGTGTGTGTATTCATGTATGTAGGTATGTATACGTGTGTGTGTGTGTGTGTGTGTGTGTGTGTGTATGTGTATGTGGAGAGAGAGAGAGAGAAAGAGCGAAAGAGAGAGAAAGGGAGAGAGAGAGAGACAGTGATTTATTTGAAGGAATTGGCTCATCTGGCAAATCCGAATTATAGGGGCTGGCAAATCTGAAATCTGCAGGCTGGGCCAGCAGGCTGAAGACCTAGGGAAGAGTTGATGTTGTAGCTCACGTCCAAAGGCAGTCTGGAAGCAGAATTCCCTCTTCTTTGGAGGACCTCACTCTTTTTCTCTTAAGGCATTCAGTTGATTGGATGAGGCCCACCTACATTATGGAGGATAACTAGATTTAGTCAAAGTCTGCTGATTTAAATGTTAATCTCATTTTAATATGTCAATTATACATCAATAAAGCTGGAAAAAATAAAGAATAAAAATACCTTCATAACAATATCTAGACTGGTGTTTGACCAAATATCTCAGTACCATGGCCTAGTTAAGTGGACACATAAAATTAGCCATCACACAGGTGATAGGTCTTTTAAACCTATTTTAACCTATAGATTTCCCCAGCCATCTCTCTTTCTGTCTCCCTCTTTTCTCCTTGTGATTTATTTACTGAAGAAGCTGGGTCTTTTGTTCTGTTTTTGTTGTTGTTTATTCTAATTGTATCCTCATGATGCAGTTTAACAGGTTTCTGCCTTTAATTTTTCTCTATAAATTAATAGTTGGTTATAAAGGCTGGATCAGATTCAGGCTTGAAATTTTTGGCCAGATTGCTTCATAAGTGGATGTTGTATTCTTCTATCATGAGGCACATAATGTCTGATTGTCTCTGTGATTTAGTAATCGCTGATGCTCAATGCCTAGATCAACAAATTCATTAGGGGATTGCACAGTGTTGGTATTCAATTTTATCATTCTTTCTTCATTTATTAGCTGGAATACTTTCTTTTCTTTTCTTTTTTTTTTTTTTGAGACAGAGTCTCATTCTGTTGCCCGGGCTAGAGTGCCATGGCATCAGCCTAGCTCACAGCAACCTCAAACTCCTGGTCTCAAGTGATCCCCCTGCCTCAGCCTCCCAAGCAGCTGGAACTACAAGCACGTGCCACCACACTCAGTGAATTTTTTCTATTTTTCGTAGCTAATAGGCTACTAAAGTAGACTAATTTTTTTCTATTTTTTAGAAGAGACAGGGTCTCGATCTTGTTCAAGGTGGTCTCGAACTCCTGACCTCAAGCTATCCTCCTGCCTCGGCCTCCCAGGTTGCTAGGATTACAGGCATGAGCCACTGTGTCTGTCCTGGAATACTTTCAAAAAAAAGAAATTCTCATT
>NW_012154507.1:1534355-1535507 GCF_000956105.1 Propithecus coquereli | reverse complement strand
CCTCAGCCTCCCAAGTAGTTGGGACTACAGGCCTGTGCCACCATGCCTGGCTAATTTTTTCTGTTTTTAGTAGAGATGGAGTCTCACTCTTGCTGAGGCTGGTCTCGAACTCCTGACCTCAAGTGATCCTCCCACCTCAGCCTCCCAGAGTGCTAGGATTACAGGCATGAGCTACCCCCTCATACCCTACTTCTGATTTAACTTCCAACCCACTGCAACCTGGCACTGCATGCTCTCAACAATGTCATTAAAGACCTCAGTTTACATTTCTGACCTAACGAGACACTGCTGACTGCTTACTCTCATTCTCTCTCTCTCTCTCTCTTTAAAATTACGGTGAAATACCCATAACACAAAATTTTCCATTCAAACATTTTTAAATGTGCAATTCAGTGGCGTTAAATACATTCACAATGTTGTGCAACTATCACCACTATCTAGTTCCAGAGCTTTTCATCACCACAAATGGAAGCCCTGTATCATTAAGCAGTCACTCCCTATTTTCCATTCTCCAACAGTCACTGGCCACCGCTATCTCTAGAAGTTTGCGTATTCTGTCTATTGTAGCTAATACAGTATGTGGTCTTTTGTGTTTGTCTTCTTTCACTTAGCATAATGCTTTCAAGGTTCACGCCTGTTGTAGGGTGTATCAGTATTTCATCCTTTTTATGGCTGAGTAATATTCCATTGTATGCATATAGTATATTTTGTTTATCCATTCATCTGCCTGACATTTGGGTTGTTTCCATTCTTTGGCTATTGTGACTAGAGCTGCTGTGAACATTCACGTACAAGTTTTTGTTTGAACACCTGTTTTCAATTCTTTTGGATACATACCTAGAAGTGGAGTTGCTGGGTCATATGGCAATTCAATGTTTAACTTATTGAAGAACTGCCAAACCATTTTTCACAGCAACTGCACTATTTTACATTCCCACCAGCCACGTGTGAGGGCTCCAGTTTCTCTACATCCTTGTCAACTCTTGTTATTTTCTGTTTGTTTATTGTTTTTGACTCATGGCTATCCCAGTGGTTGTAAAGTGATATCTTATTGTGGTTTTGATTTGCCTTTCCCTAATGTCTAATGATGTTAAGCATCTTTTTATTTATCTGTTCTTATTGGTCACTTATATGTCTCTTCTTTCGGGAAAT
>NW_012154507.1:1504726-1531100 GCF_000956105.1 Propithecus coquereli | reverse complement strand
TCCTCCTTGGTTTTCCATGACAGCACTCTTTCTTAGCTTTCTTCCTACTTCTCTGATCAGACATCATCTAACTCCTTTGTAGGTTCTTGTTTCTCTTCCTGACCTTTAAATGGTGGATCCCTCCAAGAGTCTATGCTCAGTCCTTTTCATCTCTTACTGTAAACGTTCCCTCTGGTATTCACATTCAAAGCTTCAGTGATGTTTCTAGCTCAGGTTTCTTTTTGAGTCTAGAAAGAAGAGTCTAGTTTACCACATATCTCCACTTGGATATTGCAAAAGGATCTCAAGATGAAAATGTCCCCAAATTACTACCTACCTCCCCAAACTTGCTGCTTCTCCAATTTTCCTTATTATAACCAGTGGCATCACCTTCTGCCTACCCCATTACTCAAGCAAAAATCCTGTTATGTAAAGATGTTTTCTTTTCCTGCTACTCACATCCAATCAATCCATAGCTACTGTTGATTCTATTTCCTAATTCTATCTTAAATCTTTCACCTCTATTCTAACCCCACCAGCTCTGTTATGGTTCAGATTTCCAGCATCCTTTGCCTGGAATATTGCAATAGCCAGATGACTGTTATTTTGGCTTCTAAGTTGTTCCCTCTCCATTTATTCTGTATACTTTCTAATCAAAGCTGATCATGTTACTTGCAACTCATCAAAGACTCTCTAAGGCCTAGGGCAAAAACTACATTCTTGAGACATTCTTAAGCATGGCATAAAATGAATTTTGTGATTTGTCCACAGGTTCCTGTTCACACCTCATCTTCTGCTGCTACTCTCATATTTTATGTTCCAGCAATAAACTACCAGTGGTTCCTTAAGCAGGCCAAATTATATCATACTTTCATGTCTTGGCATGTGATATTCTCTCTGCCTGGAACAGCAATCTTCTTCACTTCTCTTTGTTCTCACTCACTCTCCAAACTCCATCTCAAAAGCTACCTTTCTATGAAGCCATTGCAGATTTCATCATAGAAACTTAATTCCCCTCTTATATCCTCATCGTATACTGCACATCCCTACAACATAGAGATTACCTATTGCAATGAAATTATTTAAACGGATGTTCTTTCATAAGACTGTGAGATCCTTGAGGACAGGAGCCATGAAGGCCCAGTGCCAGATACGTAGCAGTTGTCAAATGAGCAGGTGCTTAATACATATTTGTTGAATGTTGACTGAACTCTAGTATCGATCCTCCCATTAGTACAAATGGCATAATAGCTGTGCAGAATCACAAAAAAACCTTGAAGAAAATAACTGATGGTTATATGCAAATACTTTACCACCAGAAAATAGCATATTTTGTCTGTCATCATGAGGACAAGCCCTAAAACTAGAAATAAAAGCAACATAAAGCTTCATTAATCTCCCATCTTTTGTAAGCAAGCTCTAGGCATTAAATTACCTTTCCAGGGATAGACGTTTTTTTCCTTTACTGTTAGTGATTATGTGTATCTATTTAGAAAATGTTGGGCAAAACTTTCATGTAAGATGTACATATCTTACAAGAACTTTTGTATTAGTCTTCTCAGAGTCATCACCTAAACCAGGGCATTTTGATAACTACAAATAGCTACGTTAAAACTTCAAATCAAAACATTTTTATAGTATCAGGTTGCCTAAGGAAATATGCAATGAATTTCCTTTATTTATTTGAGATGTATATTTGGCTTAGGCTGACCCCAAAGTATAATGTCTTTATTTCATAAACAAGAGCTACTACATCTTACTTGACTTTAATGTGATTGTCTCTTGTTTGTGAGCCATCTTTCTTGATAATGCTAATAGTTGATGGATAAAGTTATTTAGGAAAGAGATTTCATGCTACTCTGAGGAAATGTGAGAGTTGAAAAATCAGCTAGAAGTAAAGACAATAATACCCAAAGCCTAAAAATCTGGTCATTCTATCACACTGCTAGCGCCTGTACTTACTGGTCCTTCAAGACTCTGAAATGGGAGTAAGAAAACTAAGCTGCCTTCTTAGCTCTCACGGTTGGTGTGAGGATTAGGGAGATAAGAGTTAGACTGTAGAGCTCACCAGTAAACAGATTGGAGTTTCTCTCCTTTAATGGCTACTGCGGAATATTTTGGTGAAACCAGCATATTTGTTACTAGACGTCTGAGACTTTGTCCTCTGATGCAGCTTGGAGGTCACAGAGATGTAGGAGTGGTTCTCCCCAAAGCAGACCTACAGCACTGTCACAAGTTTCATTTGTTTCCATGACACTGGCGAAGAAGAAGGAACTGATTTTTTTCCTATTAAATTAATCCACCTGTTGGGACCCATTTGGAGAGACAGAAAGAGTGAAAAACAGGAGAGAGAAGAGAGAGAAGACAAAAGCATAAAGAGAATTCCATGGAGAGGAAATGGAAGGAGGGAAAGAACAGAGAAAAAAAGAAACAGTGTGTGTGTGAGAGAAAGAGAGAGAGAGAGAGAGATGGGATAGAGGTGGGAGTGGGGCAGGGGACAGAGGAATAGGAACGAGAGAGAGAAAGGTAATAGGAAATATCCCGTAGATTCTCTAGCAGCTTTCGCTTGTTCAAAATAAGTGGAGACAAATGAAGTCTTCTCCCTAAAGTTCTCTCAAGTTATTTTTCCTTGAAAGTGAGATAAAATGTCAACATTTCTACTAGGAAATTTAGTACTTAAGATAATATATGTTGCCACTTGGCCTCCACTTATCCATATTGATTTTGAAAATTTAGAATAGAAATAATGTTATTTAAAAGTGCTGACTTTATTAGATCATAACACTTTTCCCTGAGAGCAAATACAAGAGCAAAGCTCATTTTCATTTCCAGAGTGTGGTGTCATTTTCAGAAGAGATGGAAGAAGTCGTGCCTTTTTCTTTTCTCTTTCTGATCTGAATGAGTGATAGGTCTGCCTGAAAGGTGGGCTTCGTGGACTGGGTCTGACATTTGATAGATGTGTTGCCAGCATCCATTTCCTTCTTCCCCCTGTCCAACAGTCTCCAGTTTCCTTTAGAGGATCCATGTAATTTTGTGGAAGCTGACTTTACTGCCTCCCATTTGTGGGTAGAATAGATGACCCTGGCCAAGCCAACCATCCCGTCCTACCCTCTTGATTACAGCAATAGAGTCAAGGGTATAAGCATGTGAACTGGCAGACCACACAGGGATTACAGGGGGTTTTCTGGGAATGCTAAAACAAAGTTGCTCTCTCTGATACGAAAAAAGAAAGCATATGGCTCCAGGCCTGAGAGTGGCCATCTTGGGACTAGGAATGGAGCCAGGTTTAGGATGAAGCTGACATGGAGAGATAGAAAGAACCCAGATCTTTTGGATATCCTTGAGGCATTGGATTAAACCTCATCTAAAACATCCTCATCTTTGGATTTTTTCAGTTATGTGAGCTGATAAATTTTCTTTACTGCATTATTTACTTTCAATATGGGTGTAACTTAAATATTTTCCTCCCAATAAAGGGACTGTACTTCCAGAAAGAAGGATCCTTTCTGTTGTAAGGAATGATGATCATTCTTTTGGACAAGATCATGGGACAAGCAGCAGCAGGATTTTATGTCGGGAAGGTACTTTCAAATATAGCAGAAAAGAGAATATCGTTAGACGTTGTTCTGGGGGTTTACATCTGGGGTTCTTCTAAGAATCTCTCTTGTCGAACCTTTTTCATGATTAAAATTCTGTTTTAACTTGCTTCTAATTTATTTATCATCTATAATGCGTGAAAGAAATTAATGTATAAAAATTCACTAACTAAAGAAACAGTCTAATGTGAATATTAGAGAGGTTCTTTTGAACTACAGTAAGTTTTTCATGTTTTGAAGTCAAAGAAGAGCATAAAATTTATTTCTATTCCATAAATATTCCTGGAGCCCTTAGTTTTGTTCCAGGAGCCCTGCTAGATCCTCCAGATATAACAGAGGCAGATAAAATATGATCTTTATCTTTAAGAAGTTTGTAGTCCAGATGGCAAAGATTAGACAAGTGTTTAAATTAGATTAGTGAGAGTAGCTAATATTAGTTGCCATTATGGTGAAGCAAAACAAATATCATAATGAAAGTATAGGCCAGGCACAGTGACTCACACCTGTAATCCCAGCACTTTGGGAGGCCGACGCGGGAGGATCGCTTGAGGCCAGGCATTGGAGACAAGCCTGGGCAACATAACAAGACCCCATCTCTACAAAATATAAAAATAATTAACCCGATATGGTGGCATGAGCCTGAAGTCCTCAGACATTGGGGAGGCTGAGGCAGGAGGATTGCTTGAGCCCAGGAGTTTGAGATTGCAGTGAGCTATGATCATGGTACTGCACTGCAGCCTGGGCAACTAAGTGAAAACTTGTCTCTAAAAAACGATAAAATAAAATGAAGTATAATGTGGCATAGGGTTTGGATGAAGGAGAAAGATCACATAATTGGGAGAGAATAGGAAGGAACAAAGGAAGATTTCATGAAACTGTTGGCATCTGAGTTGGGTTATGAAGAATAGCTGAATCAGTAAGTCCCTGGCTTTCTGTGCTCTTTCCCATAGCATGCTGTCCTTTTCTTTCTTAGCAGTTATTCACAATTAGTACTTACATGTTTATTGGCTTGTTTATTTATCTAATGGTCAACCTCACTAGGCTGCCACGCTCAGTGAATGCCTCTTCCGAGAATGAGCGATGTGGGTGGCTCATTTACTCCTATGGGTGGCTCATTTACTCCTATGAGGAAAAATTCCAAATTTTTAAATAATGTTGATGGTCACTATTGGTCAAGTTTTAAAAAAATTATTTTTCACATACTACAGAAAGCTAAACAAAATTTGGCAGTTTTTTACTCTATTAATAACCAAAATCCATTCTACTCCCATAGACAACTATCTAGAAAAGCTGTATTTAGAAATCAATTACCAGAAAAATGATAAACTGAGTTATACATTATCCATTTTTATATCCTCATGACAGAAGAAGATGTTTTTTGACACTTTGATATTAACATTGATATTATTAATATTTTGTATTAGTATTGCATATATTTTATTTTCCCCTTAATTTTCCACTAAAAAAAATGACAACTCATTCCCAAGTTGAAGGTTTATAATTGTTTTTACCAAACTTAAAGAACCCGCAATTGAAAGAAAAATGCCTCTAATTGTGTATGGGGTGTTTCCCCCTTGGCAGGACCAATACTATGAATTGCCTCCTCCTTGAACTAATGACAGCAAGGAGACTCAGGGAGGATGAGGGATGGACAGGCACTCTTCCTATGTCACAGTTGACAGTACCCGCAGCCCCCACGCCGCAGATTAGAACACTTTTGCTGTCCTGGGCAGCCCTTAGTTTTAGTTCATTTTCCTGTACCTATTTATTCGATAGCTCATTAATTGCCTCAGAGCAGAGAAAATGTTTCTTTAAGAAGGTTAAACAAAGAGTTTATTGACATAAGTGAATTGGTTGAAGAAAACATTATTAAGTAAAAGGCACTTATTTAAACACCAAATTAATCGTTTAAAGGCAAATTAGAGGTCATATCTCCTTCTAAATAAATAATGTTAACCAGTAATGAGATATCCAGTCTAGATTATAAGCACACTTGCAGGTTCAGGCTGCTGGCAGCACTGTGCCTTAGCCTCCCAAGTTTATTCAGGGTCCATAATTACACCGATGTTTTGAAATTTCAACATTTTAAACTATGGTATATTCCATCCATAATATGATGTCATTTTTCGTTATATGATTTTTTTTCAAAAAAATTAGGGCTTTCTTTTTATCCCAGCAGAAGAGAAGGTTTGTTCTTTGAGACAAGACTACTCATCCGTGGAAATGGATTCACCTCCAGCGCTGGCTGCAGCTACTGAACTTACCAGACAGGCTGGTGCACAGGTGCTGTTGGCATTGCCCTCCTTGGTCTGGCTGGGCCACAGGTAACTTCCCAGTGTTTTAGCTGGGGCCATATGCACACATCACACCTGCACCTCTTTCAGAACCCTTCTATGTAAGCTTTGGAGGCTGGTGAGAAACACACCACAGTTTTTGTAGTGGTGGAAGTATTGGTGTTGCCCAAGTGTCTGGTGTTTTTAGCTTTGTATTTTTCCCATTCAGCTGGAGGGTGTCACAGCTGCTCACCCACATCCAGCCACACACCTTTTCCACATAGGCACATCGGCCTTGTCCAATACTCTGCTCCGCGGCTGGGCTTGGTCAGCCGGCTTCCCAGCCACGATGACTGTTGAGTGTTGACAGGTACCAGAGATTCACGCTCCAGGCTCTTCCACAGCGAAACCGACGCTGATGCCAGCGGCTTTGTTCCACACTGCGCTGCAGTTTTGTTTTTAGCCAGACGGGAGTCAGGAAGTTTAGGGTTAGTTAATCACATCTGACGTTAGCCCACCCCGATGCTATGATCATCAGATGGCCCAGCAGATTCTCTCCTTGTTCTCAAAGTGTTTTGCTGTGTGCACTTGTGGAGCGGAGAGATAAAAAGATTCCCCATGGACAATCATTCGAATTGACAAATATATTTTTTTGAGTGCCAGTTCGTGTCTGACTTTTTTAACCTTGTTTGAATCTATTATTCTTGCTGTTATAATAATCATGTTGATTTTGCATGTTTTATCAACGAATACTGCTCATCTCAAGTCATCCCTGCCCTTGTTTGGGCAACCTATGATTTTTGAAGGCATAAGTCTAAATTCAGGCTTTTTAGCCCTGAGATAACTGTGACATTGTCATCCAACAAGCTAAACCTTAGTGTTCCCACCACATACTAACCAAAATCACACTACTTCTTTCTTTTTCTCACCATCAACAAGAGAATCTGCTTATGATAAATTGTGCATCAGAAAAGACGTATCTCTATGATGTGGGTGGGCAACATAATTTAAGATTCTATAGGCTTATGGTCAACCCATTATTTTAAGGATAAGAAATGTAAAAGGAATAGTTGGTTCAAGCCATCCTGATACTGCTCATTAATTGGGAGACAGAAAGGAATAAAATAGGACTTTTCTGATTATTTCAGGCCCTCTCCTCCACTTCCCCACTCCACGCCCCTCCCTTGTCAGACATTTAGGCTGAGAAAGAAAGGCACTTTGTGTTTAAGGTTAATCAAGTTTCAGTACAATTTTTTTTTTTTTTTTTTTTTACAAACTAGAATCACACTAATCTTTTTTTTCTTGCTCTAATGTGTGGCTGTTGAAATCCTCAGCTGTGATAAATTAAGCTACTTATTAATCTAATTATCGTACATTCATCCTAGAAACTTTCATGTGACTTGAAAAGGCTATTCAACCTTTTCCCTCCCCTCCTAGAAAGGGCTCAACCTTGCACCAATTAAGATCATTCTGAAGTAAGGCTTTAAAAAAGCTTTCTCTAATCACCCAATGGAACATGGACCAGTGGAAACCAAACTCAGAGCTCTGGGAAAAAGTTTAGCATTCCTTTCTGTCTGCCAACTTTTATGGTTTCATTGCATGAGGGAGGAAGACTTCATTTTCCTATTTAGTTGTTCTTTCACTGACCTCCAAATAAAGTCCATGTAATTACTGAGCAAATAAAGTTGCAGCATGTGTTTTAAAAATCAATTGCCGTTCTTGGACTATAGAAATGTAACAATGCACAGATTTGCCGGAAAATGCCCAGCACCAACCATATGAACTAAACCCTGTACTGTATCTGTACAATGGAGTAGTTTTGACCTCTAAAGCACATATTTACTATGCAGATTTTTAAAAGGGCTTCTTTTATGACTTATCTATTGATATTAAAATGTCCCCATGCTAACATAGGTTCAATTTGGGATTAAAAATATGTTGCAAATGTATCATATCTTAAACTTCCATTCATTGCCAAATGCCTTACTTCTTTTTAAAAAAATGATGGCATAAATGGAGCTATTTTACATTCAAATTAAACTAGCTATTAATTTGAATGCAAAGCAGTTCAATGTACAGGATGCAATTTCAATGACAGGTTTACCCCAAGACAGAAAGCAGGAGAGAGTCAACATGGGTGAGTCCAGCCAGTTTGTCCCCTACTCTTGGTGCCTGGCAAACTTGCTCACTGTGAATAGTTTTTGAAGTGAAGATTAAAAGAGTGGAATTATAAAGTATAATTACATTTTATTGAAACTCTAGAAATCAGAAAAAAATTCAGCAGGAAACTTTTAGTGAAACATGATGTGTTGTCATTATCATTAAAAGATAAAAGTTCCATACTGTTTTTATCTGTTTATTTGGAAGAAATCCAGCCTTTACAGTTATGCAGGAAACAAAAAACGGGAATGCAGGAGTAATTATTAAAACTGTGTGATTTGTTATCTCAGCTACTGTCTTTCCAAATGGTAATGCGATATCAGCAGCTGCAGACGGTCGCTGATTTCCTCTATTAGTAAACAAGTGCTTTGGAGACCTGTGTGAGGCACTTTAAGCTCGCTACTCCCCGAAGTGCTGTCAGGCTTAACTACTAATCCATGGTATTTCAGAGCACTGGAAATTCATCTTTATAAAACCTGAACAAAAAAGGGAAAAAAGCCTGGAGGGCATGAGCTCCCTCTGGTGAGACAAATGACATGTTCATTTATTAATGAAACAATAACCCTGGAAAGAGGATCAAAGCACATTCCATCCTCACTTTACAATCCCCAATTTTCTCAGGCCAAACCATTTAATTGAGCCATGACAATGGAATACTTAATTGTTGTCTTAAAGTTTTGAAGAAGCGACTTCTTCAGCATCAATGTGCATTTCAGGATTATTATCCAGATATAGTGTAGCCAGATGGAAGGTGGTGGAATTTGATTCATCCTACATTGGGGAGCCTTTAGCCGGCAGAAAAGGTGTTTTCTTGAACATGCTTGCAGTGAGCACCCCAGATGCCCCTTGCCTGATCACTGGCCTTCATGGGGTGCTTCCTCGGGATGAAATAGACGGCCTTACTGGTGAGCGACTCAGGTTCTTTTTGACATGGCCCCTGCACCTGGGCCATAGATGAGGAACAGGAAGGAGCCAAATCCCAGAACTTGGAAATTTAAGGAGTTTGCGACTAACTAGCTTGGCGGCCCTTATGAAGTCTTGACAGGCCCAAAGCATCCGCAATGGAAATGCCAAACTACCTACTCTCCCTGTGGGTTATTCACCAATTGTGTCTGAGAGTGAGTCCATCCACCAAAAACAAACACACATTTAAAATTTTTTAAATGAAAAAATGTGTATTTGATTTCTATATATTAACCCTGGATTTCACCACAGCATTCTAGTTTGGTATTTTTTTTTTTTTTTTTTTTGAGAAGAGTCTCACTTTGTTGCCCAGGCTAGAGTGAGTGCCGTGGCGTTAGCCTAGCTCACAGCAACCTCAAACTCCTGGGCTCAAGCAATCCTTCTGCCTCAGCCTCCCAAGTAGCTGGGACTACAGGCACGTGCCACAATGCCCGGCTAATTTTTTCTATATATATATATTTTTAGTTGTCCAGATAATTTCTTTCTATTTTTCAGTAGAGACGGGGTCTCGCTCTTGCTCAGGCTGGTCTCGAACTCCTGACCTTGAGCGATCCACCTGCCTTGGCCTCCCAGAGTGCTAGGATTACAGGCGTGAGCCACCGCGCCCGACCTAGTTTGGTATTTTTTGTTTGTACTTGTACAATAAATTTTCTGGGATTTACTTAACTATGCTATTTTTTAAATTAAACCAAACTTTTAGGAGCATCTTCAGACATAGAGGTGGAGGGTTTAGAAAATGCTCGTTGATGTATTGGGCAAAGAAGGCTGTGAAGATTTTATATATAATCTCTGGGACTCACCTGTCTTGCACTCAAACATTCTAGGCCAGCTGGACTCTAGGTCCAATTTTCTGTCATGTGGCCCCATTTGGGGTTTATAAATGGGCTTTCTTTTACTTTTCATCCACTCATATTTATTGCTTAGGAGATTCATGAAGCCAATGAAAATGAACAGAGATGGAGGCTGCAATAACAAAAATGTTCATATTTCTAAGTTCTTGAACATCATCCATCTTACTGAGCCTTACTGTGAAATGCAGAGTGTATTTGAGATGATTTCTGTTATCTATGCCTAGGATCTTTGTTTCTGATCTGCTTTTGAATACCAGGCTTATGAAAGGTCTTTCTTTTTGCCCTAGGTTATTAGATGTAGGAGTAACTATTAGACTCATGAATATTGTTATACTAAATTTTAGTAAAGTACCCAAAAAGGGTGAGGAAAGTCTATATAAAGAAATTTTTATGATAAGCCCATCACTTTGAAAAACTTCCATTTAGTTTGGCCTCTTCTTAGCAAAGTTTCCTGCAGTATAATTATTGGGACTGCTACAGGGGAGTGATGGTGATTCAAAGCATGTAGTACAGCTCTCCTTGAGCCTTTTGTGAAAACACAGAACCCTCTAAATCAACAACCATAGCGTGGACTGGCCTAAGAGCCAAAGAGAGTTTCACATGGAAGGTCCGCACCTGCAGCAGAAACAGTTATTTTTCCAATCTCTCCCTTGGTTATCTTCCATCTCTAAATATAGTGCATTTATTTTCAAAAATACGCACCTAGGAAGGGTTCATGGGCTTGGTATTTAAGTGTCCAAATTGCCATGACACTGTTGGCTGAACCTCAAGTTTCACACAAGCCCGAGCTGAGATAAAGACATTTACATCTGCTGAAAGATGTATTTCCACATCTCCATAATGTCCATAAGCACATTCAACTAATATTTACATTATTCATTCATTCAGTCTGTTGATTAGTCATTTAATGGCTATTGATTGAGGCTCAACTGCATGTTTATCATAAACATAACAACAGGTATAGCTGGGGTTATATGTATTTTTGTAGGATATATGAAAACTGAAAATATATGTAGGGGAGGGAAGCAGAGCAGGGTAGGAGATGAATAATATGCAAAACAGAAGCATATTTTTCTTTCAACATTATTTTTAAAAGGGGCGAAGACCCTTTGGTGTGTGTCTGTTGAAAGTATGGTGGACGTATTCATTCGACAGTATTTATCAAGCAGCTGCCACATCCCATGTACCACGTGGAGTACTAATACAGAAAAAGACTGTCCCTGCCTGCCTGAATCTTCCATTCAGTAGTCTGGCTGGGTGTGCATGATATGCGCACATGAACCAGTTAACACAAGGAGGATGACTAGGCTCCAGATTGAAGAGTATAGATAACAACTACAGACGAATTGGAAATTTTGAATAATTATGGTTTTCATGATGTAGTAAAAAAGGATTGTCTGAAAGTTGGGGCTTGGTCTTTCTCTTCCCCACTTTGCTGAGACATGTGTACCCTGGGAAGGAAGGATGACAAGAGGCACACACACAGCACACAGGTGCACACATTCACCTTTTGGCCCTTCTCCCACCCTTATGAACTTTGTTCCTTGAAGAGAGAAATAAGCTCATTATTAAGAGTTAGTGTAATGCTTGATCATTTTTACTATCTGTCATAGCAGATACATAAACTGATATTCCTGCTATAACGGTGAATAGCCGCACGCTTCTTTAAAGTTGCCAGATAGAAGATTACTGACATACTTAATAGGAATTTCGATTAGATAAAATACATATGTATATATGGTTACATGAAGACCTTTAATAAGCACGAAGAACTGGGGAAAAAATAAACTGTGGTGCTCCTTCCCTTCTCCATTGCCCAAGTAACTAAAAATGAAACAATACTAAACCACAAATAAATGTAAGGAGGAATAAAGGTATGATTTTTTTCCCCTACCATGACTACTTAGAATTAATTTGGGATTATTAGGATTGCTTAAAATATCAATTATAAAAGTTAAAATATTTTTTCTTACCTTTCCTGGTGTCTCTGGTGTGCTAGGAAGGGTAATCTTGCACTGTATGTGCGTCAGAGTTTAAGATATGACTTTTTCTTTTCTACCTTCTGCTAATAAATTAGCTATCTGAATGCCCTGCTAGGAATTCAAGTTCTATTTTCTTTCTATTTCCCCAAATTCGGTTGGTAGCATACAAGATCTCTAAATAACATACTAACCGGTTTCACTTTGGGGCAATAATTTCTTTTTAGTATTCTAAGGTCTGGTTAAATTCTCCTAAATGTAACATGAGATAGAAACATGTACTTTCTCCCTAGGTTCTCCTTGGTACATTTTCATTTTATCACATGCCAAAAGGAGCTTATAGTGTAAAATATTTAGGGAAAATATCTAAATAGTCTTGGATAAACTGTTCAAACTAAGGCCATGGCTCTTTATTGAAATTGCATAAAACAAGATGTTGTGTTTACTGCCTACTATTTGTTTCTTGAACTTAATAAAGAAATGAATGATAGATCTGTAATTGCTGAAATAATTAGTTGCCAATATTTAATAAAGTCAAATGATAAAACCTAACCAAAATCATTTCTTTTCTTATTCTCTAGTGTTGAGATTTACATTTAGTGTTATTAAAAATTATGCAATATGTATAATAAAAGGAAAATCTTACTATTTAAGTAATATCACATTATTTAATATTAAATACATTTTAAATAAAGAAAATTTTAATTAGTAATTCAATACATTTGTTTCTATCTAAGATTCATTCTTCTCTAATATCTAAAGTGTTGTATGCAATCATTTTTAAAGTTGCTATCACATTTTTAGAGAGAGCAATAACTGATAAATACTGCTCTCCCCAATTACCCTTGTACTGTCTGTTCCCATTGGACACATGATTTATTATATAAAATAAATTAATTTTGTTGACTATATACATGAATAATATGAATATATAAAATTATACTAATTAGACACAAAATAATTTATATCTCCTGCTTAAATAATTTCTGATTGCATTACATTATGTGCTTTTACAGGTACTGTGTTTCTATCTGGGTAAACAGCAGGCAATGACATAACCGGTGGGCACAGACATCATGATGTTCTTAGCTTTGGGGAAACAAAATGGCTCCCACATCCTATTTGTGGGGAATGCAGAGGACAGTCTATATCACTTTAATTAACTTAAATATCAAATGTATTGACCATTTTGAAATTTGTTCCTGCATTTCTAAATGCAGGTGGCTTATCTAACATGATAACTAAGAGATGCTATTTTATTCATTTATTTATTTGCACATTTACATCTATCTTAGTGATGAAAGAGTAAAAGTCCTAGAAGATCTTCAAAAAGAGAATACATTTCAGCAGAGAAGCAGACATAACACGTTTGTATCACCAAACAGAGATCTAGCAACAGAGAGAGACAGATCTAGAAGCTGTTTCCCACAGCCCTGTGTAGCTGGGGACGGCCTCCGGGGGACCAGCCTGGGGAAGGTGAAGGGTGCCTCAGGGCCATCCCTGCCCAATTCAACAGCAGGCAAAAAAAAAAAAAACAAGAGCTTACAAACAAAATGGAAAATAACTTTCCCAGAGCATAGAGAAAACACTTAGCATTCCTGAGGAACAGCTGCCTGCTGGTAGAAGTTTATGATAATAAACTAAACTGGGTGAGCATTTCCTAAGAAGAAATATTTAATTATCCTGCGCGCCATTATGAGGAACTTCTGCCACTCTTCAGGTTATTATACAGTAAATAACCATTTTTCTAAAGGACAGAGCTGTTTTAATTATATGACAATGAATGCATAATTATTATGTTTGTTAGGAATGAATCATAAGACAACAGACTTGATATTGCTGCTCTGGTTAGTGCATCTTAATTACTTTTTCATTTATTTTGCATATAAAAGCTATTTGCTAATTGTCTTTGCTGTAAATATGCAAAATATAATTAGTCATTCATAATTCTTTATGTGTTATCTAACTGTACATTTGTTTCTGAGGAACATATATTAAAGTGTGAATATTTAATGGGCTTTTTTTGTGTAAATTCTTTCTTTTTTTTAAACAAAGTTCGAAGTAAATATTAGGCATGTAACAGTGTTAACCCTATTCTTAGGGAAACTTGTGCTATGGGAAAAAATGGAGACTAAAATACATGGAGTTATGGAGTGAATGTCAAACTATGTGGAATTTAAAAAATATTGCATGTGAAGATGCTGATGATAACATAAAGTATTCCTTATTAAGCCTTCAAATCAAATTTTAGATACTTATTCAAGCTACTCAGATAAATCTTTAAGCATTACCAATTTCAACTTAAGTTTTTACATATTTGTGTGTGTACTTACCAGAAGAAGAAAAGAAATCCATGGGTGTGCTCAAACTTACATTTTTAAGTGCTCCAAATTAGTTGCTTATATCTGTTTAAAATGTTGGGGAACATTCTCAAGACTTTAATATCCTAACTATGAGTACCGTATAAAATCTATGCCAATGACAATATTTGAGGTTTATTTTTAATAGTTCTTCAGCGGCTATAATGAGAGTGTCATGAGATGAATCCATAGTGAGGTTTCTTGCAGGCAAATTGGCATCTCAAAAGGGAGCCATATTGGCCAGTTTTTTGGTCTCGGGCAAATTTTCTTTCTTTCTTTCTTTTTAATAGTTGGAAACAAGACTTGGACTAGTTTCTTCTACGACTGCCGCTTCCATGTGAACTAATATTGCTGAGAATGTCTTAATGTTCTCAGATTCATTACAGTGACTGGTTAAATGGACCACGTGTTCGCAACATAGGACAGCTATCAGGAGCATCAACCAATGATTAAAATTTTTCTTTTCACTTGTCCCCATAAATTCCTGCCAGTCAGTCCATCCTGCTGATGCATGTCACATTCCACTTTCTTCCCCTCAAACATTTGATTTACTAACCGGTTGTACTGTTAATCCCATGTCATGACACTTCTATTCACTTCTGCTTTTCAACTGAAAGCAGCTTCCTATGAAGATAAAGCTAGGTAAAATCTATTGTAAAGAGGAGAATAACTTGAATGCAGCTATCATATCAAAATGAAAACATACTTCTGCTCTCTTCACCCACTAGACATTCTGAATACTTTTCTTAATGATGAAGTCTAATAGGATAGCTGATGAAAATACAACTGGTGATAATTCTTTTTTTTCCTTCAGAAGTAATCCTACTCTGTAATTCTGTAATTGTTCCTATTTATGTTTGGCAGATCTTTTAGAACGAACATGTATAAAAACAGAATGATGGCAGGGTGTGAATTAGAAAAGAACTAGTAAACGTGCTTTAGAAAATTGTGATATGAATAAATTATATTGATTCCTGTTTATCACAAAAATATTCCAAAGCAGCTTTAAATAAAGCTTTTCAATCAGCACTTGCAAAAACCATAGCTGTTAGTTTTCTTTGTTTCTATTGTAAAATTTTCTTTTTGTTTCTTTAAATTTTTTTTCTTTTGCCTTCAGAACAGCCAAAAAAAAAAGGTGAAATACGTATATTTCAAATAGCATTCCATTGTGTACAAAAGTTGTAGAGCTAACACTATCTCTCCCAAAATCCCAATCTTAAAAACTTAGTGTCTTACAGTGAAATGATTTAGTTGGATGAGGTTGTGAAATGGAGAATATTGGAATATTGTGTAAAACGATAATCATTTCATTCTATAATCTGAAATAGTGAAATACACATCCACGAATTCCTACAAGGAGAATGTTTCATACCTTTTATGCATTAAGAAGGCTTGAAAATTAAATTTCCACTTACATTTCCAAACACTTTCATTTTCACAAAAAGGAGCATAAGAATGATTTTGTGTATAATTTTTATAAACCTATATCATTCTCAAGTGATTCAAACATATAGGAATGATCAGTAAAATTCATTATGTCTTTTGAAATGTGACTGAATGTTCAAAAGAACAACAGGCAACAGGCCTCAGGAAGAAAAAAAAATCTAATTTTTCATCTTAGCCAAAAAAAACCCCCCAAAAAACCTCATTATATTGTGTGGCATGCAACTGTTTAAAACACTGGAAAATTCTAGATTTGCCTCCAGTGATGACAAGGATCCCTATCTGTCCTCTACAAGAAGTTTGAGAGGGTCTTCGCTTGAGGGGTTTCTGGTATTTTAAAAAATAATCCTTCTCAAGCACTTATTTCACAAAGAATCATGTCAGAAGAATAAACACAGTCTTCCTGGTAGCATTATGCAGCCTAAAATTCAAAAGAATGTAAATTAAAGAGTGACTGATATTGAATAAATGATAGGAAAGTCAAAGCTCTGCAAGCTTTCCATCAGTGCGTTGGCTGAAATATTCTGTCTTTTGTATTTTTCAACACGCTAGACATTTTTACATAGAATGTTCCTAAATATACTTTAATTAAAAGCTGTCTTTACAAGATCTGAGAAACGAAGCATCCCCATTTTGTGGGTTCTAAACTGAATGTTGTAAAGAGGAATCATCCCATTGGCCATAGTCCATTAACTATAGGATCTCTATGCTCATTTCTAAATGTTAAAACACTCAAGGGCAGGAATGGCAAATGGCCCATGGAAATGTTTTAATCACATTTATAAACCTGTGGAGATAGTAAATAAAAATTCTTAAAATGAAAACCCTTAAGACATTGCTGGAGAAAATATATTTTATCCAATGCTATCTGACTATTAAGAGGATCTGTGTGTGTATATATAAATTATATATGCATATTATATATACTCACATGTATATACCTATACATGTGAGTATATATAATGTATATGTAAGGTATATACACATAGCTTCTTAACAGATACATACATCGTATATATTGTGTACATACACACATTTCATACATATATACACATCTATGTATTCTAACCTCCTTTGTGGGAGGAGATAGTTTGATCTAAATCTATCAAATATGAAATATCACAATAGCAACCAGTATGACCTCCATCAATTCTTGTCCCTTTATTTCCACATTGTCTGTTAATTAGAATTTGAAGTCAGGAGGTAAGAGATTAGTTCATTTATCATTTATTTATTTATTTTTTTTTATGTCCAAGCTCTACTTCCTTTTTCTTCCTCTCCAAAAATTTTGCAACCTCTTATAGTCTAATCAACTTCTGTCATGTGGTGACATTATTTGTTCCCTGCAAAATGGTCTCAGATGATCATGTGAAGAGCCAAACCTAAAATATCCTACTTTCTAGAAATAAAAACAGCATCTTCTTTGGTTTTAGACAAAGTCTTTGGGCTGGGGGAAAATTATCTGCCTAAGAAAAAACAAACACTCCTTCTACTCTGTGTTTGTGTTTGCATGGATCAATTGTGAGACAAACAACATTCATTGACAGTTGCTGGCCATGAGTCTGCCTGTTTGAAATACCTTAGTCAGGAGAAGTACCACAAACTGAACCAAACAATCTCTCACAAAACATCTGCAACCATCTGACCCTGGCCTTAACCTTTAAATCTATCTTTTCATATTCATCTCAAAAGACCTTGTCAATGGCCAAGGAGACTCAAGAAAAGGATTCTTCAACAAACAAAAAAGATACAGAGGAAATTCAACCCAGATTAGGTGGCAGAAGATAATACAGTTTGCTCATTTTTATTCTGCTGCTCAAACTGGAGTTGAATTCATTTTCACTTTATCTTTATTCATGTTATTTAAACATAACATTCATTAGGATTGTGAACTGCAACAGATAGAAGAGAACAAAACTACTCGCCAAATTTGCTGGGCATCTGTTCCCACTAGAGGCGGCCCTTGCCAGCTCCACATCATGTCGTTTTTTCCCCTGAATTCATTTCAAAGTCAATCCATCAGTTTATGAACTGTTTGATCGAACTTGTCATTAACCAAGTGAAACATTTAATTTGTATTAACAAAAATGGGACAAATAATTAGCACAGGGATTAACCATTTCACTTTTTTTCATTTTATTTATCAGACGTGCTCATTGTTGATATGACTTTTTCATGTGACACTATATGGCTTCTCCAGAAATAATGGGAAACATTTTCAAAAAATGAAAATACATAGGAACTGAAGGCTATTAAAAAAAATCCATGCAAATAGCTGGACCTTATAGCTACTACTAGTAAGTGCTAATTTCTACTCACCATCTTCATTAAGATAGAGGCATAAGTTTCTAAAAGGCAAAGAGACTGAATGAGCCAACTGGCCAAAGACTAATAGGAAAATTGCCACAGTTATATTAAGTATCAAGGGAGATTTGATTTTCATTTTTGAATAAAACTAACATTTCTTTTTGGCATCCAACCGTACTCTAACAAATGGCATCAGTAACTTACCACAAAGAGCTCTCCTCCTTCCCACATTTGCCTGCAACGCTTATTTCAGTTTTTCTACCCCAAACTGCTATTTATATAACACATGAATTAGAAATGGAACCATTGCTGTTGGTTGGAATTTTTGCTCTTGGGAAGACTTAGTCATCATCTCGTGCAATTGCCGTGACCATGACCTCATTGGGCACTTGTCGGCATAGCTATGACAATTTGTTAATGAACTGTTTTTGTTTTTAATTGCTTACTTAATTATGGAGCACCAACATAATAGCATTTCTAATTTGTACCATAATTGCATGCAGAGATGAAATGTTGGTGTCTATCACATGCTTGCTTCTAATCATCTCTTGTTCATGGAAAATTGTCCAAAGAGATATCTTTAATATGATGATATGGTACCAGTTATTTGAAATGTACTCCTCTTAAACACAATTGAGTGTGTAAACTAACTTTAGTCTCTCTCTCTTTCCCCTTCTCTCTCTCACTCACTGTATATAAAATTATGCATATAATTGTATATAAAGTTACTTAAATGTTTCTATTTTCAATAAGATAAAGTACATAACATGAAAAAAATACCTATTGTTGCCTATGCAGCAAGCATTGGCATTTTTGACAATGTTATCCATGACCATAGCAGTTTTAAAGAATAGTTTTAAAAGCAGCTAATTTAAACTGCATGAGGTTGTCCTAACTATTACATGAGTGTTACTGCCACTGTATAGAATGCTTAAGATTCTGTGTGTTGTGTGAACCAGTTTTCAGTAGGCTTCAAATCCATCAAGGGAAAATGAGGGCCACCATTCTCCAAAATGGAATCACTAATCATGACCTAAGTTTGAAAAATTCAGAGAATTAAACCAACTTTGTCATGACATAAGTTGGAAAAATTCAGAGAATTAAACCACGTCTCTTGTGAGATAAAGAACAAGTGGAAACTAGACTTCACAAAGGAAGTAATGGAAGAGGCCACTGAAGTCACCATTGACCTATGTCCTCCTCAATGAAGTTTCTTCTTTACAGTTAGTTCCCATGGAAAAATATATTCAATGCAAAACATTAGTTATGGGCCCAATAGCACAGTTCAAAACATGTGTAGCTGACGTATGTTTTCCCCAAAAAATACAAGTATTGGCCTGTTCATTGTCATCTACACAAAGAACTGAGTCCTAAAATCCTTTACTCAACTAAATTCTTAATAAGTAAACTGAGACTAACCCTCTAATACCAGATTTGTTAAACAACATGATTTAGGTCCTTGCTATTCATGCACCTTGTACAACTAAAATGACTGGTAAAGCTAGAATCATGAAAGAGTCATTTTATGTAGCTGCTAAATTCCTCTCAAATCTCCTTGCAACTTAACGAGTAAAGAAAGCTCAATGTGTAATGCCAGCTAATGTGGTTTATGCTAGAAAATAGTATCAACCTATCTTTGTGGCTTATCTAAGCCAGGATAATACTTTTAGCCTTTATAGTAGACCCAACTCCATTTTTTCAACTCTTGACTATGTATTTCCTGAAATCCTTTTCCAAAGAGTTAAATTGGATGTGAAATCTGTACTAGGCTATGGAGCTGTCTTTGTTCTAAGTCTCGCCAGCAAAGCCTCGCCTCTGTATCACTTTCATTGCGTTCTGATTGAGTTTGACAGTGTGACAGGAAAGCAAAGGGAGGCAATTCCAAACTGAATGAGAGTCTTTTTCAGCCACACAGCAGCCTCCTCCTTAGCCCCTAAGAAAAAGAGGTAACAGATGCCGATAGCAAAGCATCCCTAACAAAGTCCTAACTTTGATGCAGGCAGAAGAAGAAAGACATGTAAAAGATTGTTGTCTCAGTGCAGGAAAACATTGAAGGGAACACAAAGGAAGCAAAATGAGAAAAATCGTGGCGCAGAAAATGGCTGGGAGAATTATGTAGCTATGATGTATGGAAGAAACTATTTAACTCTTAAAAAGAGGTTCAGAGTCCGCTCTGCCAGGTATGGCACAACTGGAATAGTTGCATTATAGGGGGTCCCAGCAAAAGGTGATTAATGATGCTGGGATTGCTTGGTACGGAGGATGTTCGTGGGATGAATGCACTGTCCCTTGGGTGGAAAGTAAAACTCCATTGAAAAGACAACTTTGCAGTGTAGCCATTACCTCTGTACTCTGGGGAGTAGATCTTTTCTGATTGAACAAATTATTTAGTGACTATAATAATTTTTTACTTCAGTATGTTCTCTAATGAAATGGGTTGAAGCATCATTACATTGTACTGCCTTATACTATCTAGACATCAGCATCTGGCCTCACCAAGGAGTGGCTTCTGAGGTACATTGATCTCTGAGAGTGAACTGTGTTTAGTTGCATGAAAAAAAAATATTGTAAGATATAAGCACTGAGAATATACTTATACTGGTCTCTTATACTAATTTCTCATACTTACTAAGAAACTAATTTAAAATATCAATATCTGTGCAATCTGCCTTCATCCTTGTGGCAAGAACATGAATCAAAGGAGATAAGGTCTGTCCAGTTGGACCCGGCCATTACTAGTGCCCGCATAGTTCTGAGCCCATTACTAAGCTAAAGACTGGGAACCACGAGTGATCCCCTCAAATCTACACACAAGTCTTCAGGCTTGAACATCACATTCTGAAGGTTTGTAGAAATAACTCACTGCTTTGGTGGTGGGAGTGGGAGACGCAGAGTGAAAACAGTGTCTTACAGTGCTCTCATTTGTATTTGTCTGCATGTATTGTCAGAGACTAAAAAAACAACAAAAATCAATATGATGTAAAGGTTGCTATAATCTATCGTGTAAAATAGTGGGGAGCATTTAAATGAAGAATTCCTTCCTTGATAATCCTCAGTGGCTGATGTGCTTGGTAATGCTCTATGAATTCAGAGCTCAGTGATATGATAAACATCCCCTAAGGGGTCCTTACTGGCTATCGGGATATCTACGTGCTGGTGGTGTGGCGGTATGAATAATACAAGCTCTAGCCCTTAGTATAGGCTACACTTATGCAAGACCCTGGTTTACTACACTGAACACATTTTTGGGGGATATTACTATCACAGGGGATTATTAAATTACAGATTTTGTGGCATTCTTTTTTCTCTTGAAATTTTATGACTGTTTTTTCTCTCAAATATGATAATGCTGCTTTTGTTTCAGGTTGAAATGTTTCAATTGCATACTTACACTAAAGAAAAGGTCAGACAGAGTCCATGAAAAGAAGGCTTTGACCAGAAACATAGCTGGAGCAAAAGATAGCTGGAGCGGTGTTGAAGGTGCAGATGCACGTTTTGCTAGAATTATGATTGAAAATGCACGAAAGAGGCTGGGCGCGGTGGCTCACGCCTGTAATCCTAGCACTCTGGGAGGCCGAGGCGGGAGGATTGTTTGAGCTCAGGAGTTCGAAACCAGCCTGAGCAGGAGCGAGACCCCGTCTCTACTAAAAATAGAAAGAAATTAATCGGACAACTAAAAATATATAGAAAAAATTAGCCAGGTATGGTGGCGCATGCCTGTAGTCCCAGTTACTCGAGAGGCTGAGGCAGGAGGATCGCTTGAGCCCAGGAGTGTGAGGTTGCTGTGAGCTAGGCTGACGCCACGGCACTCACTCTAGCCCAGGCAAAAAGAGTGAGACTCTGTCTCAAAAAAAAAAAAAAAAAAAAAGCACAAAAAAAAAAAGAGATGAGGAAAACATTGTGAGAATAACCTGGAGCTCCAAAACTCCTACTTTAACTTATAAATGGTTATCTGTCCATCTATGCTAAACTAAAACATGTATATATTTAATCGATAGTTACAGGTTGAGTGCAAATACTGTAATTAACATGCACATATGCATTATTCATATATGGGACACTCTTGCAGATTAACATGTGCGTATATACAAATTCTCATATACTTAAAATGCTAGGAAATTAACAGTGACCTAAACCATCCCTCTTGCACTCATATACAGGTTATACTATTGTGTTTTCCAGATAATTAATGTCCTCTGTCTATATTTAATATGATTTGATTTCCTTTAGAGATAGCTAATGAGATAAAACAGGCACTATGAACCAGTTAAATCAACCACCTAATCTTACACATGAAACATTAAACAGAGAGGAAGCATCTGCAATTAGCAAATTGCTTTGATGTGACTAAATATCTGGCTCTCTGCATCACCAACGTTGTGGGTCTAAGTCCCAGATGAAGCTGTTGATCTAGACATGTTGGTTGTAAATACAATAAGCACATGTTTTCTCATGTGGCTCCCTTTTTGAGGATGGCAGTGCTATTGGATTCCAGAGAGCTCAGGAGGCTGAGGACAAGGCGTGGAGGTGGGAGGGAGACAGAGAGGAGCAATCCCACTCTCCATAGAGAAGGAAGATATTTACTTCTTTCCTGAAAAGGAGACAACAGATACAACACATTTCCAATAGGCGAAAGGGTGTTGCATTACCTAACGAAATGCTGAAAATGTAGACCTGGTGCGGTGATGGCAATGATCTTATCCTAAGAGTGGATCTGGTCACTGGGACAGTTTAACATGATCTGGAAAACTCACATTTGGACTTCTCTGCTCTCCTCTTGACAAAATGCCAGTGTTTATCCAGGACATGGATAGAATAACACTCTCTTTCCCAATAGCACAGGTATTACTGTGGGCAAAACCACCTGGAGAGAACCGGTGGACATAAAGGAAAAAAGCATCAATATGTAAATGCTTGTGTAAGAAAATAACATTACTTTTTACTTTGTGCTTGTCCCTATTCTAAGTGTTCATGAGTCATCTTGTTTAATCATCTCGAAAACACATGAAGAAGGTATTATTTTTATCACCCCCAAGGAACAGATGAAGAAACTGAGGCAGAGAGAGATTTGACACCTTGCCCATAGTCACGCCGTACAAGACAGTGGAGCTGGGATATAAGGCAGGCAGGCTGCCTCCTGATCTGTGCTCCTACCCACCACACCACAGCTGCCATGAGGATTCATAACATGAGACCATGGTTAAAAAATGGCAAGAAAAGGAATGGTGTGGTGGGAAAAAAACAACTAGGACATGTGCATTTGAGATCCAGCTGGATGTATGGGGAAACTGATAGTGACGTCCAGATACTGAACGTGAAGAGCTCTGGTTGGAGCACTACTAGGAAAGCAAATCATTTAAGAGATTTGGGAAGAGAAGGAAGAGACAACACAAGGCACAGGCATTTGACTGACAGAACACTAGAGAGTAGTTTCTAGGTGCCAGGTATCTTCATGAACATTTTATTTGGTTTCCTTGACAACACTGGGGGATAAATATTAAAGCATTATTCTTAAAAAATTTTAATAGACTTTGTCTTTTAGAGAAGTTTCAGATTTATAGAAAAATTGTGCAGAAAGTACAGATAGTTTTTCTACAATTGTGTTTCACATGTCATGCTCTCCATCAAACTGGTAAGGAATCAGCTATTTCTCTAATGAATAAATCAGCAAAATTGTCCAGATAACCCCTTAACCCATTCCTTCTACTGGACAGCTAGATCGATGAAGCACAAGGCTCATATTTGCTATTTGGCATCTATTATGAGTATCGAGGTGTGAGCAGTACTCAGTGGATGCCTTATGTTTGCTACTTAAAGAGAGAAAATATCTTTATTCAACAGATGCTCTTTGATCACTCAATAACTGAATTATGTTCTTTATCATTAAATTTAGAATTCTGACCTTTGGCATAGACTCATCTCTTCACTGAGATACGTTTTCACGGTCTATTCATGAGTTAAAAGAATAAATCTCACTTACATATGGTAGGCCATTTAAATTATCCATGGCAGCAGAAAATTTGATACTGTGTGAAAATTATCTACTATGGCAAAATAGTGATAGTAGCTTAAGAATTATATTCTTGGTGATAGCTTCACCCAATTTTTGAGCTTTGTTTTTTTTTTTGGCAATTCTTTCCTTTTTTTCTCTTTTAAAAATTTCAATACATGTTTTTTAAAAAGTGATGAACTCTAAACCATTTTTAATTTCCTGAACTGTGAACCAGTATTTCTCGTGGCTCCTTGGAAATCTCCTTATGAATGTCCCATAGGCTCCTCAGACCCCAAACTGAACTCAACCTATTCCCCATGAATCCAGCTTTTTGTCCTCAATTTCCCAACATAGGAATGATGCAATATTTCTTCAGTCACCTGGTCCAGAAGCATAGAATTATCCTCAGTCCCTCAGATTTCCTTCATTCCTCCACTGAATAAGTCACAGAGTCCTATTAATACCCCTTCCACAATAACTCTAGACTCCATCCCCCTCTTTTCTGTTCCCACTGCAATTCATTTGTTCAACAAATATTTATTAAGCACTTACCATGTTCCAGGCACTGTGCTACGCACTGGGCTTATAATGGTGAGCAAAACAGATGAAGTCCCTGCCTTCATGGACCTCACAATCTAGTGGGACAGAGACATGATAAATGAGGCTATCTGAAGGACTAATTTAGGGAATGATTAGTGCAATGAAGATGAAGCAGCGGATGATAAGAAGGCAGTATGTTAGATAGGATGGCTAGGCATGGCCTCTTTGTGGAGTGGACATTTTTGCAGGAAAACTTAGGATATGAAGGGTGAGCCATCTGAAAATCTAGGATAAGAAGCATCCTGGTAGAAAGAAAAGAAATTGCAAGGATCTGAGGTGGGAAAGAGCTTATGGAAGGCTGATGTGTTTAGAGGGAGGGAAAGATAGGGAAATGATGTCAGAGAGCTAGGCAGGGCCAGGCACGCAGGGGGAGTCTATGTGCTTGTAAGGAGTTGGGATTTTTCTCCAGTGTGACGGGAAGCTACTGGGAGGCCTTGAGAAAGGGAGGGGCATCGGTTGATGTAAGTTTTTGAAAGACCGACTTGACCGCGGTGTGGAGAATATTGTTGGAAGGCCAGAGGGAAACCAGAAGATCCATTAGGAAGCTGCAGAAATCCAGGCAGCAGGTGAGGATTCTGATAGTTATGGAAGTGGAGAGAAGTGTCCAGATGCAGAGTGTGTTTTGGCCGTGCAGTCAGGATTTGCAGATCGATGGAGGGGGTGGTAGTGAGGGAAAGAGGACAATCACAATAACCCCCATGTATTTAGCCTGAGCCAGATGCCTCAATATAATTATTAAATGGTTCATCTTTTTGCCAATCAGGGGGAGATCACCTTTCTCATGTATTGAATTTCCTTGTAAATTTGGGTCTATTTCTGAATCTGCTCTGTTACTTTCATCTTTTGCTGGACCGGTACCACGCTCCTTTAATTCCTCATTAAAATTAAGTAAAATGATCAATTTATGAATTGTATATTACAAATTTATAATGTATTACAAATAAAATTATTAATTCATTGGAAAGTTAATTTTCTAATCATTCTTATTTCTCAGCTGTGCTTTGGTTATTCTCACATGCTCATTCTACAAATGAACTTTATAATCATTTTTATCAGGTTTCTCAAAAAGGCCTGTTAGGAATTTGGTTTTGTCTTATAGTTTAGTCTGTAGTGACATTTTAAAATACTGTTTTTCTTTCCACACTTGTCAATATCCTTCTGTAGGGTTTTCTAATTTTCTTGATATAAAGCAGACACATTTCTTCTTTTTTTTTCTTTTGCGAAATGGAAAACTGTTAAACTTTGTAACTAGTTATTGTAGCAAGTAAGAGAGTTATTGCTTCTCTATATTTTTATTTTAAACAGATAATCTACTGAATTCTCTTATGTTTCTAATAGTTTTTCAGTTGATTCATTTGGGTTTTTTAAAACTACAATCTTTATAATCTGCAAATAATGATACTTCTGCCTCTTCCTACCTAATATTTATGCTTCTTATCTCATTCTCTCATCTAATTACATTGGTGAGCACTTCAAGAACAATCATTAAATAATTGTGGTGATAACAAGTACCCTTGTCTTGTTCCTGACTTTAATGAGACTACTTCTAGTTTTTCATCATTAAGTGTTATGCTGGCTGTTAGTTTGTGATACACAAGATATATATAAGATATGTTTTTAAAATATGGCTCAAAAAGTTTTGTTCTATTACCACAATATTAAGATCTTTTTAAAAAGTCAAGATTTTTTTTTGCAAGTATTGAATTTATCATGTGGTTTTAATTCTCTAACCTATTTATATGGTAAAGTCTCTCAATACATTTCATATTATTATTTATATTATTGAACTCCTCAGAAGTTTAGAATTATCTCCACTTAGTATTTTGTATCTTATTCATAAATAAGATTGGTCTGTAGTTTTTCTTTTCTAA
>NW_012154507.1:1493473-1495961 GCF_000956105.1 Propithecus coquereli | reverse complement strand
AGGATTTTCTCCTCCTCCTCTACAAACAGAGAAGATGAAAAACTTCAGAGACCAAAATATCATCTATTCCTAGATAATGCTGGCCTCAAACTAGAAGTAGATAATCAAAATAAGAAAAAATATTAGCTCAAACATCACGGGGAATACGTATCAACCCAAGTAGGCGATTTTGGGTTATCAAAGGTGATTGCAATTACAGGGGGCTGAAGAAGCCTGGAGAGGGTCTACTCTATCTCCAGAGTTTGAAGGCACTTTGGGCTCCGAGAATTCTTAGCAGAGAGGTTGAGCTGGAGGTACTAACACATGCCACCGCAGAGAAACAGCATCTGTAGATTGAAAGACCAGCTCTAGATATGATTTGGGGGTGGGGCCCACGAGAAAGAAGCTCAGTTTTCTACATTTCAAGTATTCCAGTCATACAGTAATAGGGAGGGAAAGAAAAGAGACTGGCAGAATTTTTCTGAAGTTCATTCCCTCATGTATTACCTTTCCATCTAACGGAGAGCCTTACTGAGAATGAGGTTCATATCAAATTCCTATTTCTCTTTTCTCTCTTTGAATGTTTCCAGTTTAATTCAGGCGAATGCATTATCGAACATCTGTTTTAATTACAGCCATTGTTAAGGTAGTTAATCAGTTGTCGTCTCTCACCAGCCAAAATCCTATATTGCTGAATTTTCGTACAAATCAAAGATACAATAAATATAAAAGGAATTCTTGTATATCAGTGTGAAAAAAAATGCATACAACTTCTTTGCTCACTGATGCAACCAAAACACCCAGGAGTTATTATAATGTGCATTCCCTTGACACAGACTTTTATTTCATGCAAATGACTGTGATTAAGATTCAAATACTTTTTTTTCCATTTTCACACATTACTTAATCAATGTGAAGTACTGTGTAAAAATTGCATCTCTTCATAACAGTGATTTTTGACCAAGTCAAGTGCTGCTCCTAGAATTATAATCCAGACTTGTGATTCAATTATCATTTAGAGACTTTCTAAATTCAAATTAAGTTCACTCTTTCCTCCTCCTCCCAATACTGTAAACTTAATATCAGTATGGATCATTTGTAAGGTGTGATCAAAATAACTTTCCATTGCCAGGAAATACACAATGTGATGTGTGATTTTTTCCTTTACTTGCAAAAAAAAGCGCAGCAATCAATAGAAACTGGCCATTAAAATGTATGAAAATGCACACGGTACAGTCTATTTTTCCATTTATGTTACACTTAGCTTTTAGGCTGAATAAAATTGACACTCCTCAGAATACTTATCTATTTAAACCTACTTGGAACAGTTGCACAAACTACATTTAAAAAGTTAAAAAAGAACTCATGGAATACTCTAAGTTTGGCATCGCTGTTTGATGAATTAACTATTGAACATTCAAAAAGCACATTCTTGTAAGAATCAACAAGGAAGGCAGAAAATGAAGTAGGATTCCAGAGGCCAACTTGGCTACTCTCATACAGCTATAAAACATGGATCTATTTACTGTTTGCTGCACCCACACCAGAGGCTGAGTCTTGTTTTTTTATTGTCTGTGACTGTCTCTTTCTTGCTCATCTTGCATTTCATTTTTATTTGAGAAAAAATTACGTTCTGCCAATGACTAAGAATTAGGCTTCAGAACTGGCCGTTTGAGTTCTAATAATACCAGCGCCTCCCCCTGCCCCATTTTCTTAAAATATGTTCCATAGCCTGAATTTCTCTAGCCTCTGAGTTGGAAATAAAATCTAATTATAAATTGTTTTCCTTCTTTCAGCACTCACCCAAAATTTCTCCTTTTGTGTCCAATTGCAATAAGGAGAGAAAAACACTCATTTTTTTATTCTTCATGGTTCCGAGAACACAATGCTATCTCTATGCTAGAGCTGAATTTGTTGAATTTGAATTATTTTTTTGAAAGAAATTGAATTTGTATTTGATGGAGTTGTAGGAATTCAAACAGACAATGTTTGAATCTGGATATTCCTTTTTAGAAGCCATTTCTTAGACATTCTCATGAGGATGTTCTACCTCTCCTGCCAGGAAAGGTTGAAGGGACATTGACAATTAGTCAACATAAGGGTACCAACTCACAGATACCCTGGCCAGTTGGAATCAAAGGTCTAGTCTGGAATTTATTAAAAGACTAGGAGACATCCATGAGATTGAGGTGGTTCTGCACAAAGAAGAATTATGAAATGCTATTGATTTGCCTAAGAAGTCAAGACAGCATTCCATTGGAATAAGAGTTGCCAACCATGTTGGGTCTTTTGAAGCTAGAACTGGGTCATTTGAAGCCAGTCCAGGCTATTTACAGAGAACCAAGGGGACAATTCCTAGTTTTTTTTTTTTTCTTTTGGTGACAGGGTCTTGCTCTGTTGCTGGTGTGGGAGCAGTGGTGCCATCATAGCTCACTACAACCTCAAACTCCTGGGCTCAAGTAATCCTCCCACCTTGGCCTCCCAAAGTGCTAGGATTACAAGTGTGAGC
>NW_012154507.1:1490946-1493183 GCF_000956105.1 Propithecus coquereli | reverse complement strand
CAGATTCCTTTGGTAGCATTCATGACCCAATTTTTAAAAAGAATATTGGAGGATCAATAATATCTAACTCCACACATTTAACTCGATGCTCAAGGTCCTCACGTGTTTCCTATTTATACCTGGCATGTCCAAAGTTGTACATTCCAGCAGAATGTGGGATTAAAATAATCTTTGCTCCTGCACCCTTCTAGCCCTGTGGGCTTGAGCGGCCAGTGCCAATGCTCGTAATGTGGCTGTTGCACAGGCAGCCTAGTGGGTCTGCTAGTGCCCAAATTTTAGCCCCCTCTGTCTATCCAGGAGCTAGAAAGCTGGACTCATTCATGAAATAAAAACAAATAAAATATTTACTGAGTTCTACCCTACTATGTCCCAGGCATTATTTGTGCTGATGGCTATAAAATTGTGAATAAGAAATCAGTTTCTGCCCTCACAGAACTTCCAGGCTAGAAGGTGCTCCAGGCTGTAGAGAGTTCAAGGCTAGAGAGATAGGATCTTTCAGGCTAGAAAGAGTTTGCTTTCTTACGGTTTTCATGTAAATTCAAAGGTGGTGCCTCCTCAGATGGGAACAAAGAGCAGGGACCTGAATTGTAGCTATATAGTAGTTTTTCTTTGTTTTGTAGGCATAAACTCCCACCCCTCCCTTTAAAAAATAGATTTAAAATGTATTTTCAGATATTAATTATATAAGAGAAAGTTCTGGAAATGCCGCCTGGTCCTGCAGGGCAAGTTAAGCATTAGCCTCTCTCCTGAGGCTTTGTTTCAACACTCCACAGGTCCATTTGCAACCTGTATTTTGGATCTGATTAGTTACATAATAACTCTTTACATTTTTATACACTGTAGCATGTTTCTTTGGATGAGCTTAAAGTGTTTTACAGCCATTATCTTATTAACCCTCACCCTAGGGAGTGTCGAGGGTGGCATGGCATATATTATTACCTTTATTTTACAAAAGGGGATGTGGTAGCACAAGGAAGTTAAGGGACTTGAGTAATAGGACCCATGACGTCGGGCGGAACTGGGAACAGGCTTTGGCTGTTCACAAAGAGCCGAAGTTTCACAAACAGGCTTCGGCTGCTCTGGCGTAAATCTGTTGGCTTCCCTCTCTCAGAAAGAACAGAGTGGGCGTGCTGATGGTACTAAGGATTTGATCTTTCGTAAAAAAGAATGGGTTAAATATAGTTGGGAGGAAAGAGCAGATGAGTGAAGGCGAACCATCCAGGGTGATAGAGAGCTGCTTAGTAAACTTCAAATAATACACATGTGTATTTCACACCTACTCTACTACACGGTGCCACGCTGCCAAATGCTGTAGGAGAAATCTGGAAAGCGCTCTAGGTGGCACAGAGTAGGTCCTAGATACATATTGGTTGAAGGAAAGATGGAAGGAAGATGGGAAGAAAGAAGGGAAAGTAGGATATCATTCCCATCTCCCAGGAGCTTACCACTAGAGAGTGAGGAACACCATACACTAACGTAAAGAATAAGGACGTGCTGTGCCAGGGAGTATTGCTGGGGATGCAACAGGAGTGCAGAGAGGGAAGAAACTACTGTGGCCGGGAGAGATCATAGAAACCTTGCGAGAGAAAGAATCCAAATTAGGCTTGGAGAAGGGGGAGATTCTGGAGAGGGGAAGGGAGGAGGACTATTAGCTTTGGACGTGCGAGGGCCTGGCGAGGCTGGTGAAAGAGGTTTTGTGAAGCAAGGTGTGCATCCCACAAGGTGTGTTTTTCTAAAAGGAAGAAGTGGATTTTGCAAGATCGGAAAGAGAAACTCTTTCTTTCAGTAGATACTATGAAGTGTCTGAGATCTACTGGGAGACAAAGGTAGAGAAAGCATACGCCTCAATTCTGAGGGTGAAGGAATGCCAGTGTGGGAGAGGAAAGCTTGCCTCGTGGAGCGTTGCTAATTTTGGAGTAGGTAATAACTTCAGGGCACTAGCCTCAACACATTTAGTTTTCAGCTGTACGGATGCCATAATCTTCTCGGAGTGTTTGTTCCTCCCTTAAAGGTGAGACTGTGCTCAGAACTGTTTTCTGCTGTTACTGAAATGGTAGTCTTTTTTTTTTTTTTCCGTTTTTGCATTGCTTTACTCAGTTTTAGTTAGTGAAATATATATAAGTCTTTATCATTAGTGTTGTAGTTATTATTTTTACTATTATTCAGTTCTAATGAAAGGCACTGTCATATCCATTACCATCCTGTCTCTGCTTCACACTCGTCCTGTAACACGATCC
>NW_012154507.1:1477102-1488355 GCF_000956105.1 Propithecus coquereli | reverse complement strand
TTTGGGGAAAAAAAAGTGAGTGTGTCAGACCTACTGACTGGGACCCACTGTTTGATCTTCCACATCCCATAATCATAAAATTTTTGGTGGGCACATGGCTGCTTGGAATAAATGCTACATTTCCCAGGCACCCTTGTAGCTAGCAGTGGACCCAAGAGCAAGTTCTGGCCGATTAGATGTAAACAGAGTAGAGGTCCAAAATTCCCTATCCCAAATCCTTGGAGCCAGATATAGTTTGTAATTCAGATTTTTTTCAGATTTTGAAGATGATATGATGCATATACTGCTTGTTATGGGATATCTCCATTGGAGTCTGGGTAGCACCTCATAATCAACTGCAGTGAATCATAATAATATTCACTCTAACTGGGATAAATGAAGACCATAAATAGTTTCATGTCAATTCAGATTAGGTTTTGCCTTCAGATGAGTTTTTGTTGAAAACTTATGAAAATTGTGGTTTTCAGAGCGTTTTGGAATTCACAACTACGTATCGTATGGCTGCTTCTAGAGAACTACAGAGACAGCTGACAAATACCTTTTGCTCCTTTTGTGTTTTTTCCTGTATCCAGCCTCCTGGATCATGAGAACTGTGGATATAAAGATAATCTAAAACTACTATTTATTTTCCTCAAAGAGCTATTATTTTTAAGTGTAAATATTATTACATTTTGCTGTATAATTTAATACTAAAAACATATGTGCAACACACCATTCTAAATGTATCATTTAATTTGATTATTAATTCCATTTTACAAATGAGAAAACTGAGATATAGAAAGTTTCAGTAACTTGGCTAAGGCCCAGAGTCGGTAAGCGGCAAAGCCAGGATTTGAAACTAAGAAGTCTGATGTCAGGATCCCTGTGTTTGTCTGTGGTACTATTTCTGCCTTCTTTTCATGAGACCATAGTCACCATATACAAATATGAAGACTTATTACAGAAACCTGGGTCAAGTGTTGTGTTTCCTGTGGTTCTGGAATTGCATTTGTAGATGCTTTGTTGGTACACAGTGCTTTTCTTTCTGCCCCATTTTAGTTTGATAAGTTTGACTCACAATCTAGCTTTCTAACCATGCCAACAATGTTTGACCCCAAAGGAAGAGGGTAGAACTAGAAGTTGCTCTCAATAATCACACTAATACTTATAACCACAACTACACCATAATATTAAAGCATCTTGTCATAGTGGTTTATAGCTATCATCATTTTTTAGCCATATCTCCAGACCAAATTAAAAATGAATGTAAATTTTAAAAAAAATGAGTTATTCTGCCATCTGGGCCATACTTGCTGGGTCACACCTATGTCTCATTTGAGATGTCACAATCACAAAGTTGTTGGTGACTTTTTACTGTTAATAACCAAGCACCAAAAGAAGTCACAATCTAATAGCAAAGCAATCCTAGCTCAAATCTGAGATGACTTTAGAAGTTATGAATGTGTTCACAAAGTACTATATTATTAATATTTCTGGCACAATTATCTAGAAAATATGAAGATAAAAATGTAACTAGTTAGCAATAGGGAAGGCAGTTCTAATGGAATTGGTTTTGAGTCCGGAGATGGATGTATGACTAAGCCCTTCTCCGTTTCAGAACTTTGGCCTCAACTTATATAGAGTAGTTCGATCTTAAGTATTACTATGGCAAATATGATAAAATAGTAACAATTACTAAATCTAGGTGATGAGAACATATATATTCATTATATTATTCTCTCTACTTTTATGTAAGTTCGACAGCTTCATAATAAAAGGTCAGGAAACAAAAAACAAGGAAGAAGCCATTCAAATGATAACTTTAACAATTAGCATGCTAAACTCCATTTAAATGAAGTTCTGCAGGCATAGTCCTGTACTGTCAATACAGTAGCTGCCAGGCACATGTGCCTATTCAGGTTTAAATATAAATCAATTAAAATTAAACAAAATGAAAAACTCAGTCCCTCAGTTGTACTAGCCTCATGTAAATTACTTAGTGGTTACTGGCTATGTATGTTTTTAACCATTTTTAAGATTGTGGCAAAATATACATAACATAAAATTTAGCATTTACAATATTTCAAGTGTACAGTTCGTGGCATTAAATATATCCACATTGTTGTTCAACTGTCACCATCTTTCATCTCCAACACTATAAATATATACTTTATATATATGTTTTATAAACTATTTAAAATACATATATATAAACTTTTTATTTATATTTTATTTTTAACCACTTTTTATTGCACTAAAATATATATGTAAGCATATTAATAACCTGCTGAATTTAGAGCAATTGTCCGTTTCCAATTTTCCCTGAAAATATTGAGTTGCTACTTGCTTGTCATTATGTTTATTGCAAATAGATAAAGAAGTGGCAAAAACCTAAGGCATGAGAAATCTAAAGGAGAAAAGTTCTAAATTGTGAAACTTTATACATTAACTGTCTTTTTTTTCTGGCAACGGGGAAGTGGGAGAAACTCCATTCTTTAACTGTAGCCATGAAACACACTTCACTTCACTCATAGAACACCAAGGCTCTGTTCCTCTTGAGCATAATTTGAGGTATACGACTCTACTGCGCACAGGTGTTAATTCAATCAACAGATGTTTTTGGAGGGCCCACCATGAGTCAGGTGCTGTGCTGGTGATGGGAATAGAATAGTGAGCAAGACAGGTGAGGCTCCTATTTCTCATGGTGCTTCCTTTCTAGCGTAGGGAGGCAATCAACCAATCAACCAACAAATAAAACAGAAGGTATCAGATGGTGATAGATGCTGTGTAGAATGTAAGAACAGGCTGATGTATTAATAAGTGAGATCACCGTGAATTTATATCTTATGTGTTGGAAACCTCCACTGACTCTCAAGTCATACGTCATTTTCAGAAGCAAATTCCAAATTAGACCTAAATCACCTAAAAACAATAAAAGACAAAATTGACCATTACCTTTAGCTGTTCTTGCCTCCTGGTGTCACATATTGTCTGGTTCTACTGTATTACTTACTTAGTAAGCTTGGGGCCTATAAATTTGGTAAGCGTTCAGGTAACTCACAGCTTATCCTGATTTTTACAAGAGGAGACACCTGTAGCTTTTGCAAAAAAAAAAAAAAAATGTATCCAGATTGGTGCTGTGCTGCAAGTTGAACCTCAGGTTTTAAATGAAGAAAGGAAAAATCTGAAAATAGAGCAGAAAAGCTACAGCTACGTCAGATAGCTTTGCATAATGTCCATCATTGTCTCCTTAAGCCCAATCAAGATTTGGAGCAATGCAGTCTAATATTTCCGTGAATGTTCTCTCCACTGCATGGTGACAGTGGGTGTTTCTCAAGTTTCAGGCCTACTCCAGGAGCAAACACTGGCTCGCAGAGTGCGGAGTTGTGTGAACATAGGAGGAAGGTAATATGAGTCAGCATAACTTTCCTCCTCTCAAGAAATAAAGCAAGGCATTTCCTATGTTCCCATAGAGTTAACCATCTTACAAATCCTATATACCTAAATCAATTACTACTTAGGAGAAAAATAAATATATGACAAGAAATATTTAGTTTTTATTGGGTAAAAGTTTGAAATAGTGAAGTGAGCAATGATGTAACTGTTTTTCCATATAAAGGGAAATAAACCTGTTGGGCAGTGTTGAAGAGAGAAGTGCAAACTTTGCTACAGGTTTTCATTTTGACTGTAAAGCCTTAATCACTTTCAAGCCTTCTTGATTATCCTGGCTCTTGAATATACATTTCTGTCAATGTTTCATCTTTAAGATCCATTTACAACCTTCAAAACAGCCTGGGGCAAATAGCAATTTGTATTATATAAGAAGAGCCACAGAATGTGGTTTTCAATTACTCTACTATTAATATTTGGGTGACTCCTGAGCTAGGCTAATGAGATTTTGAGTGGATTTTATTTTATTTTATTTTTTTTTGAGACAGAGTCTCACTCTTTTGCCTGGGCTAGAGTGCCGTGGCATCAGCCTAGCTCACAGCAACCTCAAACTCGTGGGCTCAAGCAATCCTCCTGCCTCAGCCTCCCAAGTAGCTGGGACTACAGGCATGCGCCACCATGCCCGGCTAATTTTTTCCATATATATATATTTTTAGTTGTCCAGATCATTTCTTTTTATTTTTTAGTAGAGACGGGGTCTCGCTTTTGCTCAGGCTGGTCTCGAACTCCTGACCTTGAGCAATCCACCCACCTTGGCCTCCCAGAGTGCTAGGATTATAGGCGTGAGCCACCGCGCCCAGCCGCATTTTAAATGGTAATGATAATAGGGTGATGGCCAATATTTTATTTGTAAAGTTTCATATTCAGTTGGCATGATATTTCATTTTTATACAGCCTTTAGATTTTGGAGAAATAAATTCCCAAACCCAATTTCTTAGGTTTAGAAAGTTGATCATAATACAAGCACATTCTTCACTGAAATTCACAGTGATTCCTTTCAGAATTAATAACAATAACAACAAAGACTAATATTGATTGTGTGCTTACTATGCGCCCAGTGCTATGCTAAGATCTTAGCATGTATTATCTCGTATAATTCTCACAACAACCTCCATGCTAGTAATGAGGACATTAGGGTTAGAGAAGGACAGCAGTCAGCAGTGGCATGAGCTAGCAACTCCTTGTCATCCATTCATTGTTGGCAATGAGGCAGGGGTTTTGGGAGTCTTCAATTTACCATAATCTCCATCAGAGCCGCCTCCTCCAAGCCACCCAAATAACCATTTCATCAAGTAACTACAGTGTGGTTGCTAAGTGAATGCAGATCGCAACCCAGAAGACCATCCCAGGTAGAAATTTCCGAGCTGTCACTCTATCTAGGCATGACTGTTACCACCAAGTCCCGTTTACAGCACGCCCATCACGCTGGAACACTAGATTAGAAAATGTACGGGATGAGAGGGAAGCGGGAGACCCGGAAGGAGCCCAAGGCAATGTTGCAGCATGGAACGGTGGAGCAAGACCAGCTCTGGAGCCAGGCAGACCCGCCTTCTAGTCTTGAGTCTTACAAATTATTTCCTTGGGTTTAGACAAGTTGCCTAGTTTCTCTGAGCCTGGGTTTAGTAGATGTAAAATGAGAAGTTCGACTTAATAATCTTTTCAGTTCCTTGCAGCTATAAAATATGATGATTCTAGAAGTCCTGACTTCCAAGAATTCACAATACAGTGGGGTGATGAGACAGAGTCAGTATTTAGGAATGTTTCTAAACTTCGTATTATCATTGCTTTGGTGTGTTATTTTCCCACTAGGTCTTGGACCCGAGGGCTGTGGATGTGTTCTTCGTATTGCCTCTGAGGCCGGGCACGTGGTAGGCATGTGAGGGGCTTTATAAATGTTTGTTAAATAAGTGAATAAATAACATAGTGAGTATGTGAATAAACACATACATTTAATTTCCCAAACCAACAATAGATATGAAAGTACACCCAACTTCCTCCGATGTCAATGTTCAGGTCTCATTTTATATTATTTATCTCCAGGACCAGATTCAGGTTTTTGCAAAGCCTAAAATTTATAGAATGTAGGGGCCCTTCTTTAAGAAGAATTAAAAATTGCAAATAGAAAATTTGGTACAGCTCCCTTGCAGAAGTCTGGACCAGTGAGGAATGCCAGGGTGGATGCTCTCTGAGCTTCCCGGTCAGCCTGCCTCCGTCCACGCTCTGCTCCAGGTGCACCTGTCTTCTGGCTTTCCCAAACCTCATTCCTACCTTAGTGTTTCAGCTCAGCTCTTCCTCCCCAGCCCCAGTCATTCTGTACCACAGGTCTTTGATTTTTATTTTTTATCACGGTAAAATACACATAATATAATGTTGATCATTTTAACCATTCATGAGTGTAGAATTTGGTGGCATTAAATAATTCGCAATGCAGTGCAATCATCACTGCTGTCTATACCCTTTTTTATCATTTCCAATACAAATTCCACCCATTAAACAATAACTCTTCCTTTTCCTCTCTCCCCCCAGCACCCGGTAACCTCTATTCTACTCTCTGTCTCTATGAATTTGCCTATTCTAGGTACCTCATGTAAGTGGAACTGTATATTTGTTCATTTGTGCCTGGCTTATTTCACTAAGCATAATGTTTTCAAGGTTCATCATGTTGTAGAATATTCAAATTTCTTTCCTTTTGGTGGCTGAATACTATTCCATTGTGTGTGTCTACTACCTTTTGTTTATCCATTCATCTGTTGATGAACACTTGGGTTATTTCCACTTTTTAGATATTGTGAGTAATGCTGTTGTGAACATTGGTGTATAAGTATCTTTTTCTAGTCCCTGCTTTCAATTCTTTTGGGTATATACCTAGGTGTGGAATTGCTGAGTAGTATACTGGGTCTACGTTTAACTTTGTGAGGAGCTGCCAAACTGCTACAGTGGCTACACCATTTTACATTTCCACCAGCAATGCATAAGTGTTTCCATTCTCCACATCCTGGCCAACGCTTGTTATTTTCCTTTTTAGAAAAGTTATAGCCATCCTATAGGTATGAAGCAGTATCTCATTGTAGTTTTACCTATTTTTTTTTTTCACAGCCTTTAACACTACATGAAATGCTCTTGTTATTTTTCTTTACTTAGTTTATGTCTGGAAGTCCCTGAAGCAGAACCACTTCTATTTTGTTCACGCCTACATTTCTAGCATCCAGACTGTTTCTGTCACATACAGGCATTCTATTGAATAAATGAATGCATGAATGGTCTCCTTGCAGAACCACATGACTGTCATTGCTAATTTATTTGACCTAAGATCAGTGTTTAAACAATAGCACATGAATTAGATAACGAGTCTACGGTTTGTATCAGGCATCAAGAAATCCTTTTGGTAGCCTTGAACCAATGCACACCATTTCTTAGGACTTCTGAAAGTGAAAACTTAACACAATTTAAATGAAATGATGAAAAAAAATAAATGAAATGATGTGTCATAAAAGATGTGCATGAACCTCAGATTAAATTTAGTCATTAGAATTGGAATTCAAAGTGAATCAATTAATAATTTTCATAACACTTGCATGGAGAATTGTACCCTGCTCCCTTTTCGAGATGCCCAATACTAAGGTTGCATTGTACCAAGTGCAAATAGAAATGAAAATATTGCATCAGGGCACTGGGAGGAGCCACGTCACGGAAACCCAACTCCTAAATGGCTCACTACTGAGTCCAGTCGGGTGGGTTAACAGGAAAGTCACAGCGCTGCCCAATTTTGCATTTACAACTGTAGAGAGAACAAAATTTCATCCCTTAGACTGGAGTCTGCAAATTACTGAGTCATTTAGAACAACATGTGATCTTAACGCATGGCTTCCGTGTGTTTTATAAACATGAAACTTCACAACTGAACGCTTTCAACAATTCTATTCCCTATTGCTAAGAGCCAGAGCCACCTGGATAGAGGGATCCTGGAAATGGCCTAAGGAGCTACGGCAAACAAACAGGACCCGTGTGCCGCGTTGCACCACAGTGAATTGCAAAGCGCACTGCGAAGTATCAGACCTGCCCACCTGAGCCCCACCCGATCTCATGTGACCTGTTTGCTAACGTTCCAGACACAAACCAAATCATGCCTATTGTGTAGTCCACAATTGTTCCTGGTCACTCTCTGAGTTACTAAGCCAAGTTGCATAATGATAATATTTTGAAATCGTGAAGTTTGTGTCTCTGAAGAGCTCACAGAGTGTTTAACACATACTCAAATTAACTCTTGCAAAGGAGGCAGAGGAAGGCATCATGTGGGCTCCTGAGTACATGAAGAGGACATATGACACAGCTGACAGCTGTCCTGCCAGAAGCAGATTTGCTTTGAAGCTAATAAAGGTGGAGCTTTAGGGCCCCTAACTTACATGGGTGCCTTCCAAGAATGGGGGTGTGAAGGGGAAGCAATTTTTCCAAAAGAGGCTCTTAAATTGTGTGAGGTTCAGGCCTGCTGAAACCTGAATCCACCCATTCTACATCTAGCCCTTCTCAGAAATTTTTGAAAATGCTTTTATTAGCCATTTTCTATAGAGAAACATTGACAGATAGCAGTAAGGTTTTTCACATCCCCTATTGAGTTGTCGACATTGTAGGGCCCAGTGACCACTCGATATATAAAATTAAATAAAGAAATTAAAGTACACAGTTCACTGTAATGTGTGTGTGTGTGTGTGTGTAAGGTTCCAATGCTCATCTCGAACACTTGGCTTTAGAAGTTCAAGGTTTACTTATTTAAAAAGAAAAACCCAATGACATTTTTACTCAGACGGCTCCATAGGAGTACCTGAAAGTCTGTTAGCCCAGTGACAAAGGACTCAGCGAGAACTGTACTTTTGTTGGATGACCCCTTATAGAAAATAACAAATGAAATAATTTCCTATTTGCTTTTATTATTTGGCATATACACCATCATATTTTGTCTTATTCATTGGCAACTAAAAAAATAAAGACCTGTGACTTTTAGTTTGAGATATTATTTATTTCTACCCAAATGCCACTCCAATTAAAATAGATTCGTACAAGCCGCTTTGAATGGAATGTGAATCTCTTTGCACAAAGTTCACTGATTGCAGTCAGAATTGAGAATTTAAAAATGGCAGTAGCTCCCACACACAAAAATACCACTTTGGTTCTCCCAGACTTTGAAATTTGATCTGAAAGGAAATCTATTTGCTGTGAGAAATCCTACCTAGTTCACCTCAAGTTAAATAGTCAGTATTCTCAGGTGAGGCCTCAAAATAACTTGTGGAAAATTCTCAAAATAATCCATTTCTGACAGACGCTTTGTAAACTTTCTCATCACGCAGAACAAGTGACAGTGTCCACCAGTCCCTGAGGTTTGTGCCCCACACCCATTTGTATTTTCTGTGAACCGCTCACTTTTTAAGGGCTTGACGATAAAACCTGACCGTCCAGTTTTAGACTCCATCGTTCATCTGTTAGGAGATTGGTGGGCATTTCATATTTCCTGCCTTTCAGCCCCGAAAGTAGCATTAGCAGGGAAATTCAAAAGCAAGCAGAAAACTGGCATAGCTAATTTAGGCTAATTAGGGTGGCAGAAGCCGAGATGCGTACTTCAGAGCCGCACATGCCCTCCCGCGTCTCCACCTGACTGCTTTGTCCGGCAGCAAACCCAGGAGGCACTTCCAATTACATCACATCCTCTTCAAACACCAAACCACTCAAGCTAATTTTATCCTATTAAACAGACTGAAGGATCCAGAAGAAAGGTTCTCTCCCCCTCCCCAAAAGCTTCAATTACCAGGGTCCCTGATTATCATCGCTTCAATCCCATGTGCACTGCTAAATACTTTTTTTGCTTAGCATTGCCTTCTTGATTTAGATGAAAAGCAAATATGAGCATGTCTTTACAGCTCTGGTAAAGTGACATTAGGAGTAAAGCTAAAAAGAAGCACCCTGGTTATTAGCATGGTTAATCAAAGTCAAGTTTGAAGTTTCCGAAGACGTCAGAATCACAGAAATCTCAGCACCTCCCTGAATACTAGCATTTAGAGAAAGCGCTAAAGATTTCTAATCTTCTCTTTTCCCTCCCTTCCCCTCTCTCAGCCTTCCTTCTTCTGTCCTTCCCTCTTTCTTTCCTTCCTTCCCTCTTTCCTTTTTCCTTCCTTCGTTGCTTCCTTCTTCCTTCTTTCCTTCCTCCCTCACTTTTCAAAACTGTTGCAAAAATTACTAGTAAGTATCTAGCAAAAGAAAATTTGTGATTCATGCTAATAAATATAGAATAAGTAACTTGGCCATGAAATAAAATGTAAGGAGGACTAGTGAGATGGACAACATGCTCATTCATCATTTGGTCTACTTCTTCCTAGCAAAAGAATGCAAATAGCATATTTTTATGACACATATACCCAAAGAGTGACTGTTACAGAGTACAAACTTTTAATGTCCGAATTCAAAATCAACTTTCCATTCAATTTTGACCCATCAAAGAGGTCTTAATCTGAAAGATTTTAATATCTTTTTCTGATTATAGCAAGAATAGAACAGCGTTCTAATTCTTAATGTAATGTAAAGTCCTTTCCAAATTGTAAGTTGAAGGCTTGGAATCAAAATGAAATATTGAGTTGTTCTTGATTCTTTCTTGGAAAAAGATTTATGAAAGCCACCTTAAAACATCCTTGCTTAAGAAGACATGTCAAGTAAAGATATATGAATTTACATGAGGGGGGTTAAGGTGTCTGAAAGACTTGAAAAACTGTTTTCGAGGTTAAATACATCTCCTGTGTAAGCACCGCTCCTCTTCTCAACGACGAGAAATAGGTCTGACAAATCTTGAAAGGTACCAGTGTAACGAAGAAAAGTTTTCCCACCTTCAATATCATCCAGCTGCCTGGGGGATCCCTTTGCAATGACAGACGTAATAATTTTTCATTTCTCCTAGAAATTTATAATAACTTAAGGAAAAAAAACCTTTCCAAGACTTGTGGTGGGCTTCAACGCATTTGTTAGTGTTAATTTCAGAAAATCTCATCTGTATTCTGTGTAGTCAGTCCAAACGATTGAAATTAAATGTTTGCTTTTTTAACAATCTCTTTCCTTTAGCAGAAAATCTATCCAGCGACTCTCATGCAATTGCCACTGTTTTGCAGGTATCAAAAACCCATTGTCTTGGGACAAGCATTCCCCCCCTCACCACCCAAAAGAAACAGCCACTAAACAACAATCCATCCAAACTCTGTTTGGGCCAATTTTCTTAATGTTTCAGCAAGGCTTAATCTGTTGGCATAAGTGTTTAGTCCCATTAACAGCTAAAGTGACAGAGCCTACAACTCACTATGCTGACAGTAAACAAGGAATTTGAGGAATGGCAGGATGGCTGTTAAACAATGACTAAGCCTCGAGCCATTTTGTCTTCAGATGAGGGGTTGGGGGGGCCTTGTCCATGCCAGAGTGGCCTCCTTTCCACAGCCCTACTTCCGTGTGGAGCGCACCTCTCTCCCACTGTCTTGAGATTAGCTGATTAGATTTGTCTTGCTAACTTTACTCTCCTCTGGCCACTGAGGATCCACACAATTGTTAGGATAAACCACTGATTATTATTTTTTAGAAGAACAAGCTTTGGTAAAAACTGGAAAATGGATGAGTTGGCCCATGCTGGGTGGCTCTCAGGATAAGCTCAGTCAGTCTCCCCTGGGACGGGCTCCTTGGGCAAGAGTGGGAAGCAGATTTCATGATCTCTATTATAGTCTATTGTGCCTGGAGAGCAGGAAACACAATAAAATGTGTGTGAATGGACCTCCACACCAACAGAAAAGATCCCACAGGGGC
>NW_012154507.1:1451287-1476352 GCF_000956105.1 Propithecus coquereli | reverse complement strand
CTGGGATTACAGGTAGGAGCCACTGCACCTGGCCACAACTCCCTAACTCTTTTCTCTCTTCCATCACCCTCCTTGTCCACCCATGATCTACAAGCAACAACAAAGAAAAGTATTCTTTGCCTCACGATCTTCGTATGATTCTAGGATTAAGGAGATTCCCCAGGGATCCAGGCTCCTTACCGGGGACTTTTTTTACCTAGTGATCATTTTCGTGTGAACTCAAATCTCCTACTTGGCCAACAATAAACACCATTTTTTTCCCTGAACCCATGACTCCCCTCTGAAATATCACACATGTGACATTCAGACTCTCTCCTGCATGCTGTCCAGGGCTGCCGAATAGAAACGGGTTGCATTAAGAGTATGGTATTCTTGTAGCTGAGGTTGGGTTGTGACAAAATGCGTAGGAGAAAGACTGTGAATGGAATAGACAACAAAATTTAAAGAATTTCAAAACTCCTTTCTCAATCTCTATCAAATTAAAAAGCATACGAATTAAGAGGGAGAAAGAAAGCAAAGAAGGTAGGAAGAGACATTTCTTTAACCTTTCAACAATGTTTAGTAAATGCCTACCCTATGTCAGATAGTGCCTGTTGTGCGTATTCGGTGCTAGGGACGTGGACATGGCAGGATGCTTTTACCAGTCCACAATCTGGGAGAGGAAACAGACCAGAAAATCAGTCATTACTACCCAGTGTGTTAAAGTGCTTTGGGAGCCCAGAGGGAAGCCCAGAGGGGAGGCACCTGTCATCTGGCGGTGGGGAAGGCTGGGGGTCAGGGATAAAGGCTGCCCAAAGGAGAGGGTGCTTTAGACAGGTGCTGAAGAGCCAAGGACAACCACTAAGCAAATGGGGCTAGGGGCTGCAGAGATGCAAGGCTGTAATGAGGAAAGAGGCATTTCAAGGTAATCAAAAACCAGGCGCAAAAGCCCAGAGATACAGAGTATTTGGAAACTGTAAACCTCTTGGTATGGCTGGAGATTAGGGGAGGCAATAGTAAACACAGTCCCAACTATCACCTTATAAGAGCCTATAAATGTATGAACTGTTTCTATAACTTATTTTCATATTTCATCTATTTCAATTTTTGGAAAAGATTTAATACTCTAAGATCCGTTATCTTACCCAGATAACAGTATTGTAGTATCTGAAAGTCCTATGATGTCAACGTGAGTCTTACGGCTGGAACTGTACGTTATCTTTGTAGTTAGAGTTCTTGTCAGTCCCTGAGTGTCCAACTCTCAGATTCGGCTGCTGCTTCTTAGAAGCCACCCTTTAAACGCCAATGTTGTCCAGGGTTCTGTCTCAGCAGTGTTCTCACTTTAGCCACCCTCCCTAGGCAATTTTGACCACATCCATGGCTTCAACCAACATTCTAAACCAGTGACTTCCAAATTATACCTCCAGTCCAGATGCTCTTCTGCATTCCCAGTCTGTACATCCCCTCGCCCACCCCAAATGCAACGTATTCAAGATTGGACTCTTCCCCGTGCAAAGCTGCCTTTCCTCTTCTAGTCCCTCTCCCGTGGTGGCTCCACAGTCCATCTAAAGCTGGAGCGACCTGGGGCCAATCCTGAACCTTGCACTCCTCCTTCCTCAACTCATGCATTTGCGTCCACAGTCCTGTCACTTCTATCTCTGAATGGCTTTTTCATCTTTCTCCTCCTCTCCATCTTGACTTAGCACTACCACAGAGGAATTCAGGTCACCAGCTGTGTATTGAATGGCTACTATATGCTTTTTATCAGGTACATAAGACATGGCCCATTGAGGAACCAGAATGGTGATGGATTACCATCACATCGCTCATCTCCCTGCCTTCAGCCTGTCCCCTTTGTATCACATCACTGCCTGCTCATAAAGTTCCAACCGCTCTCATTGTCTAAGATCTAAATGTCCTAACATATAAGCAGCTTTAAGGTTGGATCCTGACTTTCTGTTCAGTATCCCCTCCCCATGCCCTCTATGCTACAGCCATTCTGAAGAGAGTACTATATATGTGTGTGTGTGTGTATATGTGTGTGTGGGTGTATATGTATGTAATTAGTGAGTATATTATGATATATTCTGGTATGCCTCCATGACATGTCATTTCCTCTGTCAGGAATATCCTAGTAGACTCAGAAAACTTTTCTTCAACCTTTAAGTCTCAGCATTTATGTTACCTCCTGTTCTTCACTGACCCCCATCCCTTGACTCTACTCACAGGTATCTTCTTCCATTCTTCTTTTACACATCATAAAAAACTCCTTTGAGCAATTTCTATATTGGGTTGTAAATAATTTCTTACAGGTCATAGCTACTCACTCACCCAATGTTAGCTCCCTGTCCACATGTGTCTCTTCATCTCTGTACAGAGACTGGAACAGAGTGGGTGCCCAGTGCATTGTTCAAGCTCTTCTACAATGAGATCTTATTAAGTATGTGCCTTGGGGCTTAACGAGGGGCCTTGGTTCCTGGGCAGGGGATTTGTGAATGACCCAAATGACTCAGCCTCCTGGCTGCTCCTCAGTTGCAGGGACAGTGGGGCCTAAGCCCTGTGGGGTTCCTGGACACACACATCTGACTCCTCTTCCAGGGACACAGGGAGGGTGGGCTGGTGGAACACCACCAAAAGGGCAGTGCCTGCAATAGTGTCCCTCAGAGTCCTCCAAGGGACAGGGTTTACTTCTCCAAGGTCCTTCAGCACACGTCCTCCTGCTACTCCTACGCTCCAGCCAAGTACGGCCACTTGTGTCCCTCAGAATTTCTCATCTCTGCAGCCTTGTTCACATCCCTTTGCCTGGACTGCCTGGCTTTTGATTCTACTTCTGAATTCATGTCTAATCATTTTTTTAAGACTCAATTTTAAATTATTTTGTTCCTGAAGTCTTCCCTACCCTCCAAATTGGAATCGATCCCTCTTCCTAAGAGCTCATTGTCACTAATCAATGGCACTAATTATACCTGCTCATTGTCATTTGCACCCTTCCTACCAACTGATAAGACCAACTTACAGTTGTTTTCACCCCTCAGGGTCCAGTACAGTATCTTCCACAAAGTGCATGCCAATCAATCCAGGTCTCAGCTTAGATATTTGCTCTTCCAAGGAGCCCTCCTTGACTTCCTTCATCTGGGTTATGTGTCCTTTGTGTGTTTACCTTCAGCATCTTGTGTCACTCAAGGGTCTGTCAGCTTTGGGGTGGCGGGAACTGTATCTCTCTTGTCCGCAGTGGTATTCCCTGTATCTTGGGCAGAACTGACCTCAATAAATATTTATTGAACAAACGAATAAACACATTAGCAAATATGGATTGTCAAATGAGTAGAACTCAAGGAAAAGGAATTACCCTGGGGCCTGAGGAATGGCAGGCTTTTAAAATATTTGATTGAGTAGCTCTTGCCTTAATTTCACTCTTCTGAGGTATGTTGGAAGGTGTAGCTATTACCTTAAAAGCAAAGGAATATCCAGTAATTGTCCAGAGATATCAAGTCTCAGCTGACTGAGGAATGAAACCGGATGTGGGGGTGGCGAGGGGGAGTTGGCGGAGACCATGTAGACGGAGCCATGGCAAGGCAGCCTCCAATCCCCAGCTTGCTCCCCTTCACTGATGGGTAAAGGGTGACCCTTCCCTCTGATGTGCATGTCCATTCCTCAGCCTCTCACAGCGTAGGCAAAGGGTGATGTGCTGTGATGGGCTGAGGGAGGTCCTGATACCACAGTCTTGGGACAGATCTCCTTGTCCTTAGAGTTTGTCCTGTTCTTCCTAGATTCAACCACAGCTGCTCCTTGGCTGAGGAGCTTCGGGAAGGGCGGATGGTTTATGGGGAAGGGAGGGCAGGGAAGAAAAAGTGATCCAGCTTCAGTTAGAGAGGGAGTGTTTTCAGGAAGAGGGAGTATTTTTTTCTTTTTTCTTTTAAAGGTGATTTAAATTTTGTAGTCAGTCTACCCTGTTCATGGTTCTCCAAAGAGTAAGAATCTTTTTCCTAGCTTAGCTGTAAGCCTCCAAACTTCATATGCACAATTGTCACCACAAATGGGGAAAGATAGGCCATATTCAAAACTGAAAATGAAAATTTATTGCAAAACCTTTCCAGGAGCTGTATTATTAAAGTTACCATCATTCAGTTGGATATTATCGAGGCAACAAAATTAAGGTAGAGATTGTGAACGTTGCCGCTCTCTTCCTCCCGTGCTCATAAATGAATGTTTTTCAGCCTTCTCCATCCATCTTCATTAATATTGTGAGCAATTTGTATTGGTCCCGGAAGACAGCATCTTTACATTGTGCAAATGTATGTGATGTTCTGGAAATGGGCAATTTAATATGAAAAGCACACCATGTCTCAGATTTTTTTTATTTTCTAGACAGTAATTTCTGCTAGGAATTATTCCATGATTTGTGCATAATTTCACGCAGATGGTTATTTAAATATAAATAGAGAAATCTGTCATTTAATATTGTGCGTGCCTCTACTTGGGTTGGCATTCCCACATTTTAAAATAAGTGCCATAAATAAGAGATAAAAACATCTCTAAGCCACACACTAGTCAGAAGATAATTGCGCCTGCTTGTTAATTGTCATTTGAGTGACCTCCAATTAACTTTCTTAATATTTTTCAGTTTCTTTAAAAAGAAACTTAAATAGGGTCTTTTTGTGAAATGTGTTTACAATGTAATGAAAAACCTCTTTGTTTACCTAATTAAGACTACATTCTCCCAGTAGTAAAAACAGATCTCCCTTCTTCGGTGACCAACCCACTTTCCTCCCCTGCAAATGCTAATTTTTGCCGCTAAACTAACATGGGAGTGGTTGGGATATGAATGACGGCCTGAGCTGACCATTTTACAACTCAGGTATATCTTTTGCCAAAAACATCACATACTTCTCTCCCTCGACAAGTTTTGTAATAATTAAAATAGACAGCATGATTTTAAAATGCGTGCTGAATTAACCTTCTTTATTTGAACAAGATCTGATTTAGTGGCAACAAGTTTAGAGTTAAAAGTTTTGTGAATGTCAGCCAAAACATTCCTTAAATAAATATCCTACAACATTCATTCACCAAAAATATGACCTTGAAAAATGGTGATGCGAATTTATAAAATGGAAAAAGAAAACATATGGCTTCTCTCCAAAGCTCTGCCCTCTGTGTTGTCATACTGTACACCTTTTCCTCATCTATTCTAGTCAAAGAGCAATGAAGATTTTTTCAAACCAAATGTACTTCTATGAATGTGGTGGGACCCTAACTTAGAACAAAGATGACGTTTTCCTATCTCTAAAAGATATCTTGGCAGCAAGAAGTACAGAAGAAAAAAAGCCAAAGATGTGTGTGTAAAGATAAACAGGACATCCTGACACCAATTCTTGTGTCCCTTGACTCTCAGATCTACATCTCTGGCTTCGGTCTTTCCCCCTTGGCACTTTCAAACTTCTTAATGGCTACAGGGCATCTCCACTTGGAGACCAGTTTCCAGTTAAAAGCAAGTACGCTAAAGCTCAAACAATTACTTTCTGTTCTCATCTCCCTTCCCATTTTCATCATTGTCTTGAAATTGAATTCGAAATTTTTCTTTTCCTTTAACGTTCATGCCAATTGTGTTACCAGTTCAATCCCATAGACACTTCCCTTGGTAACTTTAAGACATTTTGGCAATTCCTATGCCTACAAGCAGGAGCAAACGTCATTCTCATACATACCGTTTTGCCCACTTTGCTCTTTCCCAAGGAACCCTCAAGTAGCTTGTTGACTTTAACTACTGGAAAGAGCCCTGGTTGGGGCATAAGAGAACCGGGAGTTCTAGTCCTGGTTTTGCCATTGACAGTGTAAGTCATTTCACCTCTCTGGGTCATGTGTAACATAAAAGGATTAAAGTTAATGCATTATTAGCCCCTTTCTAGCTCTCACATCCTGTGCATCTAGAGGTCTGGATTAAAACTCCTAACTAGGAGTGTAGAGTCTTACAACAAATGCTGTCTGGCCGGTCCTGTTGACTGTGTCTATACCTTCCTCTGTCTCCCTGGAGATGTGCTTCCCATTGTAATAGTCCTGCAAGCCCAGATGTAACTTTTTATTCTTAATCATATTCAGTTTGAGCTTCAGTCAGAGTACCTGGATTTGAGCCCAGCTTCTCCACCTACCAGCTGCATAACCTTGGGCCAGTTACTTAACCTCCATGAATCTCAGTTTCTTCATCTATAAAAAGGGTATAGTAATAAGAACAACCTGTGTTTCATAGGATTATGAGAACTAAATGAGATGACTGTTGTAAAGCCCTTATAGTGGAGCCTAGACTATGGTTAGGGCTCAATCAAAAATAGCTGTTAAGGCTGGGTTTGGTGGCTCTTACCTGTAATCCCAGCACTTTACAAGGTGAGAGGATCGCTTGAGCCCAGGAGTTCGAGACCAGCCTGGGCAATATAGTGAGACCCTGTCTCTATAAAAAACTAAAAAATCAGCCAGGCATAGTGACGTGTGTCTGTAGTCCTAGCTACTTGGTGAGCTGAGGCAGGAGGATCACTTGAGCCCAGAAGTTCAAGGTGAGTAATGATGGCATCACTGTATTCCAGCCCGGTTGACTGAGCAAGACCCTGTCTCAAAAAACTAGCTATTAAAATGAAATAGCCTCTTGTATTCACACTGTAGATTAATCAGTAAAACATACAGGAATATTAGACACAAATGACTCATAACATTTTTTATTTAGCATTAATATAATATCTGTCTTCACAGTTATGCTTAAGAGAGACCCATGCTTTTATCACATCATAAAAAATTTACACATGCTTATCTTCATCATAACAATTTCTATTCCTAAGAGTGGAAGGTCTCCTCTTTCTTAATAGCTGTGTTTACATACAAGTGTCATTAAAGCCAGTAGATTCTGTCATATAGAATAAATAACATTTAGAAAAATAAAAAAATAATTTATACAAGATCTATCTGCAAAACAGCAGTATAAAAATCCTAGTGATATATATTAAAATAAACTAATATCTTTAAAATGTGAGCTATGGCATTACTATAAGTTTAAAAGGCTAAATCTCTTTGTTCATCTCTAATAGGAGGCATGAGGTTTGTTAGGCTGGAGTCATATTTAACATACCTATATTTTGGAGAATCTTATTTGTATCTTTGAAAGCATACCTAATCGTAGTAATACAAAATGATTTGGCTAATGGTATTTAACGAATGTGAAGCACCAAGCTTGATGACCTGTTATGTTAACTAGCTACTCCCATTATGGAGGTTAAACTTTAGAAGGGACATTATGGATATATCATCGAAAGGTCAAGTGGGTTAATGTGAGTAACATGCTAATAGTATGTATGCAATGTAAAAAGTATATGCAATATTCTACATAAAAATTCACACTGCTAGTGATATATTCATGAGCTAAAAAATGATGGATTCTGTTGAGATTAGCAAACTATATTTTGGTTAATCACAAATTACTTTTTTTTAGAGCTCAAACCAGATATTCAGAAAGATATTCTAGCTGATGCTCTGGTTTTGGTCTTTGGTCTCTAAAATAGAAAGTTTGTCATCACCCCTCCCGTCTCCCTTTCCCTCCACTTCATTACGTTTGTGAATTCTCTGACCTGTGTGGAGTTTTTACTCTTGGTCATGCTCTTCCTTTCCATGTCCACTCCTGACAACATGCCATCCCAGAGTCCAGAATAACCAAAATGTTGCTTTATAGGATGCCATTGCTCTCAAGTTCTGGAAAAAAAAAAAAAACCCTAAAAACAAAACTTCCTGACCTCACTTTTAGTTTACCCAGCAGTGGGTGTTGTGTGTTTGCTTGACATTGCATTTCTCTGAATTCAGCAAGTTAGCCTCTAAATTTCAGTATCCTTCTCTTCTTGTCTAGACTATTAAGGGCCATGTTTCTGAAGGCTGGTCCCCTAAAAGGAAGTCCAGATCTCTGATCCACGTGGGTGTAAGTACACAGGAAGAATCTAAGTGGTATGAACTGTGCAGATGCAAGACCAAAAAACTTACGTGAATAATTAAATAGCCAATGATTAGGGACAAATTTGATTAAACCTGTCCTTAGAAAATTAGCAGAAGTGTTAATGACTTAAGACCGTCTTAAATCATGAGCAATTGAGTATGTAGCTAGTTCCTTCCAGGCACCGATATTTCTATCCACTAGGAAATGTCAGGGGAAAATATAGACATTACAAATTATAAATATTGAAATAACAAAGAGTGATATTTTAAAATATTGCTATGATAATTAAGGATATAATTAAAGAATTATATCCTAATTCACATTTTTACAGTACTTTTATTTTTCTTCTTTTTTTTTTGCTATGTTTCTAATGTTGCACATCAACTTCCATGGAGACATAACCGAAGCAAACTAAAGTGATTTTCCCTAAATGAAAACAACACAATTGAGGCCTCCATACTACCTAGGTTTGTCATTTGTTTCTAGCCAACAGAAAGACATTTGACCAAAAATTCCAAACCAGAAGCAATAAAAAATAAGAGCCAGAACTGGCTTCTCTAATTCCAAGGAGAAGCTCAATGAGCGTGCTCCCCGGTAACTTCAGGGTTGTAAAACTCGAAATAACTGCTTCCTATGGATCAGAGTGGGCATTGCCTCCTGTTAATAGTTAAAATGTGCTATTTTAAAAAATTATTGCCACAAAGATAATCTAACAGTGTCCTTAGGAAATGTGAAATGGAATTGAACCAGAATTAAGACTGGGATTCTGTGTTTTATTTGGGGGGAGGGCAGTGGGCCAGGGTGATGCCATCCACGGGAGGGTGCAAAAAATGAAGCCAAGTATTAACTAGTTTACTACGGAATCCCTAAGAACACAAATCAAGATAACAATACCTCCTCTGTTAAACAAAAACATCCGCTACCATAATAAATGTAAAGTGAGGTATATGCAGATAAGCACCTTTAATGAATATTCTGTTACTTCTTAAAAATGTACTTTTGGGAAAAAAAGGTTTACTTTCTTTTTTCACTCTCTATGTGCATCTCTAAAAGCCTTCCTTACCTGAAAATATAAATAGATATCCATCTGGTCAAATGTGAGTTAATTCGACAAATCTGCTTTTACCTCCATGCTGTATGTAAAACTGCTTAAATGCACAGCTCAAAGAAAAGACAAGAGGAGAGAAGAGAATAAAAGAGAATTGATCCAAGACTTCCATTTTCATACTTTAGACAACATATTTAATACCCACGAATTATACAGGAAGTTTTAGCTTTAAGTGAGACCCACGGAATTATTCACTAGTAGACCCAAAATGTACATTTTACTGCCTTCGATTTCCCTGTTATATTTTTAATTACTGTCAGAGTACCCTCTGCAGGGTACAGTATCATTGTGTGAAAACCACACATTTCTTTTTAGTTTCTCCTGTTCAGAAAAGTTCTTCTACGTTCATTTAATCCCGAATCTGATTTCATCGGTCTTAAATTTTGAGCGTGTTCAACTACACGGTATTTCCCTCTTAGAAAACCTGAGACAATGACCAGAATTCATAGTAAGTTTTCCCATTCAACCAGACATTTCTTGAGGGAATTGCAAAGGCTCTGTGAAGAAACAGTTAATATGTATATATCTCTCTGAAATTGGCAACTGTCTTTTATTTCCTCTAATATTCTAGCCAGAGATCTGAGCTCATTTTTTCCTGTCCATAGGCTCAAAAAAAAAAAAAAAGACTGTATTCGCTAATTATACATCCTGAAAAGAATTTGGTTCAGTGTAAGATGATCCTAGTGATATGCTAATCCCTTTTTCTGCTTGGTGCTGCCTGAAGCTTGTGTCTAACATTTTTTTCAACTGTATGACAATAAAAGTTCTGGCAACAAAAGAAATAAATGGGCAGCTAAAGAAGGTATAGCTAAACACATGGCAGGCCGGCTCTCCCTCTCCTTCTGGCTGCTCTTTTGTGGGCTCCGGTTTGGTATCCTCAAGTCAATAGCCGAAATCCAGCCACCTTAGCAACTTAGTATGACACCCAAGCCCTCTCTCTTTACATTCATGAATAGTCAGCACCCAGCAGACAAAATAGAACTAATCTTTTTTGACAGAATTGTTCAATTTTAGAGGAAAAGCTTTTGAGTCTTCCACACATTTGCAGAATATGAGACAACAATGGCTGCAATCAAATTTTAAAAACAACAGTGACCAACAGGGCTGGAAAAAAGTCTTTTTGAATTAAATAGCACGTTCAGTCAGTCCCAGTGGTCATAAACTTGGGGCAAACATTAATTTCAATATGTGAACAAGAGAGATAAACAAACGGAGAGTATATCCACCCACACTCCTGTTCTGGGCTCCGTGCGGTAATTCCTTCTGCTATGATACACGCGTCATGTTTTTTTTCTATTTTCTTTCTTTTTTTTTTTCATAGACTAATACAAATATCTTTCCTCTAGAAAATAATTTTGTTTTGGGGGGGTTGCCCAACAAGTCTCGGTTTAAAATGCTTTTTATCCAGCAGCCTTTTGTCATCATTTCAAAGCAATTTTACCATTTTGAAATCCTGCAATGTATCAGTCACTTACAAGTCTAACGTGCTAAAAATGAATCTTCTCTTCAATCCCACCCCTCCCTCCAGTTAATACAAGGCATCTCTGTACCTTTGGAGACAATATGAACAAGAAGAAAAATCTACCCAGTTCATGGCAAAAACAGAAGTTAGCAACATGGTCCATGCAGCTGCAACATTGCATTTAAAATTCAGTTTCCTCATAGGAAGAGGGCTAATCCTGCCCCCGTAATTCCCTACAGCCAAAATGTGCCCCCTCCCCGCGTGACAGTGCAATGCAAAGACACTAGCACGCTTATCTTGCCTAACCAGATGGCCGACTTGGATCAATGCACACACGCCACGATCAATGGGAGAGATAAAGAATTAGGAAAACAGTGGTACATGCTCCCAGAAAGCTTGTACACTGCATAATTATTTTATGATTCTACACATGGCTACATGTGATACTGAAGTAGAGAAGGAAAGGATAATTAGAGTGCCAGGAAGAATTTTGTAGTAGACTACACTTTGTCTGTCAGCACTTCCCACTCTAGCAAACTCACTGCCCTTATCTGAAACTGAATTTAGAAAACATGAGGAAAAATGTCAGGGAAGGTATTTCCATTTTTGCCAGGTCCTGTCACGTCCCAAAGTTTAGTTCAAAGCCTGAGGAGGCTTGCTGGGATTTGGATATGCCTCTCGTCATTAGCTACCCCTAGCTGCCCAGCCAAGGAAACCCATGGATAATGTTTGTATGTGATGCAGACTGTAACCAAGAAGAATTTGGTCTCCAAGTGATTCAGTCAAGTTCATTCAGTAAAATAGAGCAGGACGAGGCAGTCCCTTAATTTCTGTTTCCTGATTGGTTAACCAAAGCAATGTTTTTGAGCAGGTTAGTTACACATTTAAACTAAGAAAAAAATATGGACCTACATCTCTGTTACTCATCCCAGTAATAAGGCAAATATATGAGGATCTAAAGCTGGTGCACTGCTGCTTTATTCGGAATTGAGACCAAATCATAAACCAGAACAATAAACTACTGCAATCCTCCACTATGGTACTGTGTTAATCAGAAAACACAAAATGTTCCTGTAGCTCTCAGCACATGGTGGGCACTTAATAAATGATTATATAATTATTGCAAAAAATAGTAATCCTTTACCCTGTACTGTTCCAAAATTTTATGCTTTTTTTTTTTAGTCTTGCAACTAAAAGTAGTATTACGTTCTCCTTTGGATTTGAGACTCAGCTTGCATGCTAATTAAAACATTCAGTGAACTTTTTACACCATTTTTTATGTAAAGAGAGACAGGAATTTGAATCTGGAATTAGACACAGCTCTCCACCACTATCGACCTCAAAAACTCCGTGGGCGAGCTAGTCATTTTAAGTAGTGTATTACATTCAAAATAGAGTGAATATTCAATATCCAAATAATTTGAATTACTATAAATTAATTCCTAAGGATAAATAAAATATAGTCTGTGTAAAAATTCAGAGGGGGGAACAAAGAAATATCGACAACTGTAAAAAGTCATAGTCATCCTAAGTTATTTTAGTTGGGATAAATATGGTCTGGATTTTTACATGATTCAGTCCTTTTCTGTGATGTTCTCTGTACAGTTGTCTTGTTATCCCTGTCCCATAACAGTTCTCTCTTCAACCTCAGCACAAAATGGGTTGCTATCTATTAATATAACTAGTACTTAGCTTTGCTCCCATAATCAGATTTGGAGAAAGATCCTAGTTTGGGGATATGATGTGTATTACCATGTCTGTTTTTTGTTCAAAACCCTTAAAAGGTAGGGCTATCATTTTACCTTTTAGGGCTTATTTCCCTTTTCTCCAAGACTCAAAAAGATAAGTATAAACATGCTCAACACACTCACTGAGGGCTCCTCTTGCTGTAAAAACTGATTCTGCGTACACCATATTTTATATCCTGTAGCTGGGCTTGCAGGAAGTAAAGGAAATCTTTGGGTATGGGAAGGGAAGAAATTCATGAGCTGGAACTGGAGCATTTGAGAAGAAAGAGCATGTGAGGTTTCTCTGAGGGCAGGACTAGGATGGGCTCAACTTTGGGTTGGGGGAAGGTGGGACTGCTGAACCTGAGTCCACCATGAAACCAGAAAACCTAGAGGGAATCCAGAGTTCCCTCAGCTCAGTAGTACCCCTGGCTCCCTGAAAAAATAAATCCAAATCCTGCCAGGAGTAAACCTTCATCAGGTTAGACTCCCAGGTTTTCAAGGGATTAAGATTAATGAAATCTAAGTTTACAACCAAAGATCACCAATCACACAAGGAAATAATCCTCCATAAGTGAGAGTCAGTAAAAAACAATAAACAACAGACTTAGATCTTCTAGGATGAAATCATCAGAATTTGTCAGATACAGAATACAAAATAAATGTGCATAAAATGTTTTTAAAAATTAAAATTGGAATCACTAAAATACATCAGTAAGAGACTATCAAAAATGACAACAGGTTTGAAAAAGAACCAAATAGTACTTTTATCTTTTTCAAATTTATTGAGGAATAATTTGCATACAATAAATTGCACCCATTTTAAGTGTACAATTAAATGAGTTTTGACAATATTTATCTGTGAAACCATTACCACAAGCAAGAAAGAGAATACGCCCATCGGCCCGGATCCTTACCTCGTTTTCCTTTGCAGTGGGTTCCTTGCTCCACCATGGGTCCTGGGCAGCCATTAATTTTGTTTGTGTTACTATAATACACTTTGCATTTTCTAGAATTTTATATAAATGGAATCATACATTCTGCACAGTTTTGGATTTGGCATCTTTGACTCAGCATGATGATTTTTGAGTTTCACCCATTTTGTTGTGTGTGTCATTAGTTCATTTCTTCTTATTACTAAGTAAGATTCCACTTTTTGGATATACCACACCTTGTTTATCCATTCCCCAGTGAGTACACATTTGAATTGCTTCCAGTTTTTGGCTGTCATGAATAAAAATGCAGAGAACATCTATGTAAAAATCTTCACGTGCACATATGTTTTCATTTCTCTTGGGTAAACACCTAGCAGTGGAACGGCTGGATCAAATGGTAGGTGTATGCTTAACTTTTGAAAAGTGCCAAAACGTTTTCCACGTTGATTGTACCATTTTACATTCCCACCAGTAGCGGATGAGAGGTCCAGTTGCCCCATATCCTCTTTAAAACATGACATTGTCAGCCTTATTTTTAGCCATTCTAGTAAGTAAGTTATAGAATCTCCTTGTGGCTGTTATTTTCATTTCCCTATGATGAATGTTAGGCTTATTCACCATTTTTGTATCTTATTTTGTGAATTGGTTGTTTAAATCTCTTTTATATTGATTTGCGAAAGCTCTTTTTGTATCCTGGATACAAGTCTTTTGTCATACACATATAATGAATATTTTCTCCCATTATGTGGCTTGCCTTTTATTTTGTTTTTGGTGTATTTTGAAGAACAAAAGTTTTCAATTTTGATAAAGTTCAATTTATCGATTCTCTGTTTCATAGCTGTACCTTTTTGTGGTTCATCTAAGAAATATTTGCCTATCCTAAGTTTGCAAAGATTCTTTTCCTCCTACATTTTGTTTTAGAAGTTTTATAATCTTATCTTTTACATTTAGGTACGTGATCCATTTGGGGTTAATTTTAGTGTATGATATAAGATAAAAGTCTATGTTTATTTTTTCCCCATGTAGATAATCAATTGTTTCAACATCATTTGTTGAAAAGTCTTTTCTTCTCCCTTTTGGATTTCCTGACACCTTTATTGAAACATCAATTAACCATATATATTAATATATGAGTCTATTTCTTACTTTCTATTTTGTTCTATTGATCTATGTATCTATCCTTTCATCAACTGATATTTGTAATTTTATAGTAGGCAGAAATCAGGTAATGATATTCTCCTTTCTTGTTCTTTTTTTAAAAAAATCATGTTGGCTACTTCACTTGAATTTTCTTATGCACTGTAAGATGAGCTTGCCGATTTCTAAAGATTGCCTCCTGGGGTTTTGATAGGTATTGTTTTGAGTCCATAAATCAATATGTGGATAGTTGACATCCTAACAGTACTGAGCCTTTCAATTCATTACCATGGTGTGTCTCTCCATTCATCTAGAACTTAAAAATTTCTCTTAGTAATAGTCTGCATTTTTTAGTGTAGAAGACTTTTACTACTTCTGATGATTTTATTCTTAAATATTTTATGTTTTTGGACACTATTTTAAGTGGAATTGATTTTTTAAATGTAATTTTCCAATTGCTTGTGGCTAGTATATTTATATAAATATTTAATTGTTTTTGTTATATTAACCTTGTATCTTCTGATCTTACTAAATTTACTTATTAATTCTGGTAGTTGTGTTTTAGATTCTGTAGGATTTTCTATGTAAATAATCATGTCTTCGGCAAACAAGAAATTTTATTTTTCCTATCTAATACTTATGACTTTTATTTATTTTTCTTGCCTTATTGCCAGGCTAGGAACTCACAGTGCAGTGTTGATTAGAAGTGATGAAAACAAACATCTGTACAATGTTCCCATTCTGAGGGGAAAAGCATTCAGTTTCCTACCATTCAGTATATTAGTAATACATAGGTTTTCCATGGATGCCATTTGTCAGATTGAAGGATTTTCTTTTTTTAAATTGCTGACAATTTTTTAAAATCATAGATCAATACTAAATTATATCAAAAGCTTTTTATGACTATGGAAACTATTATATGTTTTTTTCCTTTATTATATCAATATGATGATTATTTATATGATTAAACTGCCTTGTATTCCTGGGATAAACCTTGCTTGGTCATAATATATTAGTTTTTAAATATATTGGTGAATACAATTCACTAATATATTTTTAAGAAATTTTGCTTTATGAGGGATATTAATCTTTTTTTTTTGGTAATGTTCTTGTCAGCTCTTGGTAGTAGGGATATGATAGCTGGATGACATGTGCTTATTTATTAGCTCTATATATTTATCATAAGACCCAAAAGTGTTCAAGTTTATTACAAAATATGAAAGATACGGTTTCTTTTTTTTTGGAGACAGAGTCTTGCTCTGTTTCCCGGGCTAGAGTGCCATGGCGTCAGCCTAGCTCACAGCAACCTCAGACTCCTGGGCTCAAGCAATCCTTCTGCCTCAGCCTCCCGAGTAGCTGGGACTAGAGGCATGCGCCACCATGCCCGGCTAATTTTTTCTATATATTTTTAGTTGTCCAGCTAATTTCTTTCTATTTTTTTAGTAGAGACGGGGTCTCGCTCTTGCTCAGGCTGGTCTTGACCTCCTGAGCTCAAACGATCCTCCTGCCTCGGCCTCCCAGAGTGCTAGGATTACAGACGTGAGCCACCATGCCCGGCCGAAAGATACGGAGATACGGTTTCTTAAAGGAGCTGTTCACTAGGGATAAACTGTTAAGAGGATGTGTCATTAAAGGCTCTGCTCCAATGTCAGTAGAGAGGCCTTCCCGACTGCTTTATTTAATATAATACTATCTGTCCATCAATCTTAGTTTCTTGCCATATTTGTATTTCTTCATAGCATTCATCATTACCCAACATAATATATATTCACTTGTTTATTTGCTTATGATCTATCTCCTCCGCTAGGATGTAAACTCCTTGAGAAAAGTGTCCTTGCCGTTTTTTTCCTTCTCTTGACTCTTGGCTATTATCTAGGATAGATTCTGGTAGACTTTTTCAAACATCTAAGATGTGGAGAAAGACCTCGAGAGAAAGAGAGAACTGACTTTCAACTGCAATGAGACACAGAAAGATTGTGTGCTCTGGAGCCAGACTGCCAAGATTTGCATCCCAGTTCTACCATTTACTAACTATGTGACCTTAGGCAAATTACTGGGTCACTTTTTACCTAAGTTTTTCAATCTGTAAAATAGGATAATAACAGCATTCACCTCAAAAGGCTGTTATAAGAATTAAGTAAATTGATACATGTGAAACCTTAAGAAAACGACCTGACATATAATAAATGATCTCTAAACATTTACAAAGTAAGTGATACACATACCTTTTAGGTTGCCGTGGACCTCGACTGGACTCTTGGAACCAGAAGTGGGACTGCCCTTCATGTTGTGTATTCTTTTGTCACGTGCATGGCCAGTCTTACCTGCTTCGTGATTCTCCTGATCCACGTCTCAGCTCTGGAGTTGTAGCCCCTCCTCTAATCAGGATTGAAGTTGACATTATAGTTTCATTTCTGATAGGATGTTCCTTTCAAATTGAGTGGGCACAATTAAGGTCCACCCCAGTCCAGATGGTCTACTGCAATGAAATCTGAATGAGGTTCCTTTACAAATAAACTCTTGCAAAACGTCTGAATAACACTGTAGGGGAATTTATATATAGCATTACTCACAATTAACTTAGATGTATAGTGGTTTCATTTCAATTCAAATTCTCCTTCCCTAGAGAGTTGACAGTGGATCTATGGCCACATCCAACTGGGTCCTGCTCCAGTGTTTTCCCAGCTCTCATCGGCTTTGCCTTTTCTGTCCTGATCTGAGTCCTCTTCTTAGGTCTCATGTTGTCCTCAGTGAGCAGTTGACATCCGCCAGAGAACTGCCTGTAGCTGTGCAGAGGTGACAGGGCTTTGCTGAGTCCCTCTGAGAATTGCTCCACGTCCCTGATAGTGCAAAAGTCTGCTGTCCTGCCGACCAAAACGATCCTCTGTTGCTGCTGCTCTTTCTATGCTTCTGCCACATATCTGCCATATACATTCTGTGTCTTAGCTTATCAACCCTTAGCTTATTAACTTCCTGCTGAGCAGGAAGCAACTGTTGCTCGGTGGAGGCAACTATTAAGTCCATTTTAAGTAGAGCTAATATGAAGAATAGTCTCTCTGTTCTAGAAAGCTAAAACAAGGCTTACTGTGGTTTGCCCATTTTCCATTTCATAGTGTCCCCTTGGATAGAACAAAAAACTAGGATCAAAGATGCTATCTAGCAATAAAATACTGCCTAATTCTCTGCTAATGTTTTATTACTAATGATAGGTGTTACATTAGAAGAGAAAAAAAGCTTAGCTAGAATTTATGAAAAGTTAAATCACTCAGCCTTTATTCCCATCACATCTACAGGGCAGACTAGTTAGTTACAACCAGATTTAGGATGCTGCTATCTTCCACTCTGGGCACCTTAGGTGGTCCTGGGCTGTCCAGTTCCTTTGACTTTCCCGAACACTTACCATCAACTTCTGGTAAACACCTTGTCATAGAATCAGCCTTGAAGATATGGTTCTTAGATGACAAATTTTTCTAAGTTTGGCCCTTTTTAAATTTCTTCCAATACTCTTTAGATTTCCTTAGTAGAAGAATCCAAAAAGAGTGATCCATAGTCTAATTAGAGATTGGCTTCAACTCCACAGTGTGTGTGTGTGTGTGTGTGTGTTTGTGTGTGTGTGTTTGTGTGTGTGTATAGATAGACTGATGGATAGATATAAAACCACCTCTACATAAATTTTGAATCTGAGGTGTGGAATGGATCTTAACATCCCAGAGTGATAAGTAACTGCTAATTCTATGAAGTCTTATCTTTTGTATAAAAAAAAAAACCATATTCCTGATATACTTCTAGATGCACTGAAATGCTGTTTCCTATGAAGATCCACAAAAATGTAATCGAATAAGAAAAAAAGATTAGACTTATTATTCAATAATCCTTACTCTTCCTGCCTCATTTCTGTAAATACTTGTATTAAACATATCCATCATTGCCTTTCCTGCTGTGGTCCCTGCTAGGAGGCCAAAAATTACATTAAACCAACCCATGGCTACAGCCGATGACCAGGGTTAAGCATGTGACTAACAGGAGCCAGTCAAATTCTTTATCTCATGAATTTGAAATAAGAGACAAAAAGAGAAGCTTCTAGAACTGGGAGGCCATGTGGACACAGGAGTGGTGGCCAGGTTTTGCCATGTGTGATATGAGTAGATGCTGCCAGTCACTCGCTATAGAGCAGCAGGCAAACAGAGAAGATGCCAGAGAGACATAAAGGCAAAAGACCCCGCAGCCCTAAAAGAGACAGAACAGACTTCATTCCTGAGGACTTTCCAGTAGCTACAATACCACACTTAGCTTTATTTTCTATCCTTAGGGTCTGCGAGAACTGCATCTTTTCCATAGCCTTTTATTAGTGCTAGCTGAAGCGGGTTTATGTTACCTGCAAACAATAGAGCTTTGAAAACAGCATACCTTTCAGTGCTTGAGACCAGCCTCGGTGTCTTATTCAACCATACGGATCGCCCACAGGAACGAAGTGTTTGACAGAGCAGGGACTCAGCAAATTGATTGAAATTCATGACTGTGGCTGACCATTTTTTACTTTCAAAGCATCTAAGTGTTTTCTGCCACACATCTTCACTCATCCTTAAAGTAACCCTGTTGTGTTGAATGCCTTTAACAACAGAAAAACAAAGTTCCCAAAGCCCACCAGTCTTACAAGTCAGAAGAAGTATTGAGCATAGTGTGATTTGGGGAGCAATGGTAAGGCCTCACATTCACACATCTTTCTTATCTTGCTGGTCTCTGAAATATTGTTAGAATTACTCCTGAAGTCGTTTTGGTCTTCCAAGTTGTTAATTATTAATAAAAGACAAATATCTAGGCCAATATTTCCCAAAATGTGTTCTGCAGAATTCTAATCTTTCAAGCTTTTCCATGAAAAACATAAAGCAGGAAGACAAATTGTGAGCCACCATGTATTATGTTCTCTTCTTGGAGATTCACGAAGCATTGCAGCATACTAAAGGCTCTGAGAAGTCCCACAGTAAAGAAATGTACTTAGGCTGGTTTTGGTGCAGATGAGTATGGCATAGTCATTAAGGACACTGTCTGGCTTAGAACTGTGACTCTGTCAATCACCAGCTTTGTGACCTGGGCAAAGTGAGGTTAATAGTAGCCCCTGCCTCATAAGGCTATTGGGTGAACTAAATCAAGCAATGAGTATAAAATGCCTAGCACCTGAGCAGCACAAGGAAGCACTTAAAATGTTGGCTGTTATTATTATTAATTCTTGGACTGTGCCTATTGAACAAAAATCGCCTACTGACACCTCTCAGAATACATCCTTTGGGGGATATTTAGGAGAAACAAAAGCTTTTTAAGAGAGGAAGAGAGGAAGCACCACCACGAGAAAAGAGAGTGAAATGAACAGAAGTACCTTTGCTTATTTTATAATTCTGTTTAATGCAGCAATCGTGAATTTAGGTGGAGTCCTCTCTCCAGTCTTACCTTACAGCAGGCGTTTAATAGAAAGACCTGCTATTTAATTAATTTAAAATACACATGGCAAGTTTATCTTTGCTCTCCTGTGGGCTGTCATCTTTCTACATTAGAGCAAGAGAAAAATCCTGATCTAGAAGAAGTCCTAAAAGGTGCTTCAAAGTGGCCTTAGTGTTAGTGTCCAAGGTCACAGAAGTACTTTCAGGGCTCCAGAGATGGCAAAGTAAAGGTAAAAGCACCCTCCTTGCCCCACCCTGCTTCCTTCAGGCTTTGAACATAAGGACAAACTTCAGCACCAGGATTACAGCAACGTAAAATAGCAACACCCCTGCTAGTTAGAAAATAAAGAGTGAACAGAGACTGATCCTAGCTTTAGTGCGATTTTAACTGCTTTTGTGTTGAAAATATACACCGGGGTGGAACTAGTGTTACCTCAGTCTTACATAAGAAATTAGCAGTATCCATTCAAAAGAAAAATCATAATTGCTCAGTGGGGAAAAAAATGTAAAATGTCCTTCATAATATTGTTTCAGAAACACCCAAATGAAAAACATATAATTAGGGGTAAACAAACCCAGCTGTGGCTGGTTTGATTAATATCTCTAACTCTCAAATCAGTCTCCAAGTGTTCACTTCTCATTAAATCTGTCATTGCTTTTGTGGCCAGCACTTCTTCTTTGCTTTATAGACAGGCAGATACACAGATAGACTGATGCATAGACAGAAACTTATGATGACCATTCAAATACACTAACTTTTTAAAATTTCCTCATCACTGGCAGATACAAGAAGGCAAACAGACATTAAGGACTTGAGAATGAATGAGAAGGAGGAAGACTATAGAGCTACAGACAATATGCACAGGAGTTAAGAGCATAGATTTTAGGATTGGAGAGACCTGGAACCTCAATTATGGCCCCACTACATAGCGACAATGTGACATTTGGAAAGGTATTTAACCTTCTCAGCTTCCATTTACTAAAGGTAATATCTAAGTTTCCAAGTTGTTATAAGGATTAAATAAGATAGTATGTGCAAAACATTATCCCTGGGCCTGGCACACAGCCGTAATAGTGAGCATTTTAGTGAACACTGTGTGCCAGGAATTGCGCTAAATCAATTTAAATAAATTCTTCCACTTAATCTTCAGAACAATCCTTCAGAAGTAGATTCATCTATTATCTCCTCTTTATAGGTGAGGAATGTGAGACTTAGAGACATCGGGCAATTGGCCTAAGGAAGTGGCAGAGGCAGGCTTTGAGTCCACATCTGGCTGACCCCAGAGACTTCCCTTCTGGCTACCACATGTAATAGAGTCCGATGGCGGTTACTTTATTTACTGAGAACTCACTATGTGCTTGGAGCTTCACAAATTTCACAAATAACTCACTTAATATTTGTTGCACTAAAAAGTCAGTTTCGCCTCCCATTCTACAGACAGAGAAATTAAGGCATCAAAAGATTAAACATGATCCTCAGGCAGGGTTGGCTTCATGGACCCTGTAATTTGAAGGGCCCCCTGGTCACATAATGCTCTGCTGTTGCCACCTTGAAATTCTTAAACATCTTTGAAGAAGGGATCCATATATATATTTTTTAATTTTTTAAAATTTTTCCATTAGGCTCTGAAGATTAAGCAGCCAGTCCTGCTCTCAAACCTTTTCCTTCTGCACTGCACTTCCAGGGATTGTGGAGTTAGAGCTGGGGTGAGGGGGCTACTCCTTTCTCTGAGGGCAGCATTAATAGCCTCAGACCTTCAGGATCCTAGAAATAGAAGCCCACAAATTAATGTTTGCAAGTACTGTCTAATGACAGGACAGTCTTAGAAAATGAATGGAATGGTAATAGAGTTGGAATAGGAAATTAAAAACATGCATTTACACTGCATTCTTATAAGTGCTTTTTAAAGGATGGGAACTTGCTCTCTCTCTCTTAAGTTTTCATGGCAACAATACCGTAGATTATATTATCAAAGAATAAATGCCCTGAGACATATCACACCTGGACACTACCATGCTCCCCAGTAGATCTCTAGAAAAATAAAGCTGAACAGATAAGAAAATCAATGTTTATAGTGATACTGTGGCTGGCTCAATTTAATGTGTGTTGTAGAGTAAGAACTTGCTACTGGGTTCATTTAACACTGGTAGAAGGGGAGCACTTCATCACTAACCCTGGCACAAAACACCAAGATTACCTCCAAACAGGAGAAATTGTCAGAGCACTTTCCCTTCGCTTTCATCTCTTGGTTCTTTGTACTTAAGCCGTCTTTTCTCCTACCACAGGAAGGCTCTCTGCAAATGGCAGGAAGATGGCAGCTGCCTACCCAAGGCTCCATCCTTGTAGCTTACGATCCAAAAGAAAAGTGATCATTTCTCTCCCAGCCTCCCTATATCAAAACATATGGAAAGGCTCAGACTGGCCCTAGTTGGGACAAATACTTATGCGTTAGACCAATCAATGTGAACAGAGAGATAGGGATACTGTGATTGGTCAAGTCTGGGTCACATGTCCACCTATGAAGGCAATAGGACACTGTGATTGGCCAGGCCACCAGATCGGGTTGTCCCATTTATTTATACAGAGTTTCATGGTTTATCAGAAATTCAAATTTAGCTGGGTGTTCTGTATTTTATCGGACAACTCTGCCACCAGAATCACAGAGGACGTGGGTGGAGCAGTTGCCGATAGAACGAGCATTTGTGGACCATCAAAAACAATACTTTTGAAAGAATCCAGCTCAGACATTTTGGTTTCTTATTCAGGCCCCAAAGGCTAGATCTCAGTTCCAAATCCCAGGGGAAAGTGGTCTCCTTTCTGGCTGAGTTCCAGTTACACCCCCATTTTTAGGGTCAAACTGTTCACCTGTGACATAACATAACCACTTGATTCTCTCAATTGATTACCTTTCCCGTCACTGACTTCTATGTTCAACAGCTGTTGAAATTCAACTTAAAACTTTAAATTCATTTTTCTGGTCAGGTGAGCATTAGTGAATCCAACCGGATCACAATGCTTATTACCATTTGCACATTGGGATTTGCTGTGTTAAAAGTTCAGGATAACATTTTGGTTTTAAAGGGAATGAAAAAGCTAGTTGTCTTTTTCTTTTCTTTTCTTTTTTAACAAACCAGGATATACTTTTTAAAATGTTGAACTAAAAAAATATATTTTGCCAAAGGCCTATGCAGTCAAATCCTATTGCAGAAATTAATCTATTTAATTGAAAAATATTTAAGGGAACTTTAGCCAGTGGCGCAGATAGTGCAAACAATATGGGATAGAATTAAATTATTGTGCAAAAGGAAAATTTGGATGGCCCCCTGAAATATGTTGAAATGTAATTTATTCTTGAAAATCAGGCTCAAGCATTGTGACCTTGAGGTATATTTAAAAATGAAGATAAAAAATGTCCCTTTCTTCCTTACTCAGTCTTCTGGCAGTCTTTTTGCCCTCCCTTGGATTCTCGTCCTCATGCAGAACATGATAAAAATGTAGAAGAAAATCTAGAATGGTCCAATAGAAATATAATGTGAGCCAAATATAATAGCCACATTTTTAAGAGAAAAAAGAAACAGGCGATAGCATTTTTAATAGTATATTTTATTTACTGTAATGTATCTAAAACATTTTTTATTTTAACATGTAATCATTATAAAAATTATTAATGAGATAATCTACATTCTTTTTATACTTATGGCACATCTCAATTGGATACTAACTTTTAATTGGAAATACTTGATCTGTATTCAGATTTCATAAAATGTGCAGGGGGAAAAAGTACATTCACAAACCCAAGTTGTTCCAAAAAATATTTTATAATTTTCCAATAACTAAACCGAGTATTGGTTTTTAAATTTAAATGTAAATTAATAAGAAATTAGATGAAACTAAAAATCCAGTTCCTCAGTCACAATAGCCATGTTTGGCTACCACATGTGACTAGTGGCTACCATATCAAACAACACAAAACTAGAGTCACTTCACTTTCTAATGGGATTTTGAAAAACCATTCCAACTTTAAGCTAACCATATGTGAACAATTTATTTGTGTTTTTAAGGATCCGTACTGAATTAGTTTTCTATTGCTGCCGTAACAAATTACCACAATCTTAGTGGCTTAAAACTACACAAATTTATTATTTTGCAACTCTGGAGGTCAAAAGTCTGATATGAGTTTCACTGGGCTAAAATCAAGGTCTTGGCAGGGCTGCATTCCTTCTGAAGGTTCTGGAGAGAATTCATTTCCTTCCTTTAGAAGCTGCCAGCATTGCTTGGATCATGGCCTCCTTCCCTTATCTTTTAAACCAGCAACACTGCATCTCTCTGTCCTGTCTTCCATTGCCACGTCTCCTTGACCACATTTTAATAGGTATGTGGTGGTATCTCATTATAGTTTTAATTTTCATTTCCTTGTCCATGTGATAATTTGCTATCTATATATCATTTTTAGTAAAGTGTCTCTTAAACTCTTTTGCCCATATTTAAATGTTGTTTGTTTTCTTATGATTCAATTCGGAGAATTCTTATATTCCAGCCATAAGTCCTTTATCAGATATATGATTTGCAAATGCTTTCTCTAAGTACTTACCTTGTCTTTCTATTCACTTATGAGTGTCTTTCAAAGAGCACACGTTTTTAAGTTTGAAGTCAAATTTATCAATGTGTTCTTTATTGGATTGTGCTTTTGATGTCACACCTAAGATATCTTTGCCTAGCTAATGTCGCAAAAATTTTCTCCTTTGTTTTCTTCTAGAGGTTTTGTGGTTTTACATTTAGGCCGCTGATCCATTTTGAATTATGTTATATATGGTGCAGGGTATGGATCTTCCTTGCACGTATATGTAGCTATCCAATTGTTACACCATTTATTTTAAAGACTATCCTTTCTTCACTGAATTACATTTGCACCTTTGTTGAAAATCTATTGGTTCTATTTCTGAACATTCTGTTCTGCTCAATCTTTTTGCTGATATCGCACTTCTTGATTATCAAAGCTTTAAAATTAAAGTCTTGAAATAAGGTAAGTCCTCCAGCTTTGTTCTTTTTGAAAGTTCTTTGGACTATTTTAGATCCTATGAATTTTAGAATTAGCATGTCAATATCTAAAACAAAAAAGTGCCTCAGAGATTTTGACTGATAATGAACTGAATCTGTAGATCAGTTTGAGACAAATTCACATCTTAACAATATTGAGTCTCTGAGTAGTGAATATAGTGAACCTCTCTGTTTATTTAGGTCTTTTTTAATATTTCTTTGAAATATTTTAACAATTTTGGTGTATAGGTCCTGCCTGTCTTTTGTCAAATTTATCCTTA